>NC_064817.1:85970280-86005797 GCF_023721935.1 Panthera uncia
CTCTGTCTCTCTCTGTCTCAAAAATAAATAAAACGTTTAAAAAAATTAAAAAATAAAAAAATAAAAAATAAAAAAAATAAAAATAAACATTAAAAAAATGCTTTGGGGCACCTCGGTGGCTCAGTTGCTTTAGGCATCAGACTTCAGCCCAGGTCATGATCTCACAGTTCATGGGTTCAAGCCCCGCGTCCGGCTCTGTGCTCTCAGCTCAGAGCCTGGAGCCTGCTTCAGAGTCTGTGTCTCTCTCTCTTTCTGCCCCTCCCCTGTTCGTGCTATCTCTCTCTCTCTCAAAAATAATAAATACGAGCCCCGCGTCGGGCTCTGTGCTGACAGCTCAGAGCCTGAAGCCTGTTTCGGATTCTGTGTCTCCTTCTCTCTGACCCTCCCCCGTTCATGCTCTGTCTCTCTCTGTCTCAAAAATAAATAAATGTTAAAAAATAATAATAATAAATAAACATTAAAAAAATTAAAAATAAAACAAATGCTTCACTTCAGACTACTGAATGGGAACCTCTGACAGGGGACTCAGGCATTGGCATTTTCTTACATTTACTGGGGAAATCTGTTATATCATAAAAGACAAAGACTGCTGTCTTTACTGTGAGGAGCCTTGGTTTAGGGGTTCCTACTCCTTCTACTCAAATAGGCTTCAGTGTTCTAACCACATAAAAACACCATGATAATGGAAAAGCATATTAACTCAGAGCTTACTTTATACCAGCTAAGTGTGCTTAGTTTAGCACTGTGCTAAGTGCTTTGGTGCTTTGGACATTACTGTTGCACATACACACCTCGTAATCACCAAGTGAAGCAGGGGATGTTATCTATATCTCACAGATAAAAAAAAAATCAATGTTTGGAGAAGCAAAGGAAAAACAGCTAGTCAGTGAGAGATCTGGGATTCACATGTGGGTCGAGCCAGCCATCTCCAAAGGCGGTGATCGGAGACATTATTATATCCCGCCTCCAGCAATCATGCTAAAGCTGATTCTCATAGTACTCAGTCGTTCTTTTTTAAAAAAAAAAAAAAAAACGTTTATTTAGTTTTGAGAGAGACAGAGTGCAAGCGAGGGAGGGGCAGAGAGAAAGGGAACACAGAATCTGAAGCAGACTCCAGGTCCTGCGCTGTCAGCACAAAACCAGACACGGGGCTTGAACTCACAAACCAAGAGATCATGACCTGAGTTGAAGTTAGACGCTTAACTGACAGCCAAACAGGCGCCCCAGTACTTAGCAGCTTTTACGAGATACCACAAAATGGCCAAGATGCAGAGCTATCATTGCTATGGAGGAGCCCAGCATGTCTCTGATGCTATTTTGTCACCAGATCCTGTTTTCTTTTTCTTTTTTTTACAGTTTATTTATTTTGACAGAGAGAGAAAGAGCAGGAGAGCGTCAGAGAGAAAAGGACAGAGAATCTCGAGCAGGCTCTGCGCTGAGAACACAAAGCTCCACCCGGGGATCGAACCCACAAACTGGGAAATCATGACATAAGCAGATATCAAGAGTCAGAGTTTTTCAAATTTTCTTTTTCTGTCCTTTTACACCATCTTTGGCACTCTCCCCTGCTGGCTGAGAGTATATCTGCCTCCTCCGCTGGCTTACGTGCCCTTTCAACGTTCTGGATGCTGACATTCAGAAAAGTGAGTGAATTCCAAGCATGCTTTCCATGTAATGGGTGTTTGACGTCCACTCTGAATGGCTTCTCATGCCACTGCTGGCCTTGCTGTCTCCAAGTTTATTCCAGCCAAGTTCTGTTAATTCTCCAAAATCAGTGCTTAGATGTTTGGTGTGCACTTGTATTGATTCCCAGGGAAGAAAAATACATTTAAAAAACCCTCTTTTTATCATTGAACGAAGTGGGTGTCACCATCTTATAGTTCAGCTTACCACTTCACAGTATGGTTGCTTTCCACCACCACAGTCTACCAGTACGCGGACCTTCCAGGGGCTACCACAGACCTGCTTTTAGAAGCTGACCTAGCTGGAAAGAAGCACAAGTTGGGTTCGTTATTTTTAGAAAGGGCATTTATTATTGGCCTCTAATAATGCCAATGCGTAAATAAAGACGATAGCCTCCGTGGATGGTAACAGATGGCAACCTCAATCGCGTGGGTAGTCTTTGACAAGTCCTTTCTTCCCCTCTGGGTCTCAGCTGAAACAGCAGGACCTTGGGTTAGATGACAGATCAAGATCCTGCTGATGGGGTTTTGGAGTGGGGGGTGGTATGGAGCCCATGGCCAAGAAAGAACTCTTGAGACGTCTTTGGTGCAAAAAGGTGATTTTATTAAAGCAAGGGGGACAGGACCTGTGGGCAGAAAGAGCTGCCCCAGGATTGTGAGGAGTGACTGATTATATACTTGGGAATTGGGGGAGGTGAAGGCAAAAGGGAGGTTTCCAGAAGGACTTTCATATACTAAGGAGGACTCATAAGATCCTGAAGGCCTAGCTATATTGTCAAGCTAAGATTGTTTTTCCCTCTAGCAGAGCATTAACATCAAGACAGTAGGGAGTTCCTGGAGAAATGTTCCACTCCGCCTGCCTCAAGTACTCTCAATGGGCTGCAGGTTATAAAGAAATTTAATTTTATCTACATTTTCTTCTTGCCTTTGTTCCCCACATCACTATGGAGGGGAGCGTGATGTTACGGCTCCAGGAAACGGAGTCTATAGGTTTCTGGATATTGCCTTTTTTTCCCTTGTAAATCATTAAAAACAGTTGCAAATGGATAGAGACTCATGCATGACTGTGATCTCTATCAGTTAATTAACCATTTGTTTTTCCCTTTCTTTTGTTCTTGGGCAGCCAGGAGTGCCTGAGGAATATCACACACATCCCACCCGAGGTGAGAGGGGGTTTGCATGGTGTCAGCTTGCCTTATGCTCCCTCATCACCTCTATTTCTAAACATTTAGCGCAAAACACCCAAAGTAGCCAACCTTCCAGAACAATCTTGCCACAAGTACTCCTATTATTTACATGCTCAACTGCTCTAATAAGAGACCCTCAAATATTGTGTTTGAAACAAAATAGCTTATTATTTTTAATGTTTATTTATTTGGAGAGAGAAAAAGAGTGCAAGCAGGGGAGGAGCAGAGCAAGAGAGAGAGAGAAAGAGAGAATCCCAAGCAGGCCCCGGGCTGTCAGCACAGAGCCTGATGAAGGGCTTGATCTCACAAACAATGAGATCCTGACCTGAGCCAAAATCAAGAGGCTGGCCTTAACCGACTGGGCCACCCAGGCACCTCAAAAATAGCTTACTTTTGATTGATTTAGTCCAAGTAGGTGGTCCAGGGCTAATACGGAGTTTTGAAGATGTTAAGGGTATGGGGTGCTATCTTGTTGTTTCCCACCCCGTTAACATTCCAACTCATAAGAAAGGAGAGCATGGGCAGTGGGAGGCATGCTTCTTTCTTTCTTTTTTTCATGTTTCTTTCTTTTAAGGGCACAATTCAAAGTCAGACAAGGGGTGCCTGTGTGGCTCAGTCGGATGAGCACCTGACTTTGGCTCAGGTCATGATCTCATGACTCGTGGGTTCGAGCCCCCCGTGGGGCTCTGTGCTGACAGCTCCGAGCCTGGAGCCTGCTTTGGGTTCTGTGTCCTCCCTCGCTCTCTGCCCCTCCCCCACTCGTGCTCTGTCTCTCTCTCTCAAAAATAAATAAACATAAAAAAATTCAAAAGTCAGACAAATCACTTCTGCTTGAATCCTATTGGCTCCAAACTCCATCACTTGGCCTCATGTAGCTACAAAGGATGTTGGGAAATGCAGTTTTTACCTAGGCTGTCATATGCAGTCAAGGTTCCCATTACTATAGGAAAATGTAAGGATAGATATTGTAGGGACTCAACAAGCAGTCTCTACCACCGCACTGTATTATGAATGAACTACCTTGTTTCTCTCTCCCCCACCCTGCAAAGGTTCTTTCTTTGTTTCACTGACTCACTCTTCATTGGCTATAACCAAGCAAGAAGGTTCTTGATGAAGAATGTAGGACACAGTTCCTTTGCCTGTCGTGAACTGGGCCTAGAGCCAGTCTCAAGCGAACTTTAGCTCTGGGAGGGGTGAAATATCTGTTGTCCAAGTGGCTATCATCTGTAAAATCTGATGAAGCTTCCAGAGAAGTCACCCCAATCTTTGAATGAATTGCATTCTTCAACTGATTCAAGCCATAGACATTGTTTCTAAGGTGTTGGTAAGTCCTGGCTGCCATTTATCTTTTGGGTCCATTTATTTGTATTACCTTACGTGTTATTTACCAGTTATTACAAAGAGCATAGGTTCTGGTAATCAGCTTAGTGCGACTGAGGAAATCTTCACGCTGACCTTTTGTTTCTGCATTTGTTAAAATGCAGTGAAAATCATCTAATTCAAGGGATGGTTGCAAGGATTATGGGAGCCAGGGACTACGAAATCACCCAGAATAGTGTGCATATTAGGCACACAATAAATATCCTTTTTATTAACACTAACAATACCATGAATGATTCATTTAGTAACTGCTCATTATGTATGGGCCAGGGAGTATACTAGCTTCTACATAAATAGCTGGTTCATGTCTGCATTTTTTAGTATCCGAGAGTCATAGAAAGCTTCTTTACAAATAGTTGCCTAATTAGGGCTTTGTGAATGAATGTGGGTTACTGCTCTCTTAATAGAGAGCAGAAACTTGCTGTGTATCTCACAAAGGGCTTGGATGGGGGAGGGTGCTAGGAGAGCGTAAACCAATGGTCCTAACTTGATGATAGTTTCCATTTCTTTCTTCCTTCCATAAAACTCAGTTTACTGAGTTTTCCCTGCTCTTCTGCTACTTCACCTGTCATGTCTGTTGGAGAATGTCTGGAATCTCAGAACTGTAAGTTTTCCTTTTTTTGTTTTATTTAAATCCAAGTTAGTTAACATATAGTGTAGTCTTGGTTTCAGGAGTAGAACCCAGTGATTCATCACTTACGTACAACACCCAGTGCTCATCCCAACAAGTGCCCTCCTTAATGCTCATCACCCACTTAGCCCAATCCCCTCACCCAACACCCCTCCAGCAGTCCTCAGTTCTTTCTCTGTACTTCAGAGTCTCTTATGGTTTGCCTCCCTCTCTGTTTTTATCTTATTTTTCCTTCCTTTCCCCTATGTTCATCTGTTTTGTTCCTTGAATTCCACACATGAATGAAATCATATGGTATTTTTCTTTCTTCAGAACTGTAAGTCTTAAAAATTCTTAACATTCTCCCTCTCTGAATCATGCTACCTTGAGACTTGGGGTACATTCCACCCTTGAACAACCCAGGTTTGAACTGCGTGGGTCCACTTTTTTGATACAGTGCAACACTGTAAATGCATTTTCTTTTCTTTAAGATTTTCTTAATAGTATGTCCTTTCCTCTGGCTGATTTTATTGTGAGAGTACACTATATAATAGATACAACATACAAAATCTGTGTTAGTTGACTGTGTCTGTTATCAATACAGCTCAGGTCAACAGTAGGCTATTAGTACTGAAGTTTTAGAGGAGTCAAAAGTTATACACAGATAACTCGACTGAACAGGGTCAGCCCCCTTACCTTCACGTTGTCATTGTTCAAGGGCCAACTGTAGTTTCAATGCCAGCCAGTCGTTTACTGGCCATGTGACCTTGGACGGGTCATTTCCATCTTCTGAGCCTTGCTTTCCTCATTTGTGAAATGAGTGTATTAACAATACCCACCTTATAGGTTTGCTGTGAGGAATGAATGAGATAACACACGCAGACAGCTTTATTTTTTTATTTTTTTTAATTTTTATTTATTTTTGACAGAGAGAGAGAGACAGAGCATGAGCAGGGGAGGGGCACAGAGAGAGAGGGAGACACAGATTCCAAAGCAGGCTCCAGGCTGTGAGCTGTCAGCACAGAGCCCTACGTGGGGATCGAACTCGTTACTGCAAGATCATGACCTGAGCTGAAGTCAGATGCTCAACCGACTTAGCCACCCAGGCGCCACGCGCAGACAGCTTTAATACGGTGCCTGGCAAGCAGTCTATCTTCATTAAATGTTAACTATTTTCATTCGTGCATTAGTTTATTCGCTCAATAATTGTTTGCTAAATGCTGGAAATAAACCAGATGCTGTGCCTTCCAAAATCTTCCAATCTCGCTGGGAAGCCAAGACAAGATATACCCTACAAAATGTTAAATGTAAAGCTGAATGCAATCCCTGACAAACAAAACCAGACATGGTCCAGGGAAGGAAGAGGTCACGGGCCCCGAGCTGTGTTTTTTTAAACTTTTCCTGACTTGAGTCTCATTTCTATCAAAACTTGGAGCCATTATTCGGATCATAATTTGAACATCAGTGGACTAGAGCAAGACTCAGTGTAGCAGGGACAGGTAGTAATGGAAGAAAAGCAGGCTGGGACAGGTTGTGAAGGCCTTCACATGGTCAGGCAAAGAATTTGAACTTAATTGCTTTAGCTCAGAGCTTTCTAACCAGTGTGCCAGGATTACAAAGAAACCCCCAGGCCAGTCACCAGGGCCTGCAAGCAGTCTGTCTCTCACAGCATTTTATAGAAACATTACCATTTGCTATGCCTGCCATACCTTGCAAAGGGAAACATTGCTTCACATCTCCCAGAAGCCATATTGTAGGGTAAGGATTTAGAAGCATATCTCACGGTCAGAGAGAAGGATAAAGAAACCTAGATTAGGACATGGAGTGTTGCCTAATCCCTGAGTCATACTGGGAAAGATCCAAATCCAGGGTTCCTCTACCATTTTTCCCACTACCTAATGATGGCAAATAGCCACTAACACTGTCTTCACTCTCTACAAACCCAACCTTTTCCATATGGACAAGAGAAAGGGGGGAAAAAACTCTATGCCCACCCATCCAAACCAGCCCTGTGGGAAAAGTCTTTGAAGATGGGATCACAATCCAGGCATCTGGAGCAAACTGGCAGGCTCTATTTATTGTATAAAAATTGCTAAATACACTTTCCTTTTCCTTAATCCTAAGTAGATACCCTAGGGTTTCATGATAGTGGTTTTGTATCTTACTAAACAAAATAGATAATTTGGTTCCTGCTTGATTGAGGTTTGGTGGGCTTTCCAGGATTTTCTCCCCATACCTCTCCCCTTTCTTCTCTATATTATCAGGATTCTTTCTTTTTTAATGTTTTTTAATGTTTCTTTATTTTTGAGAAAGAGAGAGACAGAGTGCAAGTGGGGAGGGGCAGAGAGAGAGGGAGACACAGAATCCGAAGCAGGCTCCAGGCTCTGAGCTGTTGGCACAGAGCCTGAGGTGGGGCTTGAACTCACAAACCGTGAAATCTTGTGCTGAGCCAAAGTTGGATGCTTAACCGACTGAGCCATCCAGGTGCCCCTATGTTATCAGGATTCTTGATTGTAAACAGCAGAAACCAACTACAGCTAACCTAATAGAACAATACAAAAAAGGAATCTATTGAAAGGATATTAGGGTTGGGGGGCTCCCAAAACCAAGGGGGAGATTAGAGAACCCAACTTAGAAGACGACATGAACGAAAGGGGTCCCAGGGACCACCAGGAAGCATGCAACCTCCATTCAGCAGAAACAGTGTGGCCAGGACACTATCGGTGAGACTGGACATTGTTGAAATTACAGTGACTAGATAGGAACCATCCCTCTCAGTTAGTTTCTCAGATTCTTTGTCCCAGGAGGGAGAAGGAGAATAGATCTTTTCCCTTCAATCTGTGTAGTTGAGGCAGGGTACTGTGTCCCACCCATATCTCACATCTTGGGAGATCTCCCTTCAGATAGAAAGAAGATGAGTGATAGCAAACAAACCAACAAGCAAAGCAATGTTTCGAGCCTCCCACATAGTGGTGTTCAAACTGCAGGTGATAACATATTATTGAACTGTGAGCTTAATTTCGTGGGTTGTGCGCTAAATATCGTGGGTGTCCAATTGACTTTTTCTTTTAATTTTTAACAGCTTTATTGAGGTATAATTGACATAATTGCACATATTTAAAGTATAAAGTTTGATAAGCTTTGAACTGTCTGTACCTGTAAAAGCATCAATACAATCAAAGCAATTAACATACCAATCACTCCCTCAAAGTTTCTTCTATCCTCTTGGTAATCCCTTGCTCCTGCCCCCGCTGCATTTCTACCCTGTTTCTGTCCTGGGGCAACCACTGATCTGCTTTCTGTCCCTACAGATTAATTTGCCTTTGCTAGAATTTTCTGAAAATGGAATCAGATCAGATATACTTATTTTTTGTATCGGTTCTTTCACTCAACATAATTACTTTGAGATTCATCCTTGTTGTTGCATGTATCAATAGTTCACTCATTTTTTTAATTTAAGCACAGTGTATTTTCCAAGCTGAAAAACACACGGCTTTTCCCATGTGCTTCTTTTTTTTAAAGATATAAATGTTGGGATCCCCGGGTAGCTCAGTAGGTTGAGCATCCAACTCCCGATTTGGGCTTGGGTCATGATTCGAGTCGTGAGATCAAGCCCCATGTTGGGCTTTGTGCTTGCTGAGCATGGAGACTGCTTGAGATTCTTTCTCTTTCTTCTGCGCTCTCTCTCGAAAATAAAAATGAAAATCCAAATAAAAATTTTAAGATCTAAACGTTTTTGTTATTTTTTCAAGTTTTTATTTAAATTCCAGTTAGCGTATAGTGTAATATTAGTTACAGGTGTGCAATTTAGTGATTCATCGTTTCCATACAACATCCAGTGCTCATCACAAATGTCCTCCTTTTTTTAAAAACATTTTTTAACGTTTATTTATTTTTGAGAGACGGAGAGAGACAGAGAGAGAGAGACAGAGAGAGTATGAGCACGGGAGGGGCAGAGAGAGAGGGAGACACAGAATCCGAAGCAGGCTCCCAGCTGTCAGCACAGAGCCTGATGCAGGGCTTGAACTCACAGACCGCGAGATCATGACCTGAGCCGAAGTCGGACGCTTAACTGACTGAGCTACCCAGGTGCCCCCGCAAGTGTCTTCCTTAATCCCCATCACCTATTTAACCATCACCTATTTAACCCATTCCCCCACCCATCTCTCCTCTGGTAACCATCAGTGTGTTCTCTATAGTTAGTCTGTTTCTGGTTTGCCCCTCTCTCTCTTTTTTCCGTTTGCCGGTTTGTGTTGTGTCTTTTTTTTAAACTTTTTTAACGTTTTTATTCATTTTTGAGAGACAGAGACTGTGAGTGGTGGAGGAACAAAGAGAGAGGGAGACAAAGAATCCGAAGCAGGCTCCAAGCTCTGAGCTGTCAGCACAGAGCCCAACACGGAGCTTGAACCCACAAACCGCGAGATTATGACTTGAGCCAAAGTCGAACACTTAACCAACTGAGCCACCCAGGCTCCCCATCATTTGTGTTGTTTCTTAAAGCCCACATATGAGTGCCTACATATGAGTGAAATCATATGGTATTTGTCTTTCTTTGACTGACTTATTTCACTTAGCATAAGACTCTCTAGCTCCACCCATGTCATTGCGAACGGCAAGATTTCATTCTTTTGATGGCTGAGTAATCTTCCCTTGTAGTACACTGCATTCCTTTTTGTTGGTGAATTATGATTCCATTGAATGGATACAGCACAATTTGTCCATTCACTTGTTGAATGGTTGTGTGATGGTTAGTTTTATGTTTCAAACGTGGCCAGGTGATAGTCCTTGACTATTTAATCAAAGGCTAATCAAACGCTGCTGGGAAGAAATTTTGTAGATGTGATTAATGTTCACAATCAGTTGATGTGAGATAAAGGAGATTATCCTACATAATCTGGGAGGCCAGATTCAATCAGGAAGAGGAAATTCTGCCTGTGGAAAGCAATTTCACTTTTTCACACAAACGGTGATGTTATTGTAGATACTTTTTGTCAAATTGAGGAAGTTCCCTTCTATTTCCAGGTTTTTTTTTCAGTATTTTTCAGAAATGAATGTTGGATTTTGTCCATTTTTTCCCTATGTATTGAGATGATCATATGATTTTTCATTTTTTGTTGATATGGTTATTAATGGCTTGGTTTTCATATCATTGGATTCAGTTTGCTAAAATCCGGTTTAGGATCTTCACATCCAGGTTCATGAGGGATATTTGTCGGTAGCTTCCTTCTCTTGTACCAACTTTGGTAATGGTGTTCTCATTGAATAAGTTTGGAAGGTTTCCCTCTTCTTCCATTTTCTGGAAGGGTTTGGGTAGAATTTAAATCATTTTTTTCTATAAATATTTGGTCAGGTTCACCAGCAAAGAAACCTGGGCCTGGAGTTTCATTGTGGGTAGGGTTTTAACTACAAATTCAATTTCTCTTATTGATACAGTGCTATTTATTGATTTCTTTCTGAGTGAGCTTTCATAGATTGTGTCTTTCAAGGAATTTGTGCATTTCATCTAAGATGCCGACTTTTTAGGAATAAGATTGTCCATAATATTCCCTATTTTCCTTTTAATATTTCTATTGATGTCAATTCTCTCATTAATTAGTAATCTGTCTCGGGGAGTCTGGGTGTCTCACTTGGTTAAGCATCCGACTTCGGCTCAGGTCATGATCTCACAGCTTGCACGTTCCAGCCCCCCATCGGACTCTATTCTAACAGCTCAGAGCCTAGAGCCTGCTTCAGATTCTGTGTCTCCCTCTCTCTCTGCTCCTCCCCTGCTCATGCTTTCTCTCTCTCTCTCTCTCTCAAAAATAAATAAAAACATTAAAAAAATTTTTAATTAGGAATCTGTCTCATTAATTCGTAATTAATTGGTAATTTGGTGTTAGATAAGGGTCCAACTTCATTCTTTTGCATGTGGATATCTAGTTTTCCCAGTACTATTTATTGAGAAGACTGTCTGTCCCCATTGTTTGGCCTTGGCACTAATCATTTGACCATATATGTGACAGTTTATTTCTGAGCTCTCTATTCTATTTAGCTGGTCTACGTGTCTGTCTTTATGCCAGTACCACATCTTTATCCATTTATCTTGGATATCCATTTACGATGGACTAGAAATTGCTATAAACTTGTGTAAATATTTTGGAATAATTGCAGAAAAGCCTTTTAGTATCCTAACATTTTATATTTTCAGTACCATACTGTTTTGATTGCTATAGCTTTGTAGTAAGTTTTGAAATCAGAAAGTGGGAGTCCTCCAGCTTTGTTCTTTTTCAAAATTGTTTTGGCTATTCATGTCCCTTGAGATTCCATATGAATTTTAGGATGGGCTTTTTTTTAATTTCTGCAAAAAACATTATTGGGATTTTTATGGGGATTTCATTGACTCTCTAGATTACTCTAGATAGTACTGACATCTTAACATTAAGTCTTCCAATCATGCTGGGAAAACCGGATAACCACATGCTAAAGAATAAAACTGGACTGCTATCTTACACCGTTCACAAAAAGTAACTTGAAATGAATTAAAGACTTAAATATAAGACCTGAAACTGTAAAACTTCTAGAAGAAAACATAGAAAACATAGAGGGAATTAGTCTTGGCAATGATTTTTTTTTTTATAAGACACTAAAAGCATAGGCAAAAAAAAAAGACAAAAAAGCAAAAATAAACAAGTGGGACCACATTAAACTAAATGCTTCTGCACAGCAGCGGAAACCATAAACAAAATAAAAAAAGGCAACCTACAGAATGGAAGAAAATATTTGCAAACCATATAACTGATAAGGGGTTAATACCTCACATAACTCAACAGCAAAAAATTAAATAACTTAATTTAAAGTGGGCAAAGGTATTTTCCAAACAAGATATACAAATGGCCACCAGATACGCAAAAAGATATTCAACATCATTAGTCATCAGGGAATTGCAAATCAAAACCACAATGAGATATCACTTCACACCTATTCGAATGGCTACCATAAAAAAAGGTAGGAGATAACAAATGTTGGCAAGCACATGGAGAAAAGGAACTTTTGTTCACTGCTGGTAGGAATGGAAAACAGTATGGAAGTTTGTGAAAAAATTAAAACTAGAACTACCATATGACCCAGCAATTTCACTTCTGGATATATATCCATCCAAAGGAAATGAAATCACTATCTCTAAAAGATATATGCACCCCCATGTTCCTTGAAGCATTATTGATGATAGGTAAGGCATAGAAACAACTGTAGTGTTCATCAACAGATAAATGGATAAAGATGTGGTCTGTACACACACTCACACACACAGACACACACAGACACATACACACACACACACACACACACACACACTGGCATGTTACTTGGCCATTAAAACAAAAGGAAATCCTGCCATTTGTGACAACATGGATGAACTCAAGGTACCATGCTAAATAAAATGAGCCAGGCAGAGAAACACAGATACTGTATGGTATCACTTATATGTGGAATCTAAAAAAAAAAAAAAAGTCAAACTCATAGAAACAGAGAGCAGAATGGTGGCTGGGAGAAAAAAGTTACAAAATCTTTTTTCTTATGATGAAAAGCAATGCATTGTTCTGTTTTGTTTCAAAACATATTTCCTATTTACACTTGGTATGGAAATCTAAGTTGACCATATTTAGATACAGCAGCCCCCCCCCCCCTTTATCCATGGGGAATATGTTCTGAGACTCCCAGTACATAACTGAAACCATGCATAGTAGTGAACCCCAATATACTGTTTTTTCCCATACATGCATGCCTACGATAAAGTTAAACTTACAAACTAGGCATAGTAAGAGAGTGATGACAACAATAATAAAATAAAACAATTATTTTTTTTTAATTTATATCCCAGTTAGTTAGCAGATAGTGCAATAATGATTTCAGGAGTAGATTCCAGTGATTCATCCCCTACATATAACACCCAGTGCTCATCCCAACGCCCCTTACCTGGGGAAGGATCTGCTTCCTAGCTCACTGATGTGGTTGCTGGCAGGATATGATTCCTCGCTGGTTGTTGGACTGATGGCCTCAGGTCATCCATGGCTATCGGTCGGAGGTTGCCCTTCTTTTCCTTGTCTCCTGGGCCTGTCCATAGGGTAGCTCACAACGTGGCAGCATGCTTCCCCGGAGTAAGCCAGCAAGAAAAGCCAGAAGGAGAGAGTGAGAGCAAGACAGAAGTCACAGTGAAGGAAAGCCCCTTTTTGGGAGGAGACATTAAGATTTTCCAGAAATATAATAACAGGAGTACTCTGATTAAAAGTACACATTATGTGTTGAGAAAGTTAATAAAGGAGGAGGAGGAGAGGAAGAAGAAGAAGAAGGGGAGGGAAGGAAGGGGGAGGGGGAGGAGGAACAGGGAGGAGGAAGGAGACAGAGGGAGAGGAAAAGAAAAGAAATGGCTTCCCGGCACACTCAGGAAAAATGGTCTAAATGTGTGACTGTACAAACTTTTGTTAGGACCTTGGAAGGATCAAAGCAGTCAGAGTCACTACTAACACCAAGGGCCCACTAAAGCAGTTAATTGTGTGCTTCACAGATTCTCTAGTTGAACAGTAGGGCTGTAGGAAACTTGAGGACACTGTCCCTCAGGTGGCTTTTCAGAGTCCCAAGGTAGATAAGGGCTAATTTTAGAGATTTTTAATTATGTTTTTCTCGAACAAAGTAAACCCTGAAGAGAGTCGCGGTAGCCCCCCAAAGTTTTTGAGAAAACTCTGTTAGCAGAAACACTGTTGGCTTTGACAGAGAGAGCAATGGTACCAACAACTCAGAGTGTGTAGCCGATTGCCATGCAGAATTATTCCTGGGCCTACAAACTTAATTATGTTGTAACATTTTCCTAGTAGATTCCAGAATTTCTATGGACCAGGGGCCCCTTTGTACATTTCATTTCATCTTGTTTTCCTATGCCTGATCCACCATTGCTGGGGGTTTGTGTGGGAGTTAGGGGACAGAAAACTTGTCTCTTTAGGTTTTTTTTTTAAGTTTATTTACTTATTTTGGGAGAGAGCAAGCAAGTGGGGAAGGGGCAGAGAGGGAGAGAGAATCCCAAGCAGGCTCTGCACCACCAGCGCAGAGCCCGATGCGGGGCTCGAGCGCACGAACTGTGAGATCATGACCAGAGCTGAAGTTGGATGCTTAACCATCTGAGCCACCCAGGTGCCCCACTTATCTCTTTAGTTTTACAGATCTTCAAATCAAGAGGAACTGGTAGTTATATATAAGGAAGTACATTTGAGGAGGCTCAAGCACCCTGGATCTCATTTAAATGAAAAGATTCCAGGCTTTGAGCTGATGGTGTAATGAGATGAGTTTTTTTTTAATGCTTTTATTTATTTTGAGAGACAGAGAGAGAGCAGGGGAGGGGAAGAGGGAAAGGGAGACAGAGGATCCAAAGGAGGCTCTGCGCTGACAGCAGAGAGCCCGATGTGGGGCTCGAGCTCATGAACTGGGAGATCATGACCTAAGATGAAGTCGGACGCTTAGCCGACTGAGCCACCCAGGTGCCCCATGAGATGAGATTTTTAGGGAATCTGAGCAGTGGGTGAATTCACTTGGCCTGTGGGAAGGACACGGATCATTGGGGGTTGGAGGACTGACTGTGCTAGATAGCTCCTGACTATAAACCCCACCCCCCTGGTATTCACATCCTTCATAATAGCTTCCCTTTGAGTTTGGACTGGACTTAGTGACTTGCCTCTAACAAATGGAGTTGAGAAAAAGTAAAGGGATGCCATTTCTAATATTAGTTTATAAACGATTGTAATGTCTACCTTGTTTGTGCACTTAGTCTCCTCACTTGCTTGCTCTCATGAAAGCAGCTGACATGCTGTGACTTTCCACAAGGAGAAGCTTATGCGACAAGAAACTGAGGGTGGCTCCTGGTCAACAGCCGGTGAGGAACCGAGGCCTTCAGTCCCACAGCCTGTTAGGAGCTCGTTTCTGACAACAACCAGTGAGTGAACTTGGAAGTGGATCCTGCCCCAGTTGAACCTTGACGTGACCAAGACCCAAGCCAACAACTTGTTTGCTGGCTTGTGAGAGATCCTGAGCTGAATGATTCAGGTTAATTAGACCCGGGCGTCAGGTCCACAGAAACTGAGATAACGCATGTGTGTTGTTACAAGCAGTTAAGTTTGGAGGTAATTTATTGCACAACAATAGAACACTAACACAATTGCTGTGTTTTCAAGGTCACTATTTTTTGTTTCTTCTGCAATGTCTAATCTGCTAGTAATCCCACTCTGTGTGTTTTTTCCAGTGCCTCATTTATCTCCTTATATTAGTACTGACTCATAGTTTCCTCAATGTGTTACAATCCGTTACTTTCACTGTTTATTTTAATACATGGAATGTCTGACTTTGATCAATGGGAGCCCCCTGGCTTATATGCCTTTTGACATGCCTCTGTTATTTTTTGAATACTTCCTTGCCACAGCTATGGAATCAGCTGTTTCTTAAAGGATTCCCAATTTTTTTACTGGAGAATGGTACTTAGAAGCCAAGATTTGTATGTGTAGGCATACCTACACATACACATATACGCATGCACACACATGTACCTCTTTATTTATTTCTAGACCTAGCCAAGTATGTATGTATACCACCTGTGGTAGGTAAATAATGACCCCAGATCCTGTGAATATGTTCCTTTACATTGCAAAAGGAAATTTGAAGATGCGATCAAGTTAAGACTCTTTTTAAAAAATATTTATTTCTTTTGAGAGAGAAAGAGGGCAGAGAGAGAGGGGGCAGAGAATTCCAAGCAGGCTCTGTGCTGTCAGTGCAGAGCCTGATGCAGGGATCTATCTCACAAACCATGAGATCATGACCTAAGCAGAAATCAGGTGTTGGTTGCTTAACTGATTGAGCCACCCAGGTGCTCCAGTTAAGTAAAAGGTCTTGAAATGAAAGTATTTCCAGGATTACTTGAGTGGGCCCAATGTAATCACAAGTGTCCTTACAAGACAGAGGCAGAAGGAGATTTGACTAGAGAAAAGAGATGTGACGACGGAAGCAGAGGTTGGGATGACACAGTTTGAACATGGAGGAATGAAACCATGAATGAAGGAATGTTGGTGGCTTCTAGAAGGTAGAAAAAGCAAGGAAACAGAAGGTTCCAGAAGCTTCCAGAAGGAATGAAGTCCTGCCGACACCTTGATTTTAGACTTTTGACCTACAGAACTACAAGAGAATACATCATTTAAGACACTAAATTTGTGGTGATTTGCTATGGCAAGAAATGAATACACCACAAGTTCATATCAGTGCCTCCAAGTCCCATCTGGTGCTGTAAAGTTCATTCTAGTTTTATCCTTTTCTTTATTTGTAACTCCTTTATTGGACAGTGAGAAACCTGACCACTTTCATCCTTAATCGTCCTGTATGCAACCAAACTCCCATCTCTGTTATGACCATTTCTTCCTACAGTTTCCCTTCTCACTGCACACATAACAATATGGATGAAGCTCTTAAACATTACATTGAGTAAAAGAAGTCAGATATAGGGGCGCCTGGGTGGCTCAGTCGGTTGGGCGTCCGACTTCAGCTCAGGTCATGATCTCACAGTCTGTGAGTTCGAGCCTCGCGTCGGGCTCTGTGCTGACAGCTCAGAGCCTGGAGCCTGCTTCAGATTCTGTGTCTCCCTCTCTCTCCGACCCTCCCCCGTTCATGCTCTGTCTCTCTCTGTCTCAAAAATAAATAAACGTAAAAAAAAAAGTCAGATATAAAAGAATATAAACTCCTTGATTCCATTTGGTTTTGTTTTCTTTTGTCTTATTCCATTTAAATGGAGGTTGGGAATGGGCCACAATAATTAATGGTGATACAAGTCAGAATTATGTAACTTCTGAGGTAAAGGGCATGGACTGGAAAGGGGCATGAGGAATAATAAAAGTGTTCCACGTCTTAATCCAGGTAAGGATTACACAAATACAGTAAAACCCTGGTTCGGGAGCATAATTTGTTCTGAAAACATGCTTGTCATCCAAAGCACTTGTAAATCAGAGCGAATTTCCCCATTTATTATACTAGAAACTCAGAGGATTTGTTCCACACCCCAAAAATGTTCATATAAAAATGATTATTGGGGCACCTGGGTGGCTCAGTATTATATAAATAAAACATTAAAAAAAGATTATACTACTGTAGTATGATACAAAATAATAAAGAGCATACAGAATATAAAGAAAAATAAACAAATGAACCTGCACTTACCTTTGAAAACCTTCGTGGCTGGTGTGAGGGAGACAAGAGAGAGAAGGGTTATTGTGTAGGATTATTTTCACTATCACTAACAGATGTTGACTTCAGTACAGCTGTCATCACAGAGCCCGACGCGGGGCTTGAACTCACAAACTGCGAGATCATGACCTGAGCCGAAGTCGGACTCTTCACAGACTGAGCCACCCAGGTGCCCCTACAGCACAGTGTTAATAAACTCCTGTCTTATATTGTATTTAATGTAACTGGCAATAAGGCAGAAGAGGAAAGGGTCTATGTCTGCAGGCAGCCTGACCTAGAATGAAGCACAGCATTCCTAAGCTTCCTCTTGTATGGAAAAGCAAAGGACTGTCCATAGGTGCTTTGAAGTGACAAAAAATACACGAGTGCCAGTTGTAGGCACCTTCCAGTGTGCTGAAAAAATCATTGATTTCTGCCAAATACTGAAGCCTGAGACCAAGCACCCAAGCAGGGGAGACAATCATCCACAATCCTGCAAGAAAGAGAGAGAAGAGCCATTGTCTCAGTTGTGATCGTTTGACGTGTGGAGTCATGTACTACTCGTATTGCAAGGCATCGCTCATTTATCAAGTTAAAATTTTTTAGAAATGTTTGCTCATCTTGCAGAACACTTGAAGAGCAAGTTACTCACAATCCAAGGTTTTATTGTGTGTGTGTGTGTGTATTATATATATAATTTCATCCAGCTGATGTCAGACATCCTAAAATATTATTCCAGAGCCTTTATAGGGATTTTGTAACATTCAAATCTCTAATAGTTCAAGAATACTTCTGAGAAAGTCTGGTAGTGATCTCTGTTTACCAGTTAGGATCACAAGCATGTGGCAATGTTTAAGTACATTTTAAATTCCCTCTACCCATCATGTTTAAAATTATGTCTTCCTGGGCGCCTGGGTGGCTCAGTCGGTTGAGCGGCCGACTTCGGCTCAGGTCATGGTCTCACAGTTCGTGAGTTCGAGCCCCGCATCGGGCTCTGTGCTGACAGCTCAGAGACTGGATCCTGCTTCAGATTCTGTGTCTCCCTCTCTCTCTGACCCTCCCTCATTCATGCTCTGTCTCTCTCTGTCTCAAAAATAAATAAACATTAAAAAAAAAACAAAAAAAAACTAAAATAAAATTATGTCTTCCTTGACAATTAAAAAAAATTTTTTTAATGTTTATTTATTTTTGAGAGAAAGAGACAAAGAGCATGAGCAGGGAAGGAGAGGGGCAGAGAGAGAGGGAGACACAGAATCCTAAGCAGGCTCCAGGCTCCAAGCTGTCAGCACAGAGCACAACTTGGGGTTCAAACCCATGAACTATGAGATTATGACCTGAGCTGCAGTCGGATGCTCAATGGACTGAGCCACCCAGGCGCCCCTTGCTTCACAACTTTTTAATTAGGGATTGCACTACATCAAATTTTGCCCATAAGGTGAGGCTTTTATTAATACTTTCATATTTCGCCATCTCAAATTCGTATAATTCAATTTTTTAAAACAAGCAAAGGATTTGAAGAAACATTTCTCCAAAGATATACAAATGGTTAATAAGCACATGAAAAGATGCTCAACATCACTCACCATTAGGGAAATGCAAATCAAAACCATAATGAGATAACACTTCACATCCATTAGGATGGCTGTAATCAAAAAGACAGACAATAACAAGTGTCAATGAGGATGTGGAGAAATTGGAACCTCCATACATTGCTGGTGGGTATGTGCAGGCACTTTGGAAAACAATTTGGCAGTTCCTCAAAAAGTTAAATACAGGGGCACCTGGGTGGCTCAGTCGGTTGAGCATCGGACTTCAGCTCAGGCCATGATCTCACAGTTCGTGAGTTTGAGCCCCGCATCGGGGGGTCCGTGCTCACAGCTCGGAGCCTGGAGCCTGCTTTGGATTGTCTGCCCATCCCCTGCTAACGCTTTGTCTCTCTCTTTCTCAAAAATAAATAAACATTAAAAATTTTTTTTAAAAAAGTTAAATACAGAGTCATGATATGATCCAAACAAATCCAGTCCTAGGTATGTGCCCAAGAGAATTGAGAATGCAAGTCCACCCAAAAACATGTACATCAATGTTCATGGCAGCATTGTTGAAAAGGGCCAAAACTTGGGGCACCTGGGTGGCTCAGTCGGTTAAGGATCCGACTTTGGCTCAGGTCATGATCTCGTGGTTCGTGAGTTTAAGCCCTGTGTCGGGCTCTGTGCTGACAGCTCAGATTCTCTGTCTGCTTCAGATTCTCTGTCTCCCTCTCTGTCTGCCCCTCCCCTGCTTGTGCTCTGTCTCTTTCTCTCTCTCAAAAATAAAAACATTTAATTTTTTTTTTTAAAGAGAAGAGCCAAAAATTGGAAATAAGCCAGATGTCCCTCAAAGTTTGAATGCATGGCCAAAATGTGGTATAACCATGCAATAGAATGTTATTTGGTCATAAAAAAGAATGAAGTGCTGATACGTGCTACAACATGGATGAACCTTGAAAAATATTATGTTAAGTGAAAGAAGCCAGACATAAGATCCCACGGATTTTTAAATGTTGCACAGTTAAATTCATATGAAATGTCCAGAATAGCCAAATCCGTAGACACTCCTCCGTATTTTCTTTTTGTCAAGAGTATATATGTTCGTAAGGTGCCTGGGTGGCTCAGTCGAGCGTTCGACTTTGGTTTCAGCTCAGGTCATGGTTTCACGGTTTCGTGAGTTTGAGCCCCGAGTTGGGCTCTATGCTGGCGACACGGACACTGCTTGGGATTCCCTCTCCCCCTGCCCCTCCCCCACTTGTGCTGTCTCCGTCTTTCTCAAAATAAATAAATAAACTTAAAAAATAAAAAAAATCCCACTATTTAAAAAAAAGAATATATGGGGCACCTGGGTGGCTCAGTCAGTTAAGCGTCCGACTTCAGCTCAGGTCACGATCTCACAGTCTGTGAGTTCGAGCCCCGCGTCGGGCTCTGTGCTGATGGCTCAGAGCCTGGAGCCTGCTTCAGATTCTGTGTCTCCCTCTCTCTCTGACCCTCCCCCGTTCATGCTGTGTCTCTCTCTGTCTCAAAAATAAATAAACATCAAAAAATAAATAAATAAAAATAAAAATAAAAAATAAAAAAATATATATATATGTTTGATATTTTCCATCAGCATATACAGATATACATCATACTTTCTAAAGGTGACATGGCAATCCATCATACAGCTATCTGGCAATTTATGCAATCAGTTGTCTATTAAAAACACATTGTTTCTCTTGGGGCAGGGGTATATACTTTTTGTACCACTACAGAGGTAAAGAACTTATTGGGCTGTCTGAGCACAGGGGGACAAACGTGAAATGTTTTCTTCTCCAATTAATATTTTTTAATGTTTATTTATTTTTGACACACACAGAGAGAGAGAGAGAGACAAAGACAGAGTGAGTGGGGGAGGGGCAGAGAGAAAGGGAGAGAGAGAATCCTAAGCAGGCTCCGTGCTGTCCTTGTAGACCCTGATGCAGGGCTTGAACCCATGAACCATGAGATCATGACCTGAGCCAGAACCAAGAGTCGGTTGCTTAACTGACTGAGCCACCCAGGTGCCCTTGCAATTAATGTTTGAAATTAGCTCAAAGCTCCTTCCCTTCCCTTACATAATGTCATGTGGGCAGCATCCCTGGTTTTCCAGCCAATTTTATATGGTATGTTCAATCTGGTCTTGTCTGACTTGAAATCTTCACTCTCACTTGTGATTTGGGCTGTTTTCCTATGGCCCTTCAGCTCAGGCATGCCCTGTGGCCGGAGGGACTTGAGCTCTGTCTGTTCTTCCATTCCTCTCCCTTAATGCTTCTGATGTCTCCAGATTGGGGGCAGTGCAACGTTGTGATTGGAGGAAAGGGGGAGAGTTATTTAGTGTAAGTGAGGCAGGTTTGGTCTCTTCTGTCCTCTGACAGGCATCCGTGTGCCTCTCATGTGCTCTTAAGTGTATCACCCCTCACAGGTGTGATATTCTCCAGCTGGCTTTGCTCAGTTCCTACTCTGGCTCCTGGCCCTGATGGGTTGTTCCCCACCCCCTCAATTATTATCATTATTTTTAGTTTTGGTCTCAAAGAATAGAATAGAAAATATTAGAGTGAATGTTGTATTTGAAGCATTGTTTCTTTTTTTTTAATGTTTCTTTTATTTTTGAGAGAGAGCTGTGCGAGTGGGGGAGTGGCAGAGAGAGGGAGACAGAGGATCCGAAGCAGGCTCTGTGCCGACAGCAGAGAGCCTGATGCGAGGCTCAAACTCACAAACCGAACCGAGAGATCATGACCTCAGCCGAAGTCATGGCCCAGCTGACTGAGCCACCCAGGTGCCCCTTGAAGTATTATTTCATGCATATTTTGTGTCACTTATATACATGTGGTTCATGTATGGGTTGCCATGGAAAAGGTATTTGTGATCTAAGAAGTTGGGAAGCCCCCTCTGAAAAGTTAACGTCAAGCTCAGGAGACCTGGTTTTTGTCCTTAGCCCTGCTATGAGCTTGCTGGTGACCTGGAAAAACTCCCTACTTCTCTCTGGACCTCTTGCTCCTTTTCTAGCAGGGGAGAGGGCTGAACTTGCTTGTCTCTTCTTGTTCTTCCTTGTTGCAACAAGAGTAATGACTAATACCACACCTACGGAGCACTAACAATGTGCTAGGCACTATTGCAGGCACTTGTGCGCATGGAGGCATTTAATTCTCACGATAGTTCCACGACGTAGGTGATTTATATTATCATCCTTGTCTACAGATGAGCAAATGGAGGCCCAGGGAAACTGAGCTGGAATATGGACCTACGCGTGTCTGGCCTGAGACGCCTTGCTCGTAACTAGTACAGCTGCTGGTCTACAGCTTTGACTCAGTGGGGCACACTGCCTTCCTGGCTCATTTTGAAGGAGAGATCTTGGACTCTCTCGGCTCAATGACAGCTCAGTGACTTTTCAGGAACCGGGGCTTAGTCACCCTTCTTTGCGAAGGTCACTTGGAGCACACAGGCTGGTATGACATTTGTGGTGTTAGGTTCTGGCTTCCTCAAGTTCCTCCTGCATTTCCTCTTATCTCATCAAGGGCATAGTTTTATAAATACCAGATTCCCTTTGTTAGTCTCTTCCATCAGTTCACTTCCAACACATCTCTCTGCTATCTCTTCCTTTCCAATATTAGTTTAATATTCTTTGCATCCAAGTGCTTTCTAGTCCTACAGATAAGAAAGAAATCAGTGTGTGTGTGTGTGTGTGTGTGTGTGTGTATAGTCAACATTAAATTTCCTCTTTGGGACCATGTCATTCAAAACAAAGCCCAACACACTTTTCACTGCCTCATGAGTTCCAAGAATTTCTGAAGAGAGCAGTGTGGAATCTGCTGGGTGCACTGTTCCCCAAACCCTCCTCTCTCCACAGTGTCCCCTTGGAGTCATACAACCCCCTCCCTCCATCTACAGGCCCAGTTGAGCTCTGCCCCATCTCTGGGATCAACCCTGCCCTCCAGCAATTTAAGGTCCTCTAATTCAATGCTCAGGTTCAAGGCAAGTCCTGCAATGACACAATCTTCATCCTGAGTCCAACCCCCTTATCTTCTATCTCTGTTCTGATTCTTGCCTTTTGTTCTTGAGTTTGTTGGGGTCTTGATAATTCTCCGTAAGTGGGAATCTGTTCTGTTCCTGTCTGTTGTTTCCCTTTCCCTCTCCAGGAATTGAAATTCTCCAATAGCTGTGGCTTTGTGACCTTGTGACTTACTTCCCCCATGCTGCCTGCCCAGCTGTATCTCTGAACACCACCTGCTTCTAGAGCGCCCAGGGCTCTGTTTGACACACCTGTCAGGAACCTCCAAGCACTGGTACCTTGAAACTTGCTCCACCTGCTGTAATTAGCCCTGCTGTCTAGGGTGTGTTCACATGAAAGGACAGGGGCCAAATAGATGTTCCTATTTCTTTGACACTAGGGCTTATACTAGGACCTTGTTCAAAGTGTGGTCCCTGGACCAGCGGTACTAGCAGGATCTAATAGCTTTTTAGAAATGCAGAAATTTGGGCCATGTCCCAAATCTACTGGATGGGAATCTGCATTTTTAAAAAAGCATTTATTTATCTTCAGAGAAAGAGGTGGGGAGAGAAGGTGAGTGGTGGAGGTGGAGAGAGAGAGAGAGAGAGAGAGAGAGAGAGAGAGAGAGAATCCTAAGCAGGCTCTGCATTGTTAGCGCAGAGCATGATTCCGGGCTTGAACCCCTGAACAGTGATCATGACCTGAGCCGAAATCAAGAGTTGAATGCTTAACTGACTGAACCACCCAAGAAACCCGTTTTCTGACATTATTTCAAAGAAATGTCTGATAGATTTTGCAGATGTCTTGGGTATGGAGTGTGGCAGGAAAAGGAGGAGTTAAGGATGACTCCAATTTTTTTGACCTCAGCAATTGGAAGGATGGGACTGCCATCAACAGGGATGGGGAGGATTGGAGGAGAACCAACTTTGTGGAAGGGGAATCAGGAAATCTCAGCATGTCACATTAAATTTGACTATTAGATCTCCAAGAGGGAACATTGAGTATAGAGTTGGGGAGATGCATATGGAGTGAGAGAAATTTGAACATCAGATACAAATTTGGAAACCTTCAGTGTATCCAGGGTAGTTAAAGCCACCACCTAGGGAAGAGTATAGAGAAGATAAATAGTCCAAGGTCTGAATTCTGGGGCACCCCAAAGGTAGAGGTTGGGAATGAGAGGAGGAATCAACAAAGCCCACAGAGTAGGGGCCGCCAGGGAGGTAGCTGGTGACAGAATGTTGTCCTGGAAGCCATGGGACGAAAGTGTTTCCAAGAGGGGTGTCTCTGTTTACAATGTTGATGAAATGTCAAGCAGGATGAGGATTGAGAACTGACCATTTGATTTGACAAAGTGGAGGTTCATTAAGGACCTTGGGAGGAGCTACTTTGATGAAGTGATAGAGACAAAAGCATGACTGCACATGATTCAAAGGAGAGGTGGAGAGGCATTGGGAAGAGTGAAGACAGCTCTTTCAAGGAATTTTGCTGTGATAGGGAGAAGAGACTGGGACAGAGGCTGGGGTGGGGTGGGGATGTGGGGTCAGTGGAAGACTTTATTTTTGAAATGGTAGATATGACAGCAGGTAAATAGGGACGAAATGATTCATGCAAGAGAGGGGTGAGAATTCCTGGAGCCATGTTCTTTTTTTTTTTAATGTTTATGTATTTTGAGAGAGAGGGAGAGAGCATGAGCAGGAGAGGGGCAGAGAGAAGGGAGACAGAGAATCCCAAGAAGGCCCTGCATGGAGCCTGACACAAACCATGAGTTCATGACCTGGATGGAAATCAAGAGTCAGACGCTTAACCAACCGAGCCACCCAGGCACCCCATTGGAGCCATGTTCTTAAGCAGGTGAGAGGAGGTGAAATTAAGGGCACAAATGGAGTTAGTGAAGGAGCCAGGATTCGAACCACCTCTCCTTTCCTTCTGAGCCTCTTGCTGTCCACCACCATGCTACAGTGCCACCCAGAGAATACTCATTAGGCCTCCCCTGGCAGTTGGCTCTACTCTTTTCATCACATACTTAGTCAACTGTCTTTTAAATTTTTTTTAATGCTTATTTTGGAGAGAGACCAAGACAGAGCATGAGCAGGGCAGGGACAGAGAGAAACGGAGATAGAATCCGGAGCAGGCTCCAGGCTCTGAACAAGCTGTCAGCACAGAGCCTGACGTGGGGCTCGAACCCACAAACCATGAGACCATGACCCGAGCTGAAGTTGGACACTCAACCAACTGAGCCACGCAGGCACCCCATTCAGGCAACTGTCTTACTTGGGATTCAGGCCAGCATTCCTCTTTGCCTTTCGTTAGGGGAAGAATTAAATCTAGGAGTCATGATTTTAGCTTATCTTCTGATTCCCTAAAAGCCCCTCCTTACCCCTTCTGATTTCATTTGTTACTGTGGGGGAAAAAAAAGTGGAGTCTGTAAGAAAGGTCAGTGACTACTTGGTCTTATTTGTTTTCTGTTTGTTTTTGTTTTTGTTTTTGTTTTGAGAGAGAGAGGGCACAAGTGAGTGAGGGCAGAGAGAGGATCCCAGGAGGGGGAGAGAGAGAGAGGGGGGCGGAGAGAGAGACAGAGAAGCAGGGCTCACCCAAAGTGGGCCTCAAACTCATAAATCATGAGATCATGACCTGAGCCAAAGTCAGATGCTTAGCGAACTGAGCCACCCAGGAGCCCTGCTTAGTCTTTCTTGTAATACTGGCCTTATGAGCAGAGAATACCAGTTCTCTCCCTTCTGTTGGTCCTCTCTTATCCTCTATGGATCTCTAACGTTGCTCGTGCTGTTTAATACAGTGATCCAAGAAGCAACAGTTATATTTGCAGGTGTTTTTTTCACCTGCCCAGAGGAATAGGCAGGAATCTTGGCAGACAGGAGTAAGAGGGAGGGTGGAATGCAGGGAAATGTCAGAATCCCCCTGTTGCAATGTGCTTCTCTGTAGGGTCAGAGAATAGCCAAGGAAGTCCTCTTAGCAAAGGCGAGTCATTTTCCCCCACCTTCCTTCTGGGGGCAACAGGCAGCCAGATCTAGGTGCCCCTACTCTGGGGGCCATCTGGGGTGGCTGGGATGGCTCATCCCAGAGCTGTGAGCCCACTCAGAGTAGGAGGGGCCAATGACAAGGGATGGACAGAAACGCTTGCCAGGTTTCCCAGTCAGGTGGCACTATTTGAACATTTTAGGCTGTGTTTGAAGGTAAATACAATTTTCTGGGCTAAGGGAAAAGGAGAACTGGAAGGAGACAGGGTAAGGAAGAGAAGGAAAATAAAAGCAAGAAGGAAGGAGCAGTGACAGACTTTTCGAGGGATGTCAGAAGGAACAGGAAGTGAAAACCCAGACTGGTCCTGCTTAATGCTAGTTGTCTTGGCCCCTTTAGCCATAGGCGTTGCCTAGAACGAAATAGCATTTTTACCCTTCCCCCTCCAGCTTGCATAAATACCCACTTCCGCATGAAACTTATGGCTTTGAATATTTACATCAGAGCGAGACGTAAAACCAGAGGTCATTTTTTCTGGTCTAAATCTAAGTTACTCCTCTTGTCTTCTTTGTAGGGGTTGCAGGGCCGCTGACCAATATAGTACTCACCATCTGCTGCTAAGAATCACCTTGGCTGGTATCCATTAAAAATGCCATATATTAGAGAGCTCGCATAGAGCAATTGGAGCACAGTATTATGTTATTTCTTAATCTAATCCTCTGCCTTTAGATGCTGGAAATGAGAATTAGTCAGAGTCTAATCTCTCCAGAGATGTTTTCTTTCCAGGCAAGCCTGGTCTGTCTCCTAGAGAAAACAGAATGAAATCCAATCTTTGGATGATGTGATGAGAAAGTGGGGGGGAAGCAGACAGTGCTAGGAGAGGCCCAGAAAATGCAAATGGCCCTAGAAGGCAGATAAATAGTTTTTTTTTCCCCCCAGAAGCTCCATTTGGAAAGATCCCTTCTATTTATGGTTGACATGACCATCTCAAACAGACCATGTGGCTGGGTTAAAATAAGTTTTGGTTATTGCCAGAGACCCAAACAAGGTGGAGAAATTACGGTGAGGGAAAAAAAAAAAAAAAAAAAAAAAAAAAAAAAAAAAAAAAAAAAAAAAGACAACAAACACCATGAGATATCTCATCTTTTTCTTTACATTTTTTTATTTCTGTTTTTCTTTTCTTCTTTCCTTCTTTTACCTTAAAAGAATTGAATATTAATGAGGGCATGGCTTCTGCACTCAGAGTTGGAGTTCCTTTGACCTTGGAGGGAAACAGAATTGTGTGGACCCAATTATCCACCCATCTGTTTCTTTCAGAAACACTAGACCAAATCCTGTATATAAAAATTTGTATTTGGTTTTAAAAAATTAAACTGTTTGAGATAATTGTAGATTCATGTGCAGTTGTAAGAAGTGTGCAGAGAGATCCCTTGTACCCTTGACCCAGTTATGTTTACCCAAGAAAAAAAACCACTTAATTGAGGTATGATTGACATACAAAAAGCTATACATATTTAATATATAGAACTTGATGAGTTTGGAAATAAGTATACACTCATGAAATCACCACCACAATCACTGCCACGAACATGTCCTTCGACTCCAGAAGTTTCCTCTTGGCCTGTTTATCATTTTTTTTTTCATGATAAAAAAAACACTTCACACAAGATCTACCCTTTAAGCAAGTTTGTAAGTATATAATACAGCACTGTTAGCTATAGGCACTGTGCTATACTATATTTACTTTTTAAAAATTTTTAAGTTTACTTATTTATTTATTATTTTTAGTCTTTTTTTTAATGTTTGTTTCTACTTTCAAGAGAAAGAGAGACAGAGAGACAGAGACGTGAGGTGGGGAGGGGCAGAAAGAGGGAGACACAGAATAGGAAGCAGATTCAAGACTCTGAGCTGTCAGCACAGAGCCTGATGTGCGTCTCAAACTCATAGACCGTGAGATCATGACCTGACCTGAAGTCGGATGCTCAACAGACCAAGCCACCCAGGCACCCCAGTTTACTTATTTTTTTTGAGAGAGAGAGGGAGAGAGAGAGCAAGCGAGCAGGGGAGGGACAGAGAGAGCGGGAGAGAAGGAATCCCCAGTGGGCTCTGTGCTGTCAGCACAGAGCCAGAAGTGGGGCTCCATCTCATGATCTGTGAGATCATTACCTGAGCCAAAACCAAGAGTTGGATGCTTAACTGACTGGGCCACCCAGGCTTATATTCTACTTTTAAATATAAAAAGTATGCTTACTTTTTAACGTCCAGTTCAATTTTACTTTAGTGGATCCCATGACTCTTCATGTGCGTGATGAAGTTCATAAATACTATGCTGTTATTACCTCTGAAAACCCAGGAAATGTCATGTCAGAGATGACCCATTCTGAGGTGGAAAACAGAAAGCTTCTGAGTCCCATGCAGTCACTGCATCTTATTATCCACCTGTTGTGATGATAAATTGTACCTTTCTCAACATAGAGTTCCTGCAAACTGTTGTAAGCCTGAGTAAAAGAAATATCAAATATGGAAAGGAATGGAGTCTGTGGTTATGCTGGGGACTAACAGTATATCGTGGTCTCTACGGGTCAGAAAGGACGAATAGGGGGTTGATGAAAAGAAGAGATGTAAGAATACACCAGGAAGTGGCCCTGAAGTTAAGCCTCCACCACAAAAGGTAGCACCAAGTCGGGGAGACTCCGGCAAGTGGCCGGGGTGCACGGAGATAAACCAAGAATTTGAGGATAAAATGTTCATGTGTTGAACTCCTGGTGTATATATGTGATTAGCATGCTAGAGGCCAGTCCACAGGCAAAATTGGGACTCCTGTCTCATTCCTCTGTTCTGTCTCTGTGTCCTTACAAACAAATCCATCAATATCTGGAGAATCCCATCCAAGAGGGAACTGCACTGAAGATATTCAGTCCTCAGGGCTTTGAAAGCAGTTGCCAGCTAAGCCAAATGAGTTCTTGAAAGAGCAAATCACTTCCTGATTTGGAGCAGCAAAGTGAAAGGCATACCCATGTTTAGGGTAGAAGGTATCACCAAGCATGCAGATAATTAAAATATTGTGATCATGAGGCTGAGGACCCGGGCTCAAACCCCACGTGGCTCATTTGCTTCTCAGCTCCCCGGGTCCAAACAGTAGAGACTGTGTTCTTGTTCACAAATTAGTCCTCCACACCTAGTCAGTCACTTCGCAAGACCAAGCCACAGGTCATTCATATGACAAGAGACAGGTGGTGTGGGGGTCAGCTGGTCAAGCTCTGCATTCGGATAGATCTGGCTTGGAAATGCGCCCTTCCACTTATTACCAGTGGGACCTTAAGCAAATTACTTATTCTCTCTGTCTTTCTCTGTCTCTGTCTCTGTCTCTCTCTCCCTGAGCCTTGGTTTCCCCCCAGGGTTGAGATAATTTAGCACATAACTACTCAATAAATGACAGTTGTTTCTATTTTCATCATGGTTAATAATGTTGTTATTCTCAGGTGTGGATTGAGATACTGAGTGTAAATTCGGAAGCTGATTGCTACTGCCGCACTTCCCCTCAAGAATTCTCAGAAGAGATGCAAATTCACCTGGCCCTGGACACTCTTTAACCCACTCCAGGAGGGGGATTATTATCAATACTCCTTAGTAATCTAAGTCAAATGAAATCTATCTCCTTTCCTGGCTCTGACTCCACGGCTGGGACTGAGAGGAGATAGTGTCCTGCCTGCTTTATCTTACAAACGGAGAACCAGGTTAGGGTAGTGGACTTGCCTAGAGGTAGAATGGATGCGGCTGCAGCTCTCAGAATCCTCCAGGGGTTCCCAAGCAAGCTTTCCAAAACTGCTTTCAGCATATTGATTTCTGACAGCGTTGCACTTCAGGAAAAGAGCAACTACAAACTGCCAGCTTGCCCACATCTCAAAATCAATTGCACATGTACCAGATGCTTGGTTTTCTTCCTTTCCTTTCTTCTTCCTCCCCTGCAGGAAAGTATGCGGTTTCTAATAACTCCACTTCTATGTTGTGGCTGGACAGGATGTCAGTTTCACCTGAGGCTACAGCAGCAAAAGGGTTTTCAACAGAAAAATGGTCCACTTGACCAACTTGGGGTAGATTTGATTTCTGTTTTAGGATTACAGCATGAATGTTTTGAATTGAAAAGGGGGAAATCCCTAAAGCAAACAGTTATCGAGTGACTCACTTGCAAGACAGGGCGCTAGCTACTTTCCATATATATTACCACATTGATCCTCACCACTACAAGGTAAATGCTGCAGATAACATGTCACATATGAGGAGAAAGGCTCTGAGGGGTTAAGTCACTTGCCTGGGGTTGCAAAAGCTCCTTGTTGGCAAGGAATTGAACCCAGGTCTCCCTGATTTCAGGGCCAGTTTGTTCCTTTACTTTGTTATTCAAATATTGATACATAAAATAAAGTTGATACTTTTCATGTTAATTTTGGCATCAGAGACTTAAAATATTTCTCACAATATTCAACTTCTGCATGAAAAAAGGAATGTGGGTTTATGCAGTCTAATGCTGGAAATATATGTTGTCTGTAAAACTGTAGCTATAAAATACCTGTTTGTACGTATTACCCGGCACATAGTGTCCCTCAGTACGTATTTATTAAAAAACAACAATAACAAAGGATGTGAGGAAATACAGCCAGGAGAAATGAGCCTCCCTCAGGAAGATGCTGGGTCTGCCACTTCCATGCACCTGTGATTAGCTTAGATTGCAATGAATCGATTTATGTCTCTATTCAATGAAGCAACTTTTTCATTACCACATCATGGTATAGATACTAAAGAGATATCCAGGACTCCAAACTGCTGTCCAAATCTGTAAGGCCAGTTCTCTTACCATAACGTTCCCAATTATTTTCATGATTTTTTAAATGTTTATTTATTTTTGAGAGGGGGAAAGAAGGAGCAGAGAGAGAGGGAGACACAGAATCCCAGGCAGGCTCCAGGCTCTGAGCCATCAGCACAGAGCCCACACAGGGCTCCAACTCACGAACCTGTGAGATGATGATTTGAGACGAAGTTGGACGCTTAACCGATTGAACCACCCAGGCGCCCCCATTCCCCAGTTATTTTCAGAGAATATTAAAGGTAGAAGGGAATTTAGAGTGACTGACTGAAATCCTTTTGGATTCCAAAAGAGAGAGCTGAGACCCCAAGAAAGGGAGTGACTGGCCCAAGCAAGTCAAATCCAATCCCCGTGTCCTGGCTACCAGTCCCCTATGCTTTCAACCATATTACCGTGCTACCCAGCCAGGCTTGCCCAGGCTGTGTCAAGGGCAAACAGGCATCCTTTGCCCAGTATGCCACAGCAAGCTTTTGGCCCTGCCTGAGCCTGTGACATTTAACCACAGACCTTTCTTGGAACCCCTGGAAGAAAGACAACCACCTGACTGCTTCATGATTTAAATAGCCGAATAATGCCAAATTGAATTTCTGATGACAGAGTAAGTGGTGGCTGAGGATCACAAGCCAAGAAAACATTTTTCCACTGATAGTCAATGAATGGAATTAGGGGAAGGTTTCAATTTGGAGGCCTGAGGACTCATTTCTGGCCTTGAACTTTTTTCTTCAACTTGGGCTTTCTAGATGATAAATAAACTGCTTAATAATGTCAGTTTCTGAGGCGCCTGTGTGGCTCAGCTGGTTAAGTGTTCGAATTCAGCTCAGGACATGATCTCACGGTTCGTGAGTTCGAGCCCTGCGTCAAGCTCTATGCTGACAGCCCGGAGCTTGGAGCTTGCTTCAGATTCTGTCTCCCTCTCTCTCTGCCCCTCCCCCACTCGCGCTCCGTGTGTGTGTGTGTGTCTCTCTCTCCCTCAAAAGTAAATAAACATTAAAAAAAAAAAAGTAATGTCAGTTTCTGTTCAAAGTTAGTTTACCCCAAACCAAAGACCTTTTTGGTGTGTGTGATGTCTCTGAACTTTTTATTTCTGTTCTTAGCATGTACCAGAGGTATGTATTTTAAGGGCTTCCCTGGTGAAAGCGTGACTTTTCCATGATTTAAGATTTAATGATGGTCATCATCTTTTGGATTTGTATATCAGCAAGATTACAAAAAGCCTCATGTGTGTAATTTTATTTGTCCTGAGTGTATTCTTGTGAAGTAGGGACAGGATGGGATTTGCACCTTTCTGCCAAATATGAGGAAAGCACGTCAGGACAGCAAGTCAAGGCTTAGGGCAGATGGAGATTTCCCTTGTAAATGTAAATGTCTCTTACAAACGGATACTTCTCAGTTTTCAGAGCTTTTCCTGTGTCTGCTGTTTTTCTTTCTTTCTTCTTCTTCTTCTTTTAAATAATCCGCCTAGGGGTGCCTGGTGGCTCAGTCGGTTAAACGTCCGACTTCGGCTCAGGTCACAATCTCGCGGTCTGTGAGTTCGAGCCCCGCGTCGGGCTCTGGGCTGATGGCTCGGAGCCTGCTTCCGATTCTGTGTCTCCCTCTCTCTCTGCCCCTCCCCCGTTCATGCTCTGTCAATCTCTGTCTCAAAAATAAATAAAAAGTTAAAAAAAAATTTTAAATAATCCGCCTAAAATAATCCTTATGCCAAAGAGGCATATTTTGAGGTGACAAGTTCTGCTTCCTTTCACTGCCATGTGGACCTCTCTCCCCATGGATGAGTTTTGCCTGATGTTGAACTACCCCTGAATTCTTCTTGCCTTCCTTGTCTGTGCAGCTCATGGGCGAGACATGCTCTGGAGGAAGCAGCTATTTGCTTTGCTTGTATTTATTTATGCCTCCCTCGTGTACCGTTATCTAGCCCTTCTTTGTTTGTGAGTCATATCCCCCTAGCTGGATTTTAAGCTCCTTGAAGGCAGAAATTGCCTCCATGTCTGGCAAATTCCCATGTGCTTAACAGAGGCTCAGTAAATATTTGTGGAATGAAAGCTGGAGTTGAATGAATGGGGAAGGGGCAAGAAGCAGTAAGCGGATAGTCAAATCAAGACAAAGGCTTCTCTCTTCATTCTCCCCCAAACACATGCATTTTATTTTAACTGATAATACTTGATATAATATTGGGATTGTGCATTGTTTTTTGCTTGTGGGCGATCACGCATGCATTTGACTTTCAGGTTACATTGTGGGTAGAGGGACAGGAATGGATTGAAAGAATATAAAGTGCAGGGGGAGAAAAGGTCAGATGGCCAAGTCAAAGAGAAAGAGCTTCCTCCAGCCTGTGCTGTTGAACCCCAACTTCTAGTGCTCGCTCTGTGTGATCTTAGGCAAGTCACTTTACCTTTCTGAGCCTCTGTTTGTCCGTGGTACAAAAGAGGTTATAATTTCTGCTGCTTTGCACTCCACGGGAGGTCAGCTGATCTCACACCTGGGAAGGTACTTTGGACAAAAGAATTTAGGGTATTGTCTCAACAGGCAGAGAGGTGGCTCCTGTCACCAGGCCAGCTAGATGGGCTATCTGCTTTAAGATTCAAACATGACTTGGATGAAAAGGCGGGAAGGCTGAGTTCCCAGCATCATAGAATATGAGAGCTGGCAGGTATCTTAGAAACCATTCTATTTCAACCCCCTCATTTTTCCTGAGTACGCTGAAGCAAGGAGAGCTGATTTCCCCCAAGATCCCCTTGCACGGAGCCTGGATTCCGGGTTCCCTTTTCACTGTGCCCCACAAGGCAAAGTTAATTTGCCTTAAAAAAGCAAAGCTCATTTGCTCTTGTTACTGTTTACAGACAAGAAGCCTCTGGCCTGTGTCCCAGCAAGGAAGCGATCAGGACATTTGTCTGAGTCTTTTTGAGTTTCTAAAATTTGACCCACCATTTTGGTTCAATTATTGCTTGCCTTTTTTTTTAACCTATGGGGACAACAATCTCCTAGTGTTTGTCTAGTGCCTACTGGATTTGCCACTCCCTAGGTGCTGTGATGGGGGGGCGGTTAGAAAAGATTAAGACCCATCCCCTGCTGTCAAAGATGTGAGTGTGGGGGACAGGACTAACAATGAGAAAACAATGGGAGGCAGTATGTGATTCAGGATAAAATGAGTAGTGCAGGCAATAACTGCTATAGAAGTTCAGAGGAGGGAGAAAGCTCTGGGAGCTGGGGGAAAAAGCAATATCACATGCGATCTGAAGGCTGGGTAGGATTGTTTATGCAGGTGTGGGGGAGGGCACTAAATTTCAGGGTGTATGCCTGTATGTACGCAAGCACACACAGATGCAGAACTGGGTAACAATAACGGGTAGCATTTACTGAGCATTTATGTCTATGCACCAGATACAGCATAATGTCGTACATAATTCAACGCATTTCCAAGTGCGTAATCCTAGGAATTAGATGATAGTTAATTCAATTAATGGAAGTTGAGGCACAGAGAGGTTGCATCAATTGCCCAAAGGGACACAGCAAGTAAATGGGATTACAGGCCTGGGCCAAAAACACTTGGCCCTTCTACCTATAAAAAAGAGGAATTTGTGACTCAGATGAGGAAGTTAGCCGGACTGTAGTCACTAAAGACAGTCGTTTTGCAAACACAGGACCCAGTAGGCCAAACTGCCAACTGAAGTTCAGCAGGAAAATTGGAGGGATTAATGAAGCCATTTACTGAATTCTATAATCTCATTCTTACTTCCTGGAAGCGAGGAATTTGAGGTCTCCGGATGCTGCAGGTCATTGCCGGGAGCACCACAACTTTACCCTTCTTGTTTCTTGGTTATGTTGCAGAGGATTTAACAAAACACCTAAGGAGAATGAATGAGCTGTTCTTTATTAATTAGCACTTGAAAAGCATTGGGCCTCTGGTGGATGCCTTACAGAGCTTCGAATTAGATAAAGCCACCTGGCCCTGAAGCTCTATTTGTGGGGAAAACCAGGCTTGGAAAGGATAGGAGGACCATGGCCTGATAATACAGTAGATTGTATTTTATGTTTTGAGTCTGGCTTGCCGCCAACACCCGAAAGTGTTTCCTAGGCAAAGTGCCTGACTGTGTTTTTCTGGATATTCTCCTAACTCACTGTGAGTCTTCAATAAATGTTAAATCACTGTGAGGTAGATTCTGAGGTCCCTTTCCTGTTTCCTTGTCCCAAGAGAATCAAACCACAGACGGGGGATAGAGGCAGCGAAGAAGAGGGGACCTTGCTCCAATCAGCCGCTCTTTTCCCATTCTTGGGCCCCTCCACACCCCCACTGTCCTGGCTGGCCTTCAGGGGCACGACCCTCAGCCGCGTGAATGCGGGTTGGAAAGCAGCTGGTCCCCTATAGGGACAGGGGAGGGGAAAAGGTTGGGGGAGGCATCTTTTCCTGCAGCAAGTCTAAGGTGTAGGGCAGGGCGGGAGAAAAAGGGAGGAGGGCCAGGGGAGGGAGTGGCCGTGGCCTGGGGTAAAGGGAGAAAAATACCGGAGCAGAGCAAGGAAAAGAAGGAAAAGAGGCCTCCATCGTCAGGCACTGAAACCGCGAGTGGGACTGGGGCGACAAAGGCAAGGGAAGAGGACATCCTGGTCCCGCAGGAGTCTCCTTTCAGGGCAGAAAGGAGGAGACGCGCCGAGAAGGTCACAGCCATGCAAACACCCCGAAGGAAAGCTGGCACAGCGGCTCAGCATTAGCCAGGCTTCTTCATTCCCCGTGAGCTTGGTGAGGGCCCACTGAGCTCCTACTATGTGCTCGGTGGACACAGATGCGCCCGGGGCAACCGGATCGCGGGAGCCGGAGTCGGCCAAAACGGCTTCCCTGAGGGGGCGGACTGTGTAGACGGGCGGTGAAGGAAGGTGAATGTGCACGCGTGCAGGCTCTAGGAGTGCAGAACGCGAGGCAGGCCGGGGGAGGGGGGGAAGGAGGCGGGGACTGAGGCCGGAGGAGGGTGGAGAGGGGAGGGGGGGGGGGGAGGGGAGGTGTGAACTGTAGGAGCTAGGGAGGTCGCGGCGGGGAGGCGGCGAGGCGGGGCAGTAGCTGCCCCAGGGCGTGGG
>NC_064817.1:86006197-86042868 GCF_023721935.1 Panthera uncia
CGGCGGCGGCGGCAGCTGCGGCCGCCGGGGGAGCCGAGCGCCGGGGCGCGGGGAGCGCGGGGAGCGCGGGAGGCGAGCGGCCGCCGAGCCGGGGCCGCGGGCCGAACTGCCGGTGAGTGGAGCCCCAAGGGGCGCGGCGACCGGTCCCCGGGCCGGGCGGGAGGCGCGGGCAGATGCGGCGCCGGGGCGGAGGGAGGGGGCCGGCCGAAGCCCAGCCTCCGGCTGGTCCGGCCTCCCGCTCCCCCCCCTCCTCCCTCCCCGCCGGCTTCCTCCCGCTGCTGCCTGCGCCAGGGGGGCTGGTCTCGGGCGGGCCGCGGGAGGGGGGAGGTGCTGCCCGAGGGCGGGCGTCTGGGGCCGGGGGTGGAGCTGGGGGCTCGGGGGTGGACCCGGGGGCGGGAGGCTGGCCCGGGACGGCGCTAAATTGGCTGGAGGGGCCCGTCGGCGGCGAAGTTGCTAGCTGGGGGCAGAGACGGCCACGCGGTTGCAGGAGTAAGAGATCCCCCTGTGGCGAGTGCGTGAGACGAGGAGTCCGGCGTCCCTGCCATCCCCGTCGCCCTCCCCGCCTGCCCGGCCCCGCTAGCTCCTCTCCTGGCCTCCGCGTGTCTCCTCGCTCTCACCCCCGCCGCTCCCCGGTTGGCTCCCGCGGCACTGCCGGGTCCCCTCGGCCCTCGCCGTGACCCTCTCGGCCTCCGGCTTTCCCTGACCCTTGCTTGCTTCGCCACTGCCCCTGTTCGCTTTTCTGCCCTCGCTAGTCACCCCGCCCCGCTTCGTAATTCCCGATGCAATTGCCTCTTTGAGACCTTTTTTTTTTTTTTCCTCTCCTTCCTTTTAGATTGGCCAACGGCTCCTTTCAACCCTGCCTCGTTGGTGGCCACTGGAGAAGCGCGGGGGGCTCCCCAGACAGCCGTGGGGACAAGTTAGAGCCAGCACTTGACCCCGGGCCTCGCGTGTAGCTTCCCTTCCCCTGCTCTAGGTGCCCCAGTGTCTGGAGGGGGGTGCGGGTGCGGGGGTGTGCCCTCCGGTACCCGTCCCAGCACCCGGGCAACCCTCTGGGCTTGTGTTCCATCTCACTCTTGCATCCTGCACGGTGGTCGAGGGGAACCACTTGGCATCATGTCCCGGTATAGCTACCAAAGTCTCCTGGACTGGCTCTATGGGGGCGTGGACCCCAGCTTTGCAGGCAATGGGGGCCCCGACTGTGCTGCCTTCCTCTCTTGGCAGCAGCGGCTGCTGGAAAGTGTGGTGGTCCTGACCCTGGCCCTGTTGGAGATCCTGGTGGCCCTGCGGCACATCCTGAGGCAGACGAAGGAGGACGGTAGGGGTGGCCGTGGCTGCCAGCCAGAGCAGGTGACCCAGCGGCCAGAGGAAGGCAAGGAGAGCCTGAGCAAGAATCTGCTCTTAGTAGCCCTGTGCCTGACCTTCGGGGTGGAGGTGGGCTTTAAGTTCGCCACCAAGACCGTCATCTACCTGCTCAACCCTTGTCACCTGGTCACCATGATGCATGTGAGTGTGTTGACTTTTTCCCTGGCAGCCCTAGTGATAAGAGTCCTTTGTGTGCTCAGGACACTCGGAAATGTAGAGCACTTCATCTTGCGGGAAGCGGGACCCTTAAAAATGATTTTCCAAGAGTGGCTGTTTTTGTGCAGGTTCCACATTTGGCTTTCTTTCACCTTTGCACAATGCGTCAGCCCCACAGTGGAGGTGAGGGACGTAGTGACAGAGCCCTGGGAACCACTGGCACTCTGGTAGGCTGTCTCTCCCCTCCCAGCCCTACCCTGGGCTTTCACAAGCAGGACGTCTAGCGCCAGCCAGGTGTCCTTTCTGAATCACATCTGGGGACCATGGCCTGCCCCCACCCCCTCTGCTGCAGTGAATTTCCCAGAGGTCTGACGACACCCTTTCCTGGAGGTGGTCAGATAAGGTTCCTTGTCTCTACTGTGGTACTTTGGGGATATACTTCTATGGGTTTCTCTTCATGACTCTTTTTTCACTGGGGAGTTTCATGCTCTTAAGGCGAGGTCTGCCTTTCAGTTCTGAGGTGTGCATTGGAGCAGCACCAAGCTCCTACTAAGCGCCCTCTGAAACAGGCCCCAGGCCGACTCCTGAACTTCCGGGCTGGTGCTCTCTATCCACGGTGAGAGCGTATTTATTTTTTGCAAACCTCTCCATCTTATCACTCTTCTTCTGTTTCCTGTGGTCATGGTCCGGGGTGCTCAGAGAGCTGATTTCTTTACCTCCCATTAGCGGTGCTAAGAAAAACAAATGGGATTGAAAAGGAGAGTTGCCAGATACATAAAAATAATCTGGGTGAGGCCCAAGAGTGAGAGTCTTTCTGTACTCAGCCTTTGTGGAGAGATGTTCTAAAACTATAAAATCACGGAGGAGGAGGAAGAGGAGAGAAGGGAAAAAAAAATCTTTATTTTAGATTTCGGGCTGTGAAAAACCTGGTGTGTTTTATTCAGGGACAGTTTTGAAACCTGTCATTAGCATCTTTATTGCTTTTATATTTGTAGAAGGTTGTTCTCCGGAGACTTGTGACAACCCTGTGTGGGGCAGGAGGTTGAGATTATTATCTTGGTTTTACAGGCCTGGTGGGGCCCAGGGACCAGGGATGGGAGGTTGCTTGCCCACAGCCAAAAGACGAATTAGCGTCTGGGTTGGAAAAGTCGCCTACCCTCCTTGGGGTTGCAAGCTGTCAGTGGTGACTGGGAGGTCTCAGGGGGAGGCCTGGGCTGATCATGGCACCGCCTCCTTGTGGCTCTGAGGCTCTGGAGTGCCCAGCGCTTGCTCCTTCTGTGTTCTAGGCCCTCCTTTGATTGCAGGTTCCTGGCCTCAGTTTCCCAATCTGTAAAATGTGGTGAATGGCCTCCAGCCCCTTCCTGTCTTTGCAGAGGTGGCAAGGGGGGGTGTGGATAGCTGTGTAGCTGTCAGCATCCAGTGGGGCTGGAGGGCGGCCTTTTTTTTTTTTTTTTAAAGACAGGGCTTCTTGGGATGTAATGCCGTACACAGGAAGCCTAGGGCTCTCCTAGCTAGCCCTTCTGTGTAAATTTGAGCCCAGTCCTCTTTCTTTCTTTTTTTAATGAATGGGTTTTTTGTTAATGCGAGGAAACAACGCATCTCAGCCGCTGCTGTGGGAGGCTTTGGGGACAGGAGTGCTTTTTTTGGATGGCAGGTGGTGAGGGTCAGAGGGTGCCTCTCCTACAAAGGGGTCTTGAGGCCACTGGCAGCCACATATCTAGAAGGTCAACAAAGGACCAAATTTAGCCTGACTGGGGCTGAAACTGGTGTGATGAAATCAAACCTGGCAGCACTGTGGTGTTGAGTGGAAGGGTTTTTAGAAGCTTTTAGAAGACTGTAGAGACTTTGTTCTGGCATTATTCAGTTGTGTGACTTTGAGGAAAAATAACTTTTTGGGCCTCAGTTTACCCATCTGCCAAATGACACAGAGCTGCATGCCTAGCTCTGGACACTCAGCGTTCTGTGATTCTCTTCTCCTCAAGTAGTGGCCAGGGATGCAACAGAGTGCTATTCTAGAAATGCTTTTTGGCTTCCTTGTGTGGAAAAAGGAACCTCATTTCTTCTTTGCCGAGGTCGGGTGGCCTTGTTCGTCTTCGGCTTCCTGTATGTTCCCAGTAAAGTCAACCTGACCTGGCCACCCTTGGGCACATGCGTAGATGATGATGGCACTTGGGGCTGGTTGCTGCGGAGGGATGCATGCTTGGGTGGGGCGGGGAACTGTGGACTGATTCTTGTCTGTCACCTATGCTTTTCATTGTCCTGTGCTTAGCTTAGACTCTGAAGCTATAGGACAGGGGGCAAGAGAACAGAGTCATGCTGAGGAATTCTTGACTCTGACCAGGATTGTTCTCCTATGCTCTTTACTCCTATCCCTGCTTTGTGTCATTTAAATTAGTAGCCTCAGGCCTGCTGTGGGACCCAGCCTTTGGTCAGTCCCACATCCCATACCCTACCTATGGCTCTTTCTGGGAAGCAGGAAAGTATGGATTTTTCAGAGTTAGTGGGAGTCCTTAGAAAACTCCACAACAGATGGTTGGAAACCGTTTTCTGACTTGACTGCAGCAAGGGCTAATGATAGCCAGGGTGGTTAATAATACCTTACACTTACCTGGCACTTTACTGCTTATAAGGCACTTTCACGTGCATTATCTTATTTAGGCTTATGATAGGTTAGCGTGGGCCTGGAAAAAGATGTTAAAACGTTTCCTGTGACTGTATATTCCAAAGGGGAGATGTTGAGTACAGAGAAATGCTTTGGCAAGTGAACATTCTGTGGAGTTCAGAGGTCCCGAAAAGGAAAGGGACACATGGACTGAAATGAAAGGGACAGCTTAGCAGAAAATATTTCTGGTGTGTTTCTCCCCACAGGATGACTCAATTTTGGCTTCATAGAAAGGCCTTGTTCCTCTGAGTCCATGTAAGTTTATAACAAGGACAGTATTGCTTTAGGCCAGGAAGTGGAAGAGTTGGAGGGAAATTGGTTAGCTTCCCCATCTCCCATTTTTCAGTCTGTAAAATATTTATTCCCAAGGCCTTTTTAAACAACCCCTCATCATAGCCATGCTGCTCTTGGGTGGCTGCCAGCATTAGAAGCATAACGAAGGGCAGTTCTTGTGTCTGAGCTCTGTTCTTGATTAATATTCCTGCTGTCCGGTTTCTTTTTGGTCTCCTCTGATTTCTCAGAGGCCCTGGGACCGTGGGTGATCATGGTTTGTGTGACTGAAGCACAACCATCTCCCATATCCCTTCAGCCGGAGTGCGAGAGGGTTGTCAGGATTCATAAGCCCCAAGACTCATGCGCCATTGATAAGCCTTGGTGAAGATCTGTGGTGCCTGCCAATAAGTATTTCTTCGAGCATGGCTAGTCCCTTCATGCATGTTATTCTTGCAGGTATGGGTGACAGGGAGTGAATTTACTCAGCGATTATGCTATTTACCAAAAATCACCCGGCAAGTTCATGGCAGAGGTAGCTTTAAGACTGAGCCGCTGCGGTGGGAATTGAGGCTTAAGCAGAAAGAGATTCTCGTAGCTGTTTACATCCTAAAGTCTACAGTTTCTCAGCAGAAGGGTTAAAATGCTCGCCAGTTGGACCAGTTCTGTCTGTACAGACTGGTGTTCTTAAATTAGTGGCCCTTCATCTCCCTGGCGTGCGGTTATATTGTCTGTGTCTTAGGTACGTAACAAAAAGACCCCATTTTGGATGGCTTTTCTAATTGTCCAGTTCCTGTCGGTTCTGGACGTGTCTGTGTCCAACATCTCCTGATTGGGCAACGAACTCAGTGGGGTACAACATATGGCTATGCACATAAGGCAGGCTGGATCCGGGCTGGACATTTGCCAAATTAATAATCGATGCCATAGACCCCAGAGTCCCACGCCAATGTTTTTTTTCTTTTTTAATGTTTATTTTTGAGATGGAGAACATGAGTGGGGGAGGGGCAGGGAGCAAGAGGAGGAGATGGAATTCCCAAGCAGGTTCTGTGCTGTCAGTGCAGAGCCCTTTGTGGGCCTCAAACCCCACGAGTCGTGAGATCATGACCTGAGCCAAAAACAAGAGTTGGATGCTTAACTGACTGAGCTACCTGGGTGCCGCCAAGCCAGTGGTTTTTAGCCAGTAGTTTTTTCTAAACGTTTATTTATTTTTGAGAGAGAGAGAGAGAGAGAGCACGCGTGTGCAAGCGGGGGTGGGGACAGAGGATCTGAAGCAGGCTCCTGCTAACAGCAGCAGGACGATGTGGGGCTCAAACTCACGAACCATGAGATCATGACCTGAACTGAAGTTGGATGCTCAACTGACTGAGCCACCCAGGTGCCCCTTAGCCAGTAGTTCTGACTGAGTCCCATCCTTTTTTAGGGTTAACATTGCTATTGATTCCCTGTCTTCTTTATACTATATTAGAAGTCTCATTTCCACCAAATCTGGCTTGCCTGCTTTTGCTTCAGTGTTTGATTTTCCTACTTCCTCGCCGCAAATGTAAGAATGGCACATCTTCAAAACATTCCTGAGCTTTTCCTGACACCTTTTGGAACTAACTGAATAAACAGTGGTGTGTTCCGTTCACCCTGTGATGGATTTGCTTTAGAGAAAACCTGATGGACTTGAGAACTAGGCTTTTTAGCCCCCCCACCCCCCACCTCCTTGACTTGAGACCAGCCACACCTCCTCATCCCCATCTGGTGTCTGGAGCACTGATAACTGCCCCTCCTTGGAATTGACGTTGGTGGGTAATGGGTACAATGAGGGATCCAGCCATCTGCTGACAGCTTATCAGATGGACTGTGTCCTGTATTATCAGTCCAGGGGGACACAAGAGGATGATGTTTATATGGGCCTCAGCAGTGAGGCATGACATTCCTTTTTAGTTTGTTTTATTTTTTTCCCCCGAGGAAATTTGCAGAGAATTTTTCCATCTTCCATTGTTACCGTCTTTTGGGGGTGTCCATTATTAAGAGAAGTTGTGTGTGGATTGTTGTGTCCCACAACCCACAGACCACCCTAGGACTTAACACTGGCGCTAGTTTTGCTCCTGGCTTGCTGTGGGGACCCGAGCAAATTATTTCACCTTCTCCTGTCTCTGTCTTCTCCGTGAAATGGGCCATGTGGGAAACAAAGCATTTTAATCCTCTAAGTAACTGTGTGGTCACTTAAACAGAGAAGCTGGGTAGAGCTGATCAGAGCTGGCACGTGACCAATGTATTTTCACCTCAAGTCAGAAACTGACAAACCTCTGCTCCTTTGCAACTTTTTTGCTAGCTTTTGGAATTCATTCCCCTGAGCATTTCTGTGACTCTTCTCTGGCTCCTAGTCCTTGCTTGTATACCTTTCTCATGTATAGCCCGTAAAACTGGATGTTGTGACTGGTCCCAGTCTATACCTGCCAACATAATCCAGCATGGTGCTCGCTTTTAAGGAACAGTGTGTTGCTGGCGCCTACTCACGGGATGATCCACAGGCTCCCTGGATTGTTTTCAAACTTAAAAAAAAAAACACATTTATTTATTTATTTTGAGAGAGAGAGCAAGCGACTGAGTGCAGGGAAGGGGCAGAGAGAGGGAGACAGAATCCTAAGCAGGCTCCACACTGTCAGCACAGATCCCGATGTGGGGCTCAAACTCACAAACTGTGAGATCAGGACCTGAGCCAAAATCAAGAGTTGGATGCTTAACTGACTGAGCCACCCAGACGCCCCTCCCTGGATTTTTGTCCCTTTTGCCATACTTGGGCCACCTTTGTCATCGTTGTCTTCATAGGATTTGTTGTCTGTTCCTCCCCACTGTAGATCTTCCTGAAGATCTTCTTTCCAGATGACCCTGACCGACTCCAGTTATTCCAGTCATTCTGGTAACACCTTTTGTCATCCTTTCTCAACCCTCTGAACATTCCTCAGATGATTTGGCTCATTAACATATACTTTTGTATATTTGTAGGTAATTCTGCATTTGGCTGGGTCACTTGGTTTTTTTTTTGTGCGTGTATGTGTTTGTTCAGTCTCCACCGTTAGCGTGAGCATATATATTTTTTTTAACAGAAGGGGTCAGTGTTATTTTTTTTTCTCCTTTGTAACTCTCTGCACAGTTTAATACAATACCATACACGTACATCAGTTGTTCATCGTGTACCTGGATAATGCTGACTGCCCGATGGACAGAGCCAACTTTCTCCTCTGTGTTTTTGTTGGCCTCCAGTGGCCCTGCCTGTGTTCCTTTGAGGCCTGATGGGGCATGGTTCCTGTGTCTCTTGTGCCCATTAGGAGAATCTCCTGTCCGTTTTTTGAAATAGAGGAGAGAGGTGGTCAGGGCTCTAGCTCACACATCTTTCTTGTTGCATTTCCATCACAAAGAGCCAGTGATTAGTGCTGCAGCCTGCTCTCTGCCCAGAGTCTCTGCTCACTTTCATCCCAGTGAGGAAATTATGCTGTTGGATCTTGGTCTTAATCCCTTCGCAGACATCTGGACAGGCCTACTTCTTTTCCTTCCTTAATATCGCATAAATTAAAGAAATGTTATTAGGCTAGTGATTCACTTTCCATCTCTTTCTGCATGTTTCAGTGGTAGCTCATTGTCATCATGCCTCATCAAAATGCCCTCGGTGAGAAGAGCCAGATTTGTAAACTTCTCCTGGCCTTTTGTATCTTTTTTTTTTTTTTGTACTTGAATTGTTTTTTCAGTTTTATTGAGGTAAGATAGCTGTAAGATACTTAAAGTGTGCAACATGATGGTTTGACATACACATACATTGTGAAAGGGTTCCACTCATCAAGTTACTGTATTCATGGTCTTACGTATCTTTTGTTAAATTGAGAATATCTCGTCCCAGGTGTCCCTTTTCTGCCAGTAACTGGCAGTGTGGACATGAAGAAACTGTGGGTGTGGAGAGAAAGGATTCTCGAACTTTCGTTGTGAAAAATGACCTTGGAAACTTGGTGTAGTGCAGATCCCTGGCTCTCTACGTGGAGTCTGAGTAGGTGGAGGGCAGTGATGGGACTCTGCATTTATTACATGCTCCCTCGTAATTCTGATGTTGGTGAGCCTTGAACCCCACTTTGAGAGACATTATCTAGTAGCTAAAGTATTAGGTAGCACGTTGGTTCAAAAGCTCATCCTGACTGGCGTGAATCTGGGTGGCCTGTGGGCAGGGCACTGAACCTTCTGGCAGTGCCTCAGTGTTTATGTAGGTGTTAAATAATGTGGCTGCGATTAAAAGTGTGAAGGCCCCAAGTTACTGTGAGGTACATTTTAAGGTAGCTTCAGCATTCCAGTGGCTTCTTTGGTGACTGGGAGTTATGTCACTGAAGTAAGTATTTCAGCCAGGCCTCCATCACCTTCCGGTCCTCCCTCCCTGCCAGTCTCTAAGATCTTTGGAAACTAAGGGGAGTTTCCAAAGAGTTACTGCATGCTAATTCTGTTTGCAGGACACTTGTTTCATTTTATTTTTGAGAGAGAGAGCGTGAGCAGGGGACAGACAGAAGGGCAGAGAGGATCCGAAGCGGGCTGCATGCAGACAGCAGACAGCCTGATGCGGGGTTTAGACTCACAAACTGCGAGATCATGACTTGAGCTGACGTCAGATGCTCAACTGGCTGAGCCATCCAGGCACCCCACATTCAGCAGCTATTTATCCAAGGATTCAGAGATGAATACGAAACATTCTTTCCCCTCGTGTCACTCGCTTGAGATGAGACAGACAAGATCAACGAAATTACAATGTGACATTTACAGTAACATTTGAGCAAGACATAGGGCCCAGAGGGTCTTTTTTTTGTTAACCTAGTGCAATGAAGGAAAGCCTTCTAGAAGAGGAGACATTTGAGCTGGCTCACGAAAGAGACCCATCAGCTGCGGGAGAGCAGGGACTCTTGTTTGTCTGGTTTTCTTTTCTAGTGCCTCTATCAGGGCCTGGCTCATAGTAGGTGCTCAATGAGCTGGGCATTGTAGGAAGGAATGGAATTCTAGGCATAGGGAACAATATATGCAAAGCATAAGAAAGCTTCACAACTATAACTGGGAGTCATTCGCATATTACTGTCAGGGGTAGATTTCATCTCTTTTCTCCCTTGGCAAACCAAATAAAGCTCCAGAAATGCTCTGTCATTTCTGCGCTGCTGATAGCCAACTGCAGTTGCCCATCAGTGCTCAGTCGGGGGCTCGTGAGCTAGAGCATTGTGTTCTCTGTGCTGTCCCAAGGAGGGCCCATGCTGTCAAGGACAGACAACAAAGAACATTGATGAGAGCGAGAAGGCATTAAGTACAGGAAATGAGATAGCAGGCATCCCACCTGCGACCAGAAGATTTTTAGTGTCTCATGCGATGCTGTCCTGCTACCTTTCTTTTTCCTGTCCCTTCGCCCCTGCTTCCAAGTCTCTCCCCCAGCCCAGCCCATCCAAGCTTGCCCCCTTCCAGAATAATCCAGGCTCCAGTGCAATGCCTTCTAGCATCCAAAATGACCATTCTGTCAGAGGCAGTGATAGCCATGAGGGAATTAGGAAGAAAGCTGTTCCGGTATGAAGAGGTTTCAGACCTAACTGGGTGTGTGTGGGGGGAGGATTTTCCAAAAGGGCCTTGTTACCCCAGCGTGATCTCAAATTGGTGAGGTGTGTCCCAGTTTTTTTTTTTAAGGTTTATTTATTCTGAGAGAGAGAGAGAGAGAGAGAGAGAGAGAGTACAAGCGGAGGAGGGACAGAGAGACACACACAGAATCCAAAGCAGGCTCCAGGGTCCGAGCTGTCAGCACAGAGCCTGATGTGGGGCTTGAACCCATGAACTGTGAGGTCATGACATGACCGAAGTCGGACGCATAACTGAGCCACCCAGGCGCCCTTCTCCCATTATTTTTGAGCACATGGCCTTTTCCCATGTTCAGTCCTTGCTACCCTACTTGCTGGCCCCCAGCATGAGCCTCCCTCCAAGGTGCTTGAAGTCTTGGGGAGGACTCCTCCTCCTCTGGGCATCAGCCTTCTCTGTTGACTGCTTCTTCCCGGGGAAAGAGCTGCCAGCTAAGCAGGGCATGGCTTGCACATCTGTCCATGCATGCTGTGTTGAGGGATCTGGATCTGAAGGGGAGGGTTTGGGGGAATCTCAGTAAACCTGTGGTTCCGTTCCCATAGCTGCGGGAGGAAATGCCAGAGGGAAGAAGGTAGGGTGTGTCTTGTCCTGGGCCTGGAGGTGCTCAGGGAAGGGGATGGGTGGCAGGAGCCAGGAGGTTAGAGAGGATTGGCCTATCTGGCAAAAACAGTCCAAGCAGTGCCCCGTTGGGCAGGTGTTTAGGTGGGTAGGAAAGGGAGAAGCAAAGTCATCCAGGGAAGTCAGGAAGCACGGGCCCATGCTGTTTCCAACCTGATGGCTTCAGTCTCCCTGCCTCTATCACGTATCAGTGGTGGTATAAACTCAGGGTGTATTTTGCCTGCGTGTTGAATCGCCTTTGCCAACCGACCAGCTGTGTTTGCAGAAAGCCTCTGCCTGCCTGTGCTCTGGCTGTTGCTAGCAAAGAGACATTTCATTCAGGTGCTGATTAAATAGGGCGCAGAGCCAGATTGCACATTAAGGCCCTTAACTATGGCTCTGGGAGCCCTGGGTAAACACTTATTAGATGTTCTGAGCAGAGCTCTAGCAGAGACTGCTGGATGTGAGGTGCTTTCTTCAGAAGACAGGTTGAGGGAAGATGGGGATAAGGAGAGAGACTTCTGGAGAGAGTCTTGATCCTCTTTTCCTAGATTAATCAGAGCTGAATTGACCTGGGAGGGCTAAAGAGCCTTCCTCATTAACATTTACTTGCCACATTCTTGCTGGGACCTTGGAGGTTTGGAGTTGGGACACAGCAGGGAGCCTGACTAGGTAGGGCAGTAGAAATGCCTCCTTTTCCAAATGCAAGTTCAGCCTCTCAGCTTGAGTTTTTGGACATTTCCCGGGTCTACATTTGAGCTGCTTCACCACATGATATTAGGCATGTAACATAACTGCTGCGAACCTCAGTTTCACTCTTCTGTAAAATGGGAATCATGCCACCTACCTAATGGGCTGTTGTGAGGATTTAGCAAAATACATCGAGTATTCAGCGGGAGTTCTGGCTCATTGTGAGCACATAATAAATGTTAGCAGTTTTTCAGAGTAGTAGTATTACTGCGATCTATTTCAAGGCAGTGGTGGCACAGTGGGTCAGCACACACAGAGCACGGACCCGAGGCGGGTAAGGGCCTGGGTTCAGATCTTACCACCAGCTGTCTAGCTCTGGGCAAATTTCTTAACCTCTCTAAGCCTACGTTCCCACACGTGTAAAATGGACTAATAAGATAGTGTCTGATACCTAGTAAATGTTTAATAAGTTTTAGCTGTGATGATGATGATGGTGATGGCAATGGCAATGATGACCATCATCATTGTCATTATGGCTGCTTGCTCCTGTGAGCTTGGGTGCCTGGTGCTGGAATAAGACGATAAAGCTTAGGTACAGGAAGGCAGCGTTGAGAATCTTATCTAAGTAAAACTTTCCTGGCACATAGTGGGCAAAAATATTGGTTCCATGATGCTTGGCTGTTTGAGGCCTAAGGACAGCTTGATGGGCAATTTGAAAAGTTACTTTGAATCACCCAGTCCCATCTGAAGAATTTGGCAGATGGCTGTCACTGGTAGGAAGCTTGGCTTTCCAGGGACCTCTGGGCCACTCTTCCATCAATGGGCTGGCTTCATGGGGCAAGCTATCTTAAGATTGGTAGCCTAGGAAACCAGCGAGTATATGACCAAAGTATGGAAGGAATGGTTTGGGGGTGGACAGAGACAGGTGTGTGGATTTATTTTTTTCCTTTTTCATTAATTCCTTTTGATTGAGGGGAGTGTAACTTTCTCAAGTGCCGTCTGTTACCAGGGTTTGGTAATTATTGGAGGAGGTAGGGCTGCTTCCAGAACTCCGAGACAAAGGTAGGTTTAAAGTAGACCAATGCCAGGGCACCTGGGTGGTTCAGTCTGTTGGGCATCTGTCTGATTTTGACTCAGCTCACGGTCTTGTGGTTCAGTCAGTTGAAGCCCCACATTGGGCTCACTGCTGTCAGCCTGTCAGCACAGAGCTCGCTTCGGATCCTCTGTCCCCCTCTCTCTGCCCCTTCCCCCACCTGCACTCTCCCCCAAATAAATAAATATTAAGAGAAAATAAAGTAGACCAGTGCCTTGCTTTCCGTGTCAGTAAATGGACAGGAAAAAAAATTAGACAATCCTGGTAGCTCCGTAAACCTCTCATGTTTTCAAGACCAGCTGAATCTTAGAACTGACTTTGCCCTGGGAGCTGAGCCGCCTTTGAGTGCTGCCTTCCAGGGCCGATGCCTTGATCATGTGACTGCACAGCCGTGTAGTGGGGGGTGCCCCTCCTTGGACCTCTTCCCTCCCCTCAATGCCATCGGAAGGCCTTTGGGCAGATTCCCAAGCATTGTGGGTAAATAGGCAGTTTCTTAGCTTTGGAGTTGCGAGAATTGAGAAGGCTAAGGTCATGTTTTCTGTAATAATCCTGGTTCCCCAGCTGGAGCTGGCTTGGAGGGCCTTTCTAAAACAAACAGCAGCCCAAAGAAATAGCAGCTCTTAGAAATTAGTTGTGGAAGGTCACCCGTTCCAAGACCTAGGGAGATTTAACAAAGGGTCCTCTTCATATGACCACTTGCTCCCTGTCCATTTGCATTTGTTAAGAGTTTCCTTTTTTAAGGGTGTGTGTGTGTGTGTGTGTGTGTGTGTGTGCGCGCGCGTGCGTGCGCGCGCCTGCCTGCCTGTCACTGCCCTTTATTCTCTGTGCCCTGCAGGAATGTTGCTGAGGGTCATGTGCATAAGTGCCTTATTATCTTCAGCACTTTTACACTTACTCCCTTGGGCTGCAGCAGCTGCCTACAGCTCCCAGTGGGCATTTCTCTCTACTTCCGGGGCTCCCAGGCCCACAGGGAGCAGTGGGGCACCCCCTTGGGATCGCCATTCCACTGCACGGCACCTCACTGGACTTTCCAGTTCAGCCCTCCTCAGAATAGCTGTGCAAGCTTAGCACCAAGCCACGGTCATGTTTCTGTGTTTGCTTGTGAGGTTTCTGGCCAGTGAGGGAAGAGAACAGATTGACGCCAACCCCCCTTCCCATCAGGGCCTTGTGGCTGTTCTCCCTGGGTGGGGCTCTCGGGGGGTGGGGGGGTTGGGGAGTGTTGCTGTCTTGGACACAGGAGGTCAGGGGTGACCTTTAGGCCAAGGCTGCACTGGATTTGTGGAGAAGAATGTGAAGCCTGCCGCGTGGCAGGGGCTCCTGACTGCTGCGGAGTGTTTGGCCATACCTCACAGCCGGTAGTGCTGTGTTTGCTCAGATGGACACACATGGAAACCAGGCTGGGATCATCTTCCCAAGTTTCTAACTCTCTGCTTTGGGGCTGCTCGGAAAAACAATTGGCAAAGTACACTGTGGTCCGCACCTGTTGTTGCTTCCCGCTGCCCCCCCCCCCCCACACCCCTTGGCAATGGTCAGTTCTCAGTGAACTGAGGATTAACCTTGGCCCCTCCCACTTACATTTTCTTTTTTCCCTTCCCCTTGGGCTTGGGGCCTCGCTTTCCAGTCATAACTGTCCATCACCGTTGAGGACAGTTGGTGCCCACTGCTCCTGTAGGGCTCCCCCACCCCCCACCCCTGACCTTTTAAACACTATAAACCTGGAACAGAGTCAGGTAGGCAAAAGAGAGTCAAATTTAGGAGAAAGATAGGACTAGAATTTTTGGTTATCTCTGTACACTCTCTGAAAGTTAGTAGCAGTGATAACACTTGTAACATTTTTGAGCATGTTATCCCCCAGGCAAGGTGCTAAATATACTAGCCACCCATATATTACCTAATTTTGCCAGCCTTCGACAAAGATCATTTTTGTATTATCTAACTCTTTCTTTCCCTCCACTCTGACCGATTTCCCCTTTGGTCGACTAAAGATACCGTATGACGTATTCTAGCAAAACTTCCTTGGGTTTGGCAGAATGGCAGAGCGATGCCATGTCAGCTGAAAGAAACCTCGGAGACCATCCAGTTCACCTCCTTCCTCATTTTTCCGGATGAGCCAACTGGGATCCAGAGAGGTGAAGCGATTTGTACAAAGGCACACAGCTAAACAGAAGCAGAGCAAAGTCTCCTGACTCCGGTTCACAGTCTGCCTCTCATGCCACGCGTGGACTCCTTCCACCCCTAACCATTCAGCATGGAAGGAGCCAGACTTTTTTTCTTGTCCACTAGTAGAGAAACAGAAATCTTGGGTTGTTTGAGCAGGACTCCGAAACCTTGTCCAGCAGAGGTGAGACAAAGGCCAAGGAGGAAAAAGGTCAGAATTATCTGTCCACTCAGTGGGAGAGGTCTGTTTATCTTGGTAAACAATGAAGAGTAATAGAGTGCTGGATTAAGTGTTAGCCAGCTGTGGGCCTTGGTTCTAGAATTCATTACGCAACTGGATGACAGAACCTGGTAGTTGTGTCTAGGCAGGTAGCCTCTTTGTGCTTCAGTGTTCTTACGATAATACCTACAGTGTGGGGGCTCTGGAGCCAGACTGGCCAGGTTCAGATCCCAGCTCTGTTGCTTTCCAGCTGTGTAGCCTCGGGCAGGTGCATTGACATTTCTGAGACTGTTTCCCCCCCCCCCTCTGTAAAGTAGGGAGAATAGTATCTACCTTGTGGGGTTCTTGGGAGAATTAAATGCATGGCTACATGTAAAGTATTTGGAGCAGTATCTGCTGTGTAGCAGGAGCTTAGGAAGTATGAGTAATGGCTGTTATCATTGTAAGATAGGGATGATCTCTGCCCTTCCTAATTCATAGGGAATCAAATGAAATAAGGTATGTGGAATGAAAGCGCTGGCTCAATGGGAAGAATTCTCTTTTGAGAGCATGAACGTTCAAAGCCTTATTCTCACATTGTGTCTAGGATCAGATACTGATGGATATTTCCTTGGTGATCTGGTAGATTTGTATTTTTTTTAATTGAATGCATTAATTTAATAGAATAATTCAATAATCAAGATGAATCAACGGAAATGGTTTGACAGACAAGACATGTTTCATCATCGTTTTCTTGATACATACAGTCAATCATGCCACATTTACAGTGGTTTCAAACATTTCTGGTAGATTTGTATTTTATATAAACGCTGAGCCCATTGAGCGATGTGAATTGTGCTTTTTCCTTCCCAGTGTACTCAAGGGCACTTGAGATTCCTGCATCTCAAGTAAAGTGGCTTGAGGATTCGAAATGAAAAGCAATTATACTCTTCCCTCAATGCCCCTATCTTAGTTGATGGCACTGAAGTCCATCTAGTGACCCAGGTTAAATCCCTGGAAACCTTGACACATTTCCATTCCTCCCTCTTCCTTCCATCATCATAGTCTCTGAGTCATCTTGATTCTGTCTTTTCATTATCTCTTCCATCTATCTCTTCCTCCTTTGATTCCTCTGCCCTAATTCATCCAATTGTTTATGTTTATCACCATCACCATCACCATCTGGCTTATTATAGCAGCCTCCCAACTGATTCATACTCTGTTCATCCTGTACACTGCTGCCCGAATGATACGAGTAGCACACATGTTGGCTCATGCCATTCCCTTGCTCAAAAGCCTTCAAGAGCTCCCTATTACCTTATACCTTATGCATATACCTAATGGTGTCCTGAGCTGATTTTGCTGCTTGGTCATAGGCTGCTTTTCCAATGAGTCTCCATGTAGGTCCAAACTCTTTTTTAGCACAGCATTTTAGGCAGCTGCTTTCAATTATTTGAATTTGGCACATAGACTCGGGCTGGCAAATAGATAAACTCTTTAGAGAAAGCCTAAAAACTCCATGATGACAGAATTCATGGTCTTCTATGGTCTTTCTTTCCAGCCATAGCTTCTAGGACATTCTTATTCCATGTATGCACCACACACTCGCATGCTTCTCCGAGTTTACACTCTGTTCATGCCATACCCTCAGCCAGAAATATTCTTTCTTTCCTTTTCCTGTTGAAATGCTCATCACTCAAGGCTCAGCCCAAACACTGCCTCTTGCGAAGCTTTCGTCAAACCTACACCCCAGACTTAGCCACTCTTGTCCATTTTAGCATTTTATTCTGCCCTTTATTACATAATTGTTTATGTGTCTTCCCCACTCCTTAGAGTGTATGTTCCCTGAATGTAAAGCCTGTGCTTCTGGGAATTTCTCTGTCCCCCACAACATCTAGTGCCTACTAGACTCCTAATTTGGACAAATCCCTTTGTTTTGCAGATGGGGGAACTGAGGCTTAGAGGGAAAGGGTCATAAGTTTATTCTGGGACTTATTCAGTTTCAGGTGTTTGAGACATGGAGGCTGGAATGTCCAGCAGGCAGTTGAGCTGTGGTTAGGGCTAGAAATGTTGAGTTAGGAGGCTGTCTAGGGAAGATAAAAGAGAAGGCGAGAATATCATGCCCATTCGGAAGGGAAGGAAGCAAAGTGTTCTGTGGAATGCCTACTTTGGGGGGCAGAAAGAAGACTCGGCCGGGCAGTCATCCAGGAAGTGGGAGGTGTGTCAGGAAGCAGGAGCAGTCCCCGATGCCATGTGATGCAAAGAGGTGGAACCCCAGGAAGCCAGGGCAGTTGGAATCGGTGAGTACAGGCTGGTCCTGTGGACAGCCATCCACCCACTTTTAAATAGTTACCTAGATGTTTGAGTGGGAAGAAGTTGCATGCAAGGACATTTATGGCCTCAGTGTTGGTAAATAGAGAATGTTGGGAATCAGTCTGCCAGGAGCAGAATGCTAAATCTGGCCAGTGGAGTATTGCACAGCTTTTAAAAGGGAGGCTGCTCTCTGTATTCCCTTTGAAAGATGTTCATGATGTATTGTTAAAATAAAACAAAAACAAAAACAAGTTGTGGGACACCTGGCTGGCTCAGTCAGTAGACCAGGTGACTCTTGATCTTGTGGTTGTGAGTTTGAGCCCCACATTGGGTGTAGAGATAACTTAAAAAGTAAAAAATAACAATAAAAAAGTTTCAGAGCAGCATGTATGATAGAAACCCATTTCCTAAGAAAACAAAGAAAGCCTTTTACGTGTGCATGGCTGCGAGTGCATTGTAAAAGTCTAGAATAATTAAAAAAAATATTTTTAAAGGGGAGCCTGGGTGGCTTAGTTGTGTAAGCATCCAACTTTGACTCAGGTCATGATCTTGCAGTTTGTGAGCTCAAACCCTGAGTTGGGCTCTGTGCTCAACTGTGCAGAACCTGGAGCCTGCTTTGGATTCTGTGTCTCCCCTTCTGTCTGCCCCTCCCCTGCTCATGCTCATGCTCTGTCTTTCTTGAAAATAAACCTTAAAAAAATTAAAAGTCTAGGATATATCACAAATGGTGCTTCCTCCTGAGTGATTAGGGGAAAGGGGGTACTCTCACTTTTTCCTTCATACGTTTCTGTGTCATGCAGATTTGATGCAAGTACAAATTTCTTTTTTTTTAAGTTTATTTATTTATTTTGAGAGAGAGGCAGAGCGAGAGGGAGAGAGAATCCCAAGCAGGCTCCACACCACCAGCACAGAGCCTGATGTGGGGCTCGAACTCCCGAACCAGGAGATCGTGACCTGATCTGAAACCAAGAGTCAGACACTTAACTGACTGAGCACCCAAACGTGCCAAGAAGGGACAAATTAAATCTCATTCCTAAGAGTAGAGAAGCTTCCAAAAAGAAGGATGAGATCTCAGGCCAATTAAGTCTCCAATAAATGGAATGGTTGGGGGGTAGACTGGACTAGCTAATTGCCTTCTGTGACTGAGGGCTAATTAAGAAAGCCTCTTTTTGGTTAAGTTTGGCTTGCGAAAAATGTTTTGGCACTGGCAGAGTTACCTTAATGGCTCAGAGAATACGCTGGTGAGTGACTGAGGTAGAATTTCGGGTGTTCTGGCAGGCCTCGGAGTTAGCTGCTGGATCTGTCACTATGTTGCAGGCTAGAAGTGGGCAGGGAGAAGGTGGAGGCCAGGAGTCCTGAGCCCTGGCTGCACCTTACAGCCACTAAGGAAGTGTTTAAGAAAATACCAGCACCTGTTTCCCTCCACCCCATTCTAAGAGAATTTCCTGGGCTGGGCCCTGGGCAGCAACATTTTTTTTTTTTTTTAAAGCTCGTCAAGTGATTCTGTGCAGCCCAGATTAGGAACTACTAGTATCAAAGAGCGGATGAAATGTGTCCTAAGCCTAAAGTGGATGGATCACTGGCAAAGTGTTCATCCCATTGTGTGCTCATTAGTTGCTGGTCTGTCAGGAGACATGTACGCTGGAAGATTCCGGAGTTCATTTTGCACTTAGCGGGCCTCACATCGGGCTGGGTTAATTGACTTGCCCTGACTCCCTGACAAGCGCCAGCACTCGGCCCGGGTCTTCCCCCTTTCCAGTGCAGAGCGGGGCGCCTGGCAGCTAGGTGTTTAATCATTGTCACATGAAGTCACAAGGAGCTTTGTTTTCTTTTTTTTTTTTTAAACGTTTATTTATTTTTGAGATAGAGACAGAGCATGAACGGGGGAGGGGCAGAGAGAGAGGGAGACACAGAATCGGAAGCAGGCTCCAGGCTCTGAGCCATCAGCCCAGAGCCTGACGCGGGGCTCGAACTCACGGACCGCGAGATCGTGACCTGAGCTGAAGTCGGATGCTTAACCGACTGAGCCACCCAGGCGCCCCAAGGAGCTTTGTTTTCTTAAGCAATGCTGCTTTTTATGAAAAGCCCAGCAATGGGAAAATCTGACCTATTCGAAAAGTCTGGTGAGTGAGAGGTTGGAGGGGAACTGCCTGGCATCTGAAAAGCTTATGATATGCCAGGCTCTCTGCAGCGAATCTGTATCACTCAACATTTATTATGCAATTGCTCTGGGCCTCAGAGTGTACCGGGTGCCGTGAGCCATGCAAGGACTGGCAGATACGGTTTCTGCTCCCCCAGGGGAGCCTATTATTAAGGCTTAATTAGTGCGTTTTTTAGGTGGCCAGGATATGTGCAGAACTTAAAGCAGGAGAATGCCAGAGGTCAGAGGCCCTTTCGCATGCCTGGAGTTCAGGCGCTCCATTTTGTAGCTAGGGAAAGAAGCCCAGAGCGGAAAAGCCACTTGCCCAAGGTCACACCACTAGGAAATGGCAAAACTGGACTCGTGTGACAGGCTGCCACCTTTGCGGTCCTATTACACTGTTCTGTGGATCATTTGAAGGACAAGGTAACGAAATGACCCATGTCAAAACTTGAACGAGATTTCCATTTTGTGCTTTAGGCTTTCAGGGTTCCTTACAGTTGAAGGTGGGGCGGGGGTGGGGCTTGCTTTGACTTTGAGTCTTTCTTAAAACCTTGCCTGGGGAGGGCCAGCACTGGTTACCCCTGGAATTATAGCTCAGGCCCGAGAGGCCTAAAGATGACTAATTTTCCCTTTACTGTAACAGCCATGGATTCTAGCCCCTCCTGTGTTTAATTATGTCACTTTTCTACTCTTTCTGGAGTAGGGGGGGGTGCTTCCTGCAAACGTAGTGTGTTGATGGCTTTTTTTCCTCGGCCATTCTTTTTTAGGTAAACCTGTTGTGAAATTGACCTTAGAGGTGGGTGGTGCGTGGTTTTATGTGTGCATCTCAGAATTCGTGCAGGCTGGTTCTTTTAACCCTGTTCTCCGTCAGTTTCCTGATCAGAAATTCAGTGTCACATCTGGGGCCTTCTCTGAAGAGACAAGGATACTTCCATGTGCAGATACTGGGTTGCTCTTGCCAGAATCCTCTCCCAGCCCTGCTGTCTGGTGTGCCAGTTTATAGGAATAATCACAACTGAATAGTCACAACTACTATTTTGTATTTCATTTCATTTCATTTCATTATTTTTAAATTTTTGAGGGGGACAGAGAGAGAGGGTGCACAGGTGGGGGAGGGGCAGAGAGAGGGAGAGAGAATCCCAAGCAGGCTCCGTGCCATCAAGACCTGAAGAACCTGAAGCGAGGCTCAGTCTCACAAACTGTGAGATCATGACCTGAGCCAAAATCCACAGTCGGATGCTTAACGGACTGAGCCACCCAGGCACCCCACGACTAATACTTAATGTTTACTGTGTGCCAGGCACTCTGTGGGATCGATGTTCTTTTTTTTTAAATTTTTTTAATGTTTATTTATTTTTGAGAGAGAGAGAGACAGAGCACGAGTGGGAGAGGGGCAGCGAGAGAGGGAGACAGAATCCGAAGCAGGCTCTAGGCTCTGAGCTGTCAGCCCAGAGCCTGATGCGGGGCTCAAACTCACGGACCAGATTGAAAGATCATGACCTGAGCTGAATTTGGACTCTTAACTGACTGAGCCACTGGGGCGCCCCTGTGGGATTGATGTTCTTATTGGCACTCCTATTTTATGGGTGAGGATGATCAGATTCAGAGAAGTTAGGTAATGACCGAGTTCACACAGCTAGAAAGTGTGCAAGCTGGTATGGACATCTAGGCCTGGCTGACTCCAAAGCTGGTGTTGTTAACTACTAGGCCAATGGAGCCTATCATTTAAAGAGGTTACCAGGTACATTTTCTTCTGTGTTGAGGAATGATCTGCCAATTTTCTGCAAACCCATTTAAGAGCTAGTGAGAAAGGCCTACATGCAGTTTTGTTCCACTGTGAGGCAAACTGTGTCAGGACACCTGCCAGTCACCAGCACTGCTGTGTCAGATGAGTCACTTCCCTTCTGTGGAATTCACTTCCTGTGTCTGTCAAAGAGAGGATTCGACCAGATACCTAAGGTTCCTTCCAGCTCTGATATTTCATGACACTTTGGTTCATGTCTCGCTTCCTGGAAGAATGGAAAAATCAGAGTACTGGATGAGGGACAAAATGCATCAGAAATGTGAAAGTGGGGAGAATCTAATGGTGCTCCCAGGAGCTTCCTGGATGGATCAATTAGATCAATTAACCTCAAATAGGTTTACCATGCTTAGGCAGTTACCCATTTGTTCTGTTTTCCCTTGGGAATTTATGAAGACCTAGTTTCTTGTCATTTACCCACATCAGAAAGTACTAGCTTTCTTATAGTGGCTATTATAGAATTTCCAGCCTTGTAATCTCTCAAAGTATTTCTAAAGATCAAATAAAGGTAATAGGGCACTTAAGAATGGGGGTGCTCATATTTTATTGCTCTATGCTAGAATTAGGATTTGTGTTCTGTTTTGTAAGATGGCTTTGGGGGATAGTGGTTTCTAGAAGAGAAGCAGTCTAAATAGATTGTATGTGCAACTTTGATCTTCCTCCAGACTTTAAAAGCAGGTGGACACATAGCTAGGTCTTGTGTAATTTACCTTTTATTTGTCTGCTTTGTCATAAAAAATCACCCTGTATTCACGCACACTTAGGTTAATAATCTGTAAGGCCTAGATGATGCCTAGTTAGAATGGTAGCTTTGATCTTAAAAGGAGGAACAAACTCATTTACCTGGGGACAGAAATGGGGAAGCCCTGACGGGTGGACTGATGGTGGCAGTGTGCGGCACTTACTCCGTGCTGTGCAAATGTTAGTCTTGCGCTCTCTAGTCCCAGGTGAAAGTGTCTGGAATGCTCATCACTTGTGGGCAGTCAAGTCAGTTAGCTCGGCAGGGTTGCCATATGGAGGAGCTAACAACCCAGTGGTATCAAAACCTAAGCTGCATACGTATCCTGTTCCTCAGCAACCGGTCCCATACTCCAAGCTAATTTTACCTTATTCTCACCTGAGTCTAAGCAATATGGAGAATCTGTTCTGGCCGTAAGATCCTGGTTTTCAGCAAAAGGGTTGGTGAAAACAGGTTACCACATTGGCAGTATTTCTGTGGGCTTTTAAAAATACTGCTCAGTCACGCCATGAAATGGCACCAGCATTTCGTTTGGCTACATCACAGACATGAACTTGGATACCCTGCTGGCTTGTTGATCTTTAGGCTTCTCATGATGATTGTTTGAATCCCCGTTCTAATTTTGGCCTCTGTTTTCACAACTATTTTTTTAATTATTAAATTTTATTGTAGGGAGAGAGGGTGCAAGCAGGAGAAGGTGAAGAGGGAGGGAGAGAAAGAGAGAGAGAGAGAGAGAGAGAGAGAGAGAGAGAGAGAGAGAGACTCTTAAGCAGGCTCCATGCTGAGTGCGGAGCCCGATGAGGGGCTCCATCCCAGTACCCTGGGATCATGGCCTGAGCCAAAACCAAGAGTTGGACTCTCAGCCGACTGAGCCACCCAGGTGCCCCGGCCTCTGTTTTCAGAAGGAGAATTAGAATCCATAGCTTTGTACCACTTCCCTCATTCATTTGAGGAGCCAGTTTCTTTTCTATCCTTGTTTTCTTCTAGCTTGGCATAGGGCTTAGGAGTCAGACTGATCTTGGTTTGAAGATAATTTCATTTTGGCAGGGAGGGGCAGATGGGGAGAGAGAGAGAGAGAGAGAGAGAGAGAGAGAGAGAGAGAATCCCAGGCAGCCCCCACACTCAGCACGAAGCCCCACTGTGGAGCCCTGATGCTAGGCTGGATCCCAGCACCCTGGGATCATGACCCAAGCTGAACTGAGCCATCCAGGTGCCCTGAAGCTAATTTCTATCACTCATGAACTCCGAACATTTCAGCAAATCACATAATCCCTGTCACTCTGTTTCTCATTTGTAAAATGGGGCTGCGAGTTCCATAGACCTCATAAGGTTAGGGAAAAAATTTAATGAGTTCTCATTTGTGAAGCCCTGAGAAACATGTATGGTACATAGTAGGTGGTCAAAAATACTTGTTCCTGTCTTCCTCCTTCTCCCCAAGAAATGGACCTGGTTGCAGAAGCTTTTCTTTCTTTCTTTCTTTCTTTCTTTCTTTCAATAAATTTTATTTTTATTTATTTTTTAAATGTTTATTTATTTTGAGAGAGCGAGAGAATGTGTGCATGTGAGCAGGGAGGGGCAGACAGAGAGGGGGACAGAGGATCCGAAGCAGGCTCTGCGTTGACAGCAGCGAGCCCGATGCGGGGATCGAACCCACAAACCATGAGATCATGACCTGAACCAAAGTTGAGTGCTCAAGCAAGTGAGCCACCCAGGCACCCCACAAAAGCTTTTCTTCTAATACTTCACAAAGCCTTTCTGGCGTTAGTCTGAACTAAGAGGCTGAGGTTTGCCTTTTTCTTTTGATGACGAAAAGTAGCCATCAGAAACTCAGGATTGCATCCTCACAGGAAGCCTGAAGTTGTTGACTTTCGCTGCCAGTTACAGAGTTAGTAAGACTGGGGCAGAAGCCTCCAGAGAAAGGGTGTACGCTTGTGCTGATTGCCCTCTAGACTTCAGGGTGTGTGGGTAATGAGCTGGGTATTAGGTATAGGAGTTGGGTGCCCAGCCTTAGGGAAAACACGGGTGACTTTCATTGGCTCCTGTCTCAGGTGGCTCCCTGACGGTTTACCCTTGAGATGGCTTGGAATCCAATAGAACCTTAGAGCTCTTGGTAATAGGCCTATTAACCACTTCTTCACATGAATTCAGCTTGGGTTTATTTAGCACTGACTTGGTGCCAGGCTGGCCTAAGTGCCTTACAAGTTAAATATTAACTCTTGTAATCCTCACGAGGATTCTAAAAAGGTAGCTTACAGAGCAACGAAATAGCTTGCCCGAAGTCACACAGCTAGTAGTGGGAGCTAGGTTTAGACACCAGACCCAGGGGCTTCACTGACTACCCTGTATGGTCTCTAGTCTCTTTTCTTCTTCCCTTCCCTTCCCTTCCCGTCCCGTCCCGTCCCGTCCCTTCCCGTCCCGTCCCTTCCCTTCCCTTTCCTTCCCTTCCCTTTTTAGCTTTTGTATTGTAATCGTTGGTTGCTGGTGTCTAGAAATGCAATTGATTTTCTTTATTATTTTTGTATATAGCAACCTTGCTAAATGCTTTTCAAGTAATGATAGTTAATTTTTTTTGAGGATTCTTTTGGGTTCTCTAGGTTGTTAATCATAATCTGCAGATAAAGGGACATTTATCTCTTTCTTTGCAACCATTGTCTTTTTAAAAATATCTTTTTCTTGCCTTACTATTCTGGTTAAGACCTTTAGTATAATGTTTAATAGAAGTGGCAATAGTGGGTACCCTTATCTTGACTTCTGTCTTAAAGGATATGCTTGCTGTGTTTCCCCATCAAGTATGTTTGCTGTCGATTTTTTTCTTGTTGATCTCCTTATCAGACTATAGAAATTCCCTTCGATTCTGAGTTTCCTAAGTTGTTACATTTTTTTTAGTCATGATTGGATAGTACGCTTTATCAGAGGCTTTTGCTTTATCTATTGAGATGACTTTTGCCAGTGTGGTGAATTACATTGATTGATTTTCTACTATTAAACCAACTTTGCATTCCTGGTTTCAAATCACAGTGGTCATGGTATATTAAGTTTCTAGTTCCTGGGTATGGGTTGCTAGTATTTGATTTGATGTTTTTATAGCTATGTTTGTGAATCAGCTGGCTCTCATTTTCCTTTTTCATACTGTCCCATCAGGTTTGGGTATTAAGTTTTGCTAGCCTCATAAAAAGGGTTGGGTAGTGCTTTCTCTTTTTCTAAACTCTGGAATAGTTCATGTGAGATTGGAGTTATTTGTTTCTTGAACGCTTGCTAGAGCTTGCCAGTGAAACTATCTGGGCTTTGGTGTCTTTGTGGGAAGATTTTTTTTAATATTTGTTTATTTTTTGAGATGGAGACAGAGCATGAGCAGGGGAGAGACAGAGAGAGAGGGAGACACAGAATCCCAAGCAGGCTCCAGGCTCTGAGCTGTCAGCACGGAGCCTGATGTGGGGCTTGAATCTACGAACCGTGAGATCATGATGACCTGAGCCGAAGTCAGATGCCTAACTGACTGAGGCACCCAGGAGCCCCTGTGGGAAGATTTTGGACTGCTGATTCAGTTCCTCTCATGATAACAGGAATATTCAAGTATTCTATTTCTTTAGTCAGTGTTGGTAGTTTGTTTTTCCATGAATATAGTAACAGTTGTGTCTGTATTTTCAAATTGATTGTTTTAAAATTGTTTATTAGCCTCTTAAGTGTAGAAAGTGCAGATATTAAAAAAGATACCCCCTTTCCATTTATAATATTACTAACTTTTAAAAAACTTTTATTTAATTTTTAATTCCAGTATAATTAACATACAGTGTTCTATTAGTTCTAGGTGTACAGTGATTCAACAATTCCATACATTACTCAGTGCTCATCGCATACATGTATTCTTTTAAAAATTTTTTTTAACGTTTATTTATTTTTGAGAGAGAGAGAGAGAGCGTGAGCAGGGGAGGGGCAGAGAGAGAGGGAGACACAGAATCTGAAGCTGTCAGCTTCAGGCTCTGAGCTGTCAGCACGGAGTCTGATGTGGGGCTTGAATCCACGAACCATGAGATCATGACCTGAGCCAAAGTCGGATGCTTCACCGACTGAGCCACCTAGGTGCCCCGTCACATACGTGTACTCTTAATCCCCATCGCGTCTTTTACCGCCCCCACCCCCACCTCTCCTCTGGTAACCATCAGTTTTTTTCTCTATAGTTCAGAGTCTTATTTTTCATCTCTTTTTTTCTTTGTTCATTGGTTTTGTTTCTTAAATTCTACATATGAATGAAATCATATGGTATTTGTCTTTCATTGACTGGCTTTTTATTTTTCAAAAAATCAATCTCACCAGACGCTTGTAAGTTTTACTTATCTTTTATAGGAAGCACTTTGGGTTTTGTTAATCCTCTTATCATATGTTAGTTTTCTATTGTTAATTTCTGCTCATTTTGAAAATCATTTGATCCTTCATATTGTCTTTGAGTTTTATCTCGTGTTCTTTTTCTAACTTAAGTTAGATGTAGTATTTTGTTAGGTCGTTCGGTTTCTAAGTGTTTTATAATTTACATTGTGGTTTCTTAAGCCATGGTGTCCAGAAGGATTGAAACAATTTTTTCTAAACATTTGTTTAGTTAGCCTTTTGTTGTTGATTCCTAACTTAACAATATTGTGATCAGAGAATGTGGTCTGCGTCGTCTGTTTCTTTGAAATTTGTTGAGATTTGCTACATACCCTGGCGCGAGGCCAATGCCCACTAGATCAACCTTGTTAATTTTGCTGCTATTCTACAGCTTTACCCAGTTTTTTTTTTTTTTTTTTTTTTTTTGGTCTGCTTCTTCCTGTCAGTGGTTGGGAGAGTTGTTAAAATTTACCACTACCAAGGTGGATTTATCTCTTTCTTCCTTTAGTACTATCAACATTACTTTGTATTTTTTGAAGTTGGGTTATTAGGTATAGTAGGTCAGTTTTTACATTTCTTTGTTACATTCATTGATCAAATGTTCAATATAGCAGTTCCCATTGCAACTTAGCCTGTAGATAGATTAATAACGATGACTTGGTGAAAGCAAAAGCATCCCTCTAGGTGGGCTGGCAAATTGGATTTTGAGCTCCAGGGAAGAAACACATTTAAAATCAGAATTGCACCTTCCTGGTTATAGAATTAAATTCTTAAAGCAATTTGACTTTGCCAAACAAAATGAACACTCTCATATCCTCTAGTGTCACAGGCTTTTGTCATCATTAAAGTAGTTTTGAAAGCCTTATTCCTTTTGGGGTGGGCGAGAGGTTGGGCAGGAGAGCTTTATTTCTCTTGGGCCTTATGACAACCAACCGTTACTATTGGCTGGTCAGATGGGTTTCAGACCCTTTGGCATCTTTCTTTCATTGCCTAGCATTTTCTCTGGGACCTGGCCCAAATCCTGTTGACCTCTCTGCCTTTTAGGCCCAATGCTTGTAATTATGTGGGTAGGCCTCATTCCCCCTTCCACCTGACAGAGGTGAGGTGTGCAGAAATTGAGATAATAGTTGCATAGGGATTCTAAATAATTCATCAGCTCCTCTGCTCGCTCTGCAGAAAGAAAAAAAGAAAAAGAAAGTCTGTGGGAGACAAGTGCTCACAAGGACCAAGCAACAGGAATGATGACAATGAGTATGCCTTTTATTAGATTTTTGAAGAGAATCAGACTCCATGAAGCTAAAAGTCCTACAGAGAGACAAATTACATTTGGTCACATTTGGGTGGGAATGGAACTTTTCAGCTCCAGCTCTTGAGCCCACATGGTTCTGTGAAATCTCATTTTCAGGCTCTGTTAAGGCAGCCCCTGATTCTGATTGTATTTCCTAACTGGGCACTCTGAACTGGTCCCCTTTGCTGGTGCCTCCTTCCCTCCCAGAGAATTTCAAAGAAGGGGGAGCAGGTAAGCCCATTAGGATCTCCCTTTTTCCAGCTGCCCTTTCATTTAAATGCAGCTACACTCCTCTTTCTCCCTCTTCATTTTAATTTTATTTTATTAAAAAAAATTTTTTAATGTTCTATTGTTGAGAGAGAGAGAGAAGACAGAGTGTGAGTGGGGGAGGGACAGAGAGAGAGAGAGAGAGAGAGAGAGAGAGAGAGAATCCAAAGAAGGCTCCAGGCTCTAGGCTGTCAGCATGGAGCCCGACGCGGGGCTGGAACTCATGAACCGCGAGATCATGACCTGAGTAGAAGTCGGATGCTTAACCAACTAAGCCTCCCAGGTGCCCCTCCCTCTTCATTTTTAAAAATAAACTTGAAGTTTTTTTTGATTACAGAAGCCGTCTATGATCATAAATTTAAAAACTTTAAAAAAAATACAGAAATGTGTAAAACAAAATGAAAGTTTCTGGGAATCCATTCCTCCATGCTCATTCTGTTTCTATCTGAAGACCTTGGCTGATGTCAAAGAATCTCTCCTCCCTACTTTCTGATTCTTGACACTTGCTTTTCTCACCAAAGGGCAGTGCAAAAGAAATTCCAGCGTAATGGTGGTGGGGATGGTAGGGGTGAGGCAGACCGCTAGATTGCACAGAATATGGCTGCATGCAAATACAAGTCAAGGCTGGAAGGAACTGGATTTAGAAGCACCGATTATTCACCTTTATTTAAAAATGGATAAATTGCATGGCAGGGGATATGATCCAGCTGTGTTTCTGTGTGTTGGGAGGATGGGTAGATAAGAGGTACAGTCTAAGTGAGATCCTTTTTGTGAAACTGCTTTGGAAACTCTAACATGCTCTACAAATACGAGATTAACATTAACATTAGTACTGGCTCTGGGGTGTGGTCTCCTGTGTTTGTCTGAATAGTCAGTACACATCTGTCCATGGGCCTTGGCGTGAGGAACCGACAAAATGGTATCCTGTGCCTCCGTTGTTACTTCTATTTGCAATTCCAAAAGCTTATTTAATTGTCCTCGTTATTACCGCATCCATGGGGGTAGAAAAGCAGAACTCAACCTCAGAGAGGAAAGACCCAGAACAAGTGTAGCTTACCGCTGGTGTGCACAGTTAAATTATACCCCCCTCCCCCGCCCGATGTAGGGTATTGAAGAAACACAGAAGCATTGCCTAGTAGTTCCTCAAATACAATAAGGTGGGTGACAACACTCTGTAAACTGTAAAGCTGGGTAATAATGCAAAGGATCGTTGTCATCATGACTAGTGAGATTGGCTGTCGCCCAGCGACTTAACTGTAATATGCTTCCAGGCAGTTCCAGAGGGGTTCCATAAGCTCCTTTCCTGTGCAGGTGCAAGAAAATGCCACAGAAACACAGTCTCCTGATAACTGTAAAACCGGGCAGCTCAATTTAATAAGACATTTGTCAAGAAGATAGAAGATAATGACCAATTTTCGGTAGATAGATAGTTGCCTGCTGAAACAAAGCCTGTATTGAACTATTACGGAGTGGGAAGAAGCATTGCTATGACAACAAATTACTTATATTTGATTTAGAAGAAGGAGAGCAGTGCAGCTTAGTGGTTCGGAAAGCTCGTGAGAACAATTGTTGGCAGTGGGTATATGTTAAAATACAAAACGTTAAGTATGATCTGTTCAATAATTGAACACCTTGGTGCATTTCACATCTTGTCCCTCTTGGACCGATACCCTACAACATAAATAATTTTTTTAAAAAAAAACAGCTAGCAGATTTACACATGAATTGATCAGTATTATAAGGTGCCCCAAGTGCAAATCACAGCTTTAATTTGCTGAAGTCCCCAAAATGTCATGTATTTAAAATTAAACACACACACACACACACACACACACACACACACACACCCCAAAGCCCACCACATCCAGAGACCTATTTCCTTTGACTTTTATTCCATCCAGGCATGAATTATGTTAGTTGGGAGTTTTTCATTCTGTAGATGATTAATCATCTTTGTGATTGGTAGAGTGTTTATTTGAAAGGAAACTACTCTTAAGACTGTCTCCATGCTTTCCCTGTGTCCCTGCCAGAGAGAATGAGTAAAGGATAGTTTGTAGGAACGGGTTATTTGCAGTGCACCTGAGGAAGTAGGGCTGGGGCAGGTGGTAAAGGCACAGAGAACCTGCAGAAAGACTGTGAATATAGACGCTTCCTCTTAGCTCCTCTTCCTTGGAGGCAGGTTTTAGGGTCTTGACCATGTTCTAAAGGTGGGTAAATCTAGGAGCTCAGGGCTCTTGAGGCAGGTGCTTCAGGCACTTGCTCTTGTGCCTTTCTTTGTCCCTTCCCCTTTACCCAACAGCATGTCCTCTCCCTGTGTCCTTTTAGGACAGGAAAGAAAAGTAGGAGATGGAAAAAAGCTTGGAAAATGGAGAACTGACTTCAGGAAGGCAAGTATACCACCCTAAACTTTCCAATGGTCTCTGCAGGCAAAGTCATAAATTTGCATATGCCCCCCCCCACTTTCTTTGGAGGGAAAAACCCCATTGGTCATTCATTACTCCAGGGAGGAGGCCACTTCTTAGGGCTTCTTCACAGGAGGAGATTTACAAACAATAACCAGCCAAGTCTTAAGATCACCTTCCCCTTTAAATGAGGAGTGGCTCTGAATCACAGCTGTTGATGAATCACAGACTTTGCCAGGCATGCAGTTTAAATTCCATCCTTTTGAAAGATGTGATGTTCTGTTTTGCTAGTAGGCATCATGTCAGGTCATGTTCTACCCTCCTCAGAAACTTCTAGTGCTCCCAGTTACTTACACTATAAAATGTGAAGTTGTTCTCCTGCTCCTTGCGGCCCTTCGCGGTGTAGAAATAGACCTTTTAGAAAAAAGATTGCAAATGTAACATACTCGTTATGGACAGTTTGGAAAATAGAAGAGTTAGAAAACCTTTTCTGTAAAGGGCCAGACAGTAACTATTGTGTCTGTCATAACTACTCAACTCTGCCTTTGTAGCACAAAATCAGCCATGGGCCATGACAATATGGAAATGAATGTTTGTGTTTGTGTTCCAGTAAAACTTTGTATACAAATCAGAGTTGGTTTGTAGGCCATAGTTTACTGAACCCTGGTGTAGGGAATAAAGATCACCTATAATCTTGCTACCAAAATGTTAACATTCTTGCTAAGTTTTATCGTTTTCATTCATACTGTTTGACATGGTTGTGACTATGTATTTCGTTTTTTTTGTTTTGAGAGAGAGCGTGCACACATGAGTGGGGGAGGGGCAGAGGGAGAGGGAGAGGAAAAAAAAATCTTAAGCAGGCTCCATACTCAGCACGGAGGAGCCCAACTTGGGACTTGATCTCACGACCGTGAGATCATGACTTGAGCCTAAATCAAGAGTCGGTTGCTTAACCAATTGAGACATGCAGGCACATCAGATTATGTATTGTTATACTACCAATTTTGTGTCCTAATTTTTTTCACTTAACACTCCCAGAATGTTTTCCATGTCATTTAAAGCTTGTCAGAAGCATAATTCCTGTTTAAAATTTTTTTTTAATGTTTGTTTATTTTTGAGAGAGTGTGTGTGTGAACAGGGGAGGGGCAGAGAAAGAGGGAGACACAGAATCCGAAGCAGGCACCAGGCTCTGAGCTGTCAGTACAGAGCCCAGTGCGAGGCTCAAACCCATGAACTGTGAGATCATGACCTGAGCCAAAGTCGGACGCTCAACCAACTGAGCCACCCGGGCTTCCCAGAAGCATAATTCTTAATGGCTATATAATACTCCATCCTATAACTAGAACATAATTTACCTAATCATTTCCCATTAGTTTCTCCATTATTAATGACATTGCAAAAAACAGCTTTGTGCACAATTCTTTGTATTTCCGATTTTCCATTTTCCTTGAAATGGAATGATGAGGTCAGGGGTATGAATGCTTTTAAAGGAGCTTAACACTGGCTTTCTGAAAAGGTAGTACCCATTTACATTCCCACCAGCCATACGGAAGATAGTCTGTTGTACCTCATCCTTGGCAACAGATACTCTCACTAAAGCAAAATCTTTTTCAAAATGGCATTGAAGTTCATATGTAGTTCTTTGATTATTAGGGTGGTTGGAAAAAATGTCAAGTGATTGTTGATTCGCTGCTGTATTTCTTTGGCCCTCATTTGCATTAGCTTCCAGTTATGCACCTTGGGCCCTAACCTGCTACCCCTTTTGCTAATGCAATTTTCCCCTTTCATTCTCTGAGCTCCTGTGTCAAAGTTTTACTCATCTTTTAGGGCCCAATCCAGATCTGAATTCATCTCCCTGTCCATGCAGCCCTCCCTCGTTCTTCTTACTCATTTGATTTCTTTGTTCCCCATAGTACCTGTTGTAGGGCAATTGTCTCTTCCTCCTTACTGCAGTTTTGTGTATATGGGCTTTCTTCCCCAGAGCAGGGACTGGGCCATGTTATTTGTATTGGTTCCCAGAACCTAGGGAGAGCTTAGTATACAGGGCCCTGACTAATCTATTAGTACTTTGTTGAAACGTTCCTGAGGCCTGCTGCATGTGACTTTTAGAAAAAAATAAGTAAGTACATGTTGCAATTATCGGCAGTGTTTATAGACCTAGTTGAGATCACTGATAAGAATGCATTTCTGGTTACTTAAGATGGGCTGTATCCCTAAGACCCATGCACTCCTTTTTGTGAAGTGTGAATCTTCAAGTTTTCCAACAACAAATGTTGTTGATGATAAACAACAATTTTAGCACATATTAGGCTACTCCTCCTTTGTACGTATAGTATAGTACTGTGTTGTGCAGTAGAAGTTTCTGTGATAATGGAACTGTTTGATGTCCACATTTTCCAATAGGGCAGCCACTAGCCATATGTAGTTACTATGTATTTGATATGTTGTTATTGTAACTAGAACTGATTTTTGATTTTATTTAATTTTAGATACTTTACATTCAAATAGCCACCTGTAGTCTGTCTACCATATTGGACAGTGCAGGATCACATCAGATTTTTAAAGGTACAGTGTCTTTTATAGCTAAGAGCTTGGTATTTATGGTAATCTACAGTGACATTGACGTTATGGCTGCCTGGAAGTTTGGAGAGGCATCCCAGATGCTGGTAGAAACGTGGAGAGAGAGAGAGGAAGCTGTGAGTTGGGTTCACAATGGCACCTGCCTCCAGTGGGAGGGAGATAGTGCCCGATTGGTAGGTTGGAGGCAGAGCATGACAAGCTGGAACACCAAGAGCAGACATTTGGACTTGATACGGTCGGTAATAGGGAGCCATTAAAAATTCATGAGAAAAGGAGTGACGGATGAGCATGGTGTTACAAGGTCACCTCTGCCAGGGGCGTGCAAGCTGCTGGGAGAGGATGTGAGTTATTGGCCCCTCCTTTATTGGATAGGGCTGGGCAGTAGTGATTCACCAACTCCATCAAAACCCAGCCGCATCAGAAAACACAAGTGATTTATTTTCACATTAGCTTCCAGTTATTGTGTGCCTTCCTGTGGCTCAGCTACACACCAGTACTGAGCGCCACGGGCTTCTAGTTGGGAGGTGGGAGAGAATGGCTGTCTGAGGGGTGGCAGGCCGGTCACTGCTGCTTAGCCACAGGCAGAATGGACTCTGCAGTCCTGGTGCCTTGAGCATCGAAAGGTGTGTTTCTTTCAGAAATAATCTGGGAGCCCAGCCATTCTGTCCCCACTTGCCCGCTTCCTTTAAGGGCTGGTCGTAGATTTCTAAATTTTTTTGTTAGAAGATTTTTAATCTTATTGTTGTTTCCCCCCACACACAATTTTCACTTACATTGAATAGTTACATTGCTTTGTTCTATCTACTCCTTTGTGCCTCCACCCTGTCCCTTAGTACTTCGCTTATATTTCCATAACCCTGTCGCGATTTTAGGACCTGGGCTTAATAATTAACTGTCACTGTTCTAAAGATCTGCCTCTGGACTCATTTTTAAGAAAAACATGTTACTGAAGGGAACTCTCCCTCCCCTCACACTCTCCAGCATACCCAGTGGATGCAGCTACTCCTGTTTTCTACCCTACCTGGATGCCCATCTTCTAGGCCCAGGTTGGCTCAAAGAGAAAGCCTAGCTCAGAAATAACGTCCTTTTTTAAAATATGTATTTATTTTTGAGAGAGAGTGTGTGTGTGCGAGGCAGGGGAGGGGCAGGGAGAGAGGGAGACAAAGGATCTGAAGCAGGCTCTGGGCTGACAGCAGAGAGCCCAGTGTGGAGCTCGAATTCATGAACTGCAGGATCATGACCTGAGGCGAAGTCAGGTGCTCAACCGACTGAGCCACTAGGTGCCCCAGAAGTAACCTCCCTTTTGGAAAAACATGTTCTATTCCAGTCATACCTAGAAGTCTTCAGAAACCAGTGACCGGCGGCCAGGCGTTGAGAGACAGCTGATTGTTAAATCTCCCTGTGTCAGCGGGGTTGCAGTTGAGAACACAGGGCCCCCTCCGCTTTCCTCAAATTGCCGGGCACCAGTTGCTGAGAGAACAGGTGTCCCCTGTGTGGGCCTCCCCTCGCCTCCTGCCCTTGACACAGCTAGAAGTGAGGGGTACTTCTCTCTTTTGGTGTAGTGAAGCAGCTTCCTCACTGCTGCATTGCCCAATTAAAGGAAAGAGAAAACTTCTTGACTCATGTTGCCACTGGGGGAAAGGGAAACATTTCATCTTTAAAATTTTTTTTTATTTATTGTTTTTGAGAGAGAGAAAAAAAAAAGCATGTGAGCTGCGAAAGAGCAGAGAGAGAGGGTGGGATAGAGGAGGATCCGAAGCGTGTTTGATGCTATCAGCACAGAGCCCAATGTGGGGCTCAAACTCACGATCTGTAAGATCACGACTGGGCTGAAGCCTGTCACTTCACGGACTGAGCCACTCAGGCACCCTGAAAAGGGAAAATTTCAATGAAAAAAGCTACCTTGAGTGGCACACTTAAGAGTTTTGCAAAAATAAACAATCTTTCTGGTTTCTTTCCTGATTACAGGGGTGGCGTATTTTAAGCATTAAGAACATGGATTCTTTTTTTAAATATCGTAACTTATATTAAAAATTTTTTAAATGTTTATTTTTGAGAGAGAGAGAGAGACAGAGTACAAATGGGGGACGGGCAGAAAGAGACAGAGGCACAGAATCTGAAGCAGGCTCCAGGCTGTGAGCTGTCATCGTACAGCCCAACATGGGGCTCGAACCCATGAACCACGAGATCATGACCTGAGCCCAAGTCGGACGCTTAGCCAACTGAGCTACCCAGGCGTCCCCAAAACGTCTGACTCTTGATTTCGGCTCACTCAGGTCATGATCTCATGGTTCGGTTCATGAGATTGAACCCCGAGTTGGGCTCTGCCCTGAGCCTGCGCATGGCCCCTCACACTCTGCTCTCTCTCTCTCTCTCTTTCTCTCTCTCCCTCAAAATAAATAAACATTAAAAAAGAGTGTGGATTCTTGCAGTATGTATTCCCTGAGCATGTACTATTGGCCAGTAATTCTGCTAGATTCTAGAATCAGACTCTAGTGGATTAAACTTTTGGCTTTGCCAGTTGTTAGCTATTGGAGCTTGGGTGAGTTTGTTAACTTGTTTGAACTTCAGTTTGTCTGTAAAACGGAAGTAATAATGCCTACCTTGCATGGTTGTTGTAAGAATTAGAGAGCGTCTGTGAGTATAGTGCCTGGAACCTTGTTAAGACTCAGTAAAAGGTAGTTATTATGAAAGCAGTCCATTTATGTGTGTAATATCTTCAAGGCTAAGCCCAATGACCCAGTGTCCTTTTCCCTCATTCCTCAGGATGCTTGCTTTTGTCTTCCTGAAGCTACAAATCCTCTGACTAGGAAACATTGGGTGTGAAGGATTTAATAAGATTTTCTTGACAGGAAGAGGGTTCCTAGGTACTGGATGACTGAGGAAAACTCTAGGGCTGCCTTTGCTAAGGAAACTTAAGGTAATTGTCACCTGTCTGAGAGGTTTCCGCCCTGTGTGAAGGCCTGGGTGGGGCGCGGTTGATGACAGCACCTCCTGGCCTTTTCCAGAGTAAGGTCCTGGGGAAAAATGGCCTCTACTTTCTGTAGTTGAGGGGATGGTTGGTGGGTGGGAGGTATTGTTTTTGAGTCAGGGAATCCTCGTATTCCATACTCAGAGGCCTGGTTGCCCCACCTGGGGATGCTCTGTTGGCCTGGCTTTAAGGAAAGCTTTCCAGCTGATCTCTTAATCTTCAGCAATAACACTGGAAACCAGTTACGCTTTCACCTTCCTTAGAAACCTACCTAGCTGTCACTTGGCCAAATCATCTTCTTGGGATTCTGTGGGTGTAGATTTTGATTTTCTGTACTACCCTGGCCAGAATTTCTACTTCAGTAGCAAGAAGAAATAAATATACTGTTGAAAAATTGCTTGTGGTACAAAATCTGTATGTTAAATCCTACTTTAAGGACAGAGGGGCAACTTATAAAAGTAAGGAATTTCACGGGGAGCCTCGTAGGGAAAAAAATCCTTTGGTAATGTGAATCATAGCGTTTGGATTTCTTGGTTGTTAAATCTTGATTTTAATGTTTGCTTCAAGCAAGTCTGTGCAATTTTTAGGCTACAACCTCCTTTTAGCGAAACAAGTGAGTGGGTTATGTTCCTTTTATAAATTACTCAGGGAAATGGAACTAGTGTCTTGGTTTCCCTTGATCTAAGTCCCTGGAGACTAAGACCTTAGCGTGATAGCGGCATCTCTGTTAGTTCAATTAGAAGGGGGGTTCCCAGCAGCTTTTTGCTGTCTTTATTTTAATGAGTTGTGTATATAGTCACTTTTCATGAGAATGGAATACAGAGTAATAGGATCTTTCTTTCTTTCCTTTTTTCCTTCCCTTTCTTTCTTTTTCTTTCTTTCTTTCTTTCTTTCTTTCTTTTCCTTCCTTCCTTCGTTCCTTTTTTCCTTCCTTTTTTCTTTCTTTCTTTCTTTCTTTCTTTGCCTTCATTCTTTCTTTCCTTTTTTC
>NC_064817.1:86042878-86069152 GCF_023721935.1 Panthera uncia
TCTTTCTTTCTTTCTTTCTTTGCCTTCATTCTTTCTTTCCTTTTTTCCTTCTCTTTCTTTCTTTCTTTCTTTGCCTTCATTCTTTCCTTTTTTCCTTCTCTTTCTTCCTTCCTTCCTTCCTTCCTTCCTTCCTTCCTTTCTTTCGACAGAAAGGAAGGCAGAGAGAGAGAGGGGGAGAGAATCCTAAGCAGGCTCCACACTGTCAGCACAGAGCCCCCAACACCATGAAATCATGAACTGAGCCAAGATCAAGAGTTTGATGCTTAACCTACTGAGCCACCCAGGCATCCCCAGAGTAATATAATTTAAAAAAAAAACTGTTTAGCTGAACTTCCTTCCCCCTATGTTCATCCAACCTCCTAGGTTACTTGTTACTTGGACTCAGGTGCTAAGGCCATGTTGCTTCTGAGACTAGAGGATGCGCTTGAAGACTGACATTTGGGCTCTAACTGTTAGCTTGATTCAGGGTGATGCCCTGATGATCTAGCAGCAGGGTGATGCTGCTAGATACCCTTTTCTTTTCCTGGATCCGTAGTGTGAATTTTCACTCTGCCCCTTTGGATAAAACACCTCTGTGAACAAAAGATTAAATGGGGAATGTTTCCATGAAGCAAATCCATTTAATAGTATTACCCTGTAAATAAGTAACAAACCTGAACAACTCCCATTCCCTCACCCCTACTAGCCACACAGCCAGAACGGGAAAGTAGATAATTTTTTTGTTTGTTTCTTTGGTTTGATTTTGCGTGAAGTGAATTCTCAGATCAGACACATCCCTGTTTGTACAGAAGTCTCAAAAATATTTGTTGCAAAATGATCTAAGAAGCCAGTTTGGTTGTCCACAGTTACTGGATTCTATTTTGGGGGGGGGGGGGGGGGGAAGCAAAGATCTCCAGTAGTTAAGAGGTAGGTAAGGACTATAGGTTTCTTCCCCACAACCAGTATATTATAGTGAAAGCAATTCAGATCTAATTCTGTCACACAAACATTATTAACAGTCGGGCACAAAACCACTATTTTGGGTGAAAGATTCACTGGAGGTAGATGTGCCAGTATTGTAGTAAATAGGGTTCCACTTACCTTCTTATTAAAGGGCATGTTCAAATCCTCCATTAACTGTTTGAACATGAGATTTGTTGCATCTCCTGGGCCTAAGGTGTCATTCCAAAGGGGTGAAGGACATTGGGTCAGCCAGAGTCTTCTATCCAATTCATGCATCCCCCAGTGAAATATAATTTCTAATATCCATTGTTCTAGTTAACAAGACATCTTGTTAACTAGATTTCAAGGATTTCATAGCTGAAGCATTTGAGCGTGGCTTTTTATTCCCCTTAAAAAAATTCAGGTATATTTTACACTCCTTTTAGGATCCAGTTCTGTGAGTTTTGGCAAATCCATACACCATAATCAAGATAGAGAATTGCTTCCATCAACCACCCCCTCTCTCCAGATTCCTCCCTCCAAATGAATTGCTTGTGGGCCTTTCAAAATAAGCAGCTTTATTGGGATATAATTCCTGTACCATAAAATTCACCCATTAAAATTTTTTTGAGGTGGTGAGGGGCAGAGGGAGAGGGAGAGAGATAATCTCAAGCAGGCTCCATGCCCAGGGCAGAGCCCCATGTGGGGCTCGATCTCACTACTGTGAGACCTCATGACCTGAGCCGAAATCAAGAGTTGGATGTTTTAACCAACTGAGCCACCCTGGTGCCCCTCACCATTTAAAGTATACAATTCAGGGGTGCCTGGCTAGCTCAGTCAGAGGAACACATGACTCTTGAGATCTTAGGGTCGTGAGTTTGAGCCCCACATTAGATAGAGAGATGACTCAAAGTGAAAAGAAAAAACACTTAAAGTATACAATTGAGTATTTTTGGAGAATTATTAATTTTTAAAAATTGTGGTAAAATGTATATATAATATAGAATGTGCCATTTTAACCATTCATAAGTGCACCATTCATTCAGTGGCACTAATTATATTCGGTGTTCTGCAACCATCACAACTATCTATTTCCAAAACATTTTCATCACCCCAAACCGAAACTGTACCCATTAAGCAATAACTCCCCATTCTCCCCCCCTCCCAAACCCCTGCTAACCACTGTTCTATATTTTTGTCTCTAAGATTGTGCTTATCTAGGTACAGTTGTCCTTTCGTGTCTGGTTTATTTCACTTTGCATAATGTTTTCAGGGCTTACTCATGTCATAGCATGTATCAGTACTTCTTTCCTTTTTAAATTTTTTTTTAACGTTTTTATTTGTTATCAAGAGACAGAGAGAGACAGAGCATGAGCAGGGGAGGGGCAGAGAGAGGGAGAGACACAGAATCCGAAGCAGGCTCTGTGCTCCCAGCACAGAGCCCAACGCGGGGCTCGAACTCACAACCTGCGAGATCATGGCCTGAGCTGAAGTCGGACGCTTAACTGACTGAGCCACCCAGGTGCCCCAGTCCTTCTTTCCTTTTTAAGGCTGACTCATGTCATAGCATGTATCAGTACTTCTTTTTAAGGCTGAATGATAGTCTACTTGATGAATGTACCACATTTGGTTTATCCATTCATCCATCCATGGACACTAGGCTTGTTTTTCCCTGGCTACTGTGAACAGTGCTGCCGTGAACATTGGCTGACAAGTGCCTGTTTGAGTCCCTGTTTCCAATTTTGGGGGGTTTATACCTAGGACAGGAATCGTTAGGTCCTACTGCAATTCTGTGTTTAACTTTTTGAGGAACCACAGAATTGTTTAACAACACCTGAGCCATTTTATATTCCTGCCAGTGATGTACAGGGTTCTTATTTCTTCACATCCACTCTGGCACTTATTACCTGTCTTTAAAATCTTAGCCATCCCAGTAGGTGTGAAGTGGCATCTCATTGTGGTTTTGCTTGCATTTCTCCAATGACTAACGATGTTGAGCATCTTTTTACATGCTCATTGGCCATTTGTATATCTCCTTTGGAGAACTGTCAGGGTAAGTCCTTTGACCATGTTTTAAAAACTCAATTGTCTGTCTTTTTATTGTTGGGTTTGTGATTGTGGGCTTTGATTAGCGATTTCAGTTGCTACCTAATCACCCCTGGAGTGTGTATTCTCAATTAGGATTTTTCATATGTGAACTGCAGTGTTCTGGTAAATGTTTAAAGGACTGATTTATAGCATTTGCCGATCTCCATGGTCCATTTCAAGCTACCAATCTGTCCTTATTAAAGTAACAAAGGAGCGGGAAGGGATGTGCACAATCAACTCTTGTTAGCAACTACTATGGGGCTTCTAGCACACTAGTGAATGTTAACTAACCACCCTGCAGTGTAGAATAAAACTAATACACTCACACACACAGACACACATGTCACAGCATCTTTGTTAAAAGTATTTTAAATGAATTTGCAGACGTTACAACTAAAAGTCAATGAAAATAATTTTCAATTACAATACTTCAGCTGCCTCGCTGAAAGTAAGAATCGCTACCATTTGTTGAGCACATCGTATGCTAGACATGTTCCAAGTGTTTCTAGCTGTGTCGCTACCTTCTGTCCCATTCAAGGGATTTCCTTACTGACTGCTGACTGCATAAACAGAGTGAATGACTTTCTTCTAACCCCAGAGACACTTCATTGTTATTTTGTACCCTCCACCATTCCTAAAATCTGTTTATATTGGAAGTGAAAACTAAAGCTGTCATATCACCAGTGATAAACTATAGGACTTAAAAAATATTCCTTTTTTTTTTTTTAAAGAGAGCACGTTAGTGAGAGTGTGTGAGTGGGGGAAGGGCAGAGAGAGAGAGGGAGAATCCCAAGTGGGCTCCGTGCTCAGTGTGCAAAGCCTGACACGGGGCTCGATTCCATGACCCTGAGGTCATGATCTGAGCTGAAATCAAGAGCCGGACACACTTAACCAACTGAGCCACCCAGGCACCCTGTGAAGGGCTGTTTTAAAGAAGGGGTGATAGTTGGCACATGGTAGCTCTGAAGCAGGGAACAGAATGATGTTGGTTTGGGTACCCAATTTAGAATGATAAGAGGAAAATCAATTCATGTTGTTAAGTGTTACAGGAAAACACTTAAGCCCCTTAGGGATAGTCATGAGATAAGACTACGTATCAAATTCTTTCCTATGTCTTCAGAGCTTTGCAACTCTGGTCTTGAGAGCTAACATACAGTGTTATATTAGTTTCAGGTGTACAATACAAGGGTTCAACAACTCCGATCTTTTGAAACCCCTACTTAGAATCTCTTCAAGTCCGGTAGGCTCTGGTCTGAGTTTGAGAAACATTGATTTCAAGGCAGCACCGCCCTTCATCCCTCTTCATCTGTTCCTGGGTTTTCAAGATGGCCACCACCAGGTGTTCCTATCATTGTGACCTATCGGTTTTCAGTGTTCTCAGTGGTTGTGTTTCTTTGTTTTCTTCTGTGTCCAGGCACTTGTCACTAGTCAGGCTCCTCTTGACTTCATCCGGGGAGGCATTCATTATTGTTGCAACTGGGGATTGACAGGAGAAAAGAAGGTTATCTAAGGGAAAGGGTAGAGGTAGTAGAAGTGTCTGACAGCCATTATTAGGTGGCTGTCAAAATCGCGTGCTTTACTCTCCGGCATGTACCACTCCAGGGAATGAAATAATCCAAGAATGATAAGCTCCCACTTGCCATCTGTCAGATTGTGATGCTGCCTGCCTTGTTCTAGTTAACACTGAACACTGACCTCACGTGGCACTTGGAGAAACTTAGAGAAAGATAAGCTGATCACAGGGCGTAAAGCGAACTGAACTGATGGAAAGGCTGCCCGGAGATGGGCCAAAGGCAAGTGGCATCAACTTATCAGCATTTGTCTATCTCATGTTCTCTTCCCCTTTCTTCTTTATCATGGCAGCATGGTGTTTTCCCCTGTGATACAACATGTTTGCCTTATTTTCCCAGCTTGGTGAAGTTAGTTTAGTAGGGGTGGAAGGCAGCGAGGTTTGGGTTGGGGTCAGGTGCTGTTGTTTTTCCCAGCTGAGAACGTAAGAATAAGGGTGTTTGAAGCTCATGAATGGACATGTCAGTTATCTTTCAGATTACACGCAAAGCATCAGGCTTGTACATATGTATTTTACTGTGCTTTCTGGCCCATGTTCCCTTTGAAGGCAAACCATTTATTCTATGCCAGCTGTGCCCAGAGGCAGCAGCCATAGTCTGTGCCAGAGAACCTGCCTCCCTGGCTTGGGTTGATTGGACTAAGGGTTGGCCACCTGTCTCCAAAATAGCCCAACCATCACGTGGTAAGCAACATGGGTTTGACAAGATGAGTGGGGCCAATCGTATTCCCCTCCTAGGAAGTTAGAATCAGGAAGCTGAGAGACTAAATAAGGCAATTTGCAGCAGGGACAAGAGCCAAAAGATGATGAAGGAAGCCGCCATGTCAGGCCATGTCTAAGGAGACGAAGGAGACAGAAACTGAGTAAACACACGAAGCTAATAAGAGGACTAGAAATGCCCTAAGAGACAGATGAGCTGTTCCCCACAACCACCTTGACCCCAGACCCACCTTCCAGTTCTCCTGAGGCCAGGCTTTATCCTGTACCAAGATTCTCATTGGGTACCTATTTCAGTTTTCACCATAAACCTTCCTTTTCTTGAGTCAGCTTGATTAGGACTCTGTTCTCTTGCAATAAAAATTGCCAGACCAACCCTTGCTGTCTTTTGTTGTTTTGATAATAGTGGAGAAAAAAAAGATAGCAGGTGTTGGTGAGGATGTAGAGAGATTGTACAGTGTACTTGTACACCGTCGACAGGAACGCAAAATGGAGCAGCCACTACGGAAAACAGTATGGAGATGTCTCCAAAAATTAAAAATAGACCTATCCTATGATCCACCAAACCCACTTCTGGGTATTTATCTAAAAGACTTGAGATTGAGACCTCAGATATTAGCCTGCCAATGTACACCGCAGCACGGTTTACAGTAGACAAGATGGGAAAACAGCCTAAATGTCCACTGATGGATGGATGAATGGAAAAAGGAAATGTATACATGTACAATGGAATATTTCTCAGCCTTCAAAAAGGAGGAAATCTTGACCTAGGCTATGACATGGATGAACCTTGAGGATAATAGGCTAAGTGAAACAAAGCATGATTCCACTTCTAGGAGGTATTTGAATAGTCAAACCCATTGAATCAAAGACTAGAATAGTGGCTACTAGGGGTACTGGAGGGCTGGGAAAGTGCTAACCCACAGACACAAAATTTCGATGATACAAGATGAACAAATTCTAGAGATCTGTGCAACATAGCACCTACAGTGAACGGTATTCTACCGTGCACTTAAACATTTGTTCGGAGGGTAGATCGTGTGTGAAGTGTTCTCACCAGCACAAAATAAAGTAAATTGTCAGACCAGATCTAGGCCCCAACCCTTAGGACTGTTGACTTCGCGGGTGGGCCAATGACCGTTGGTTCAAGTTTAGGGTTAACGTTAAGTGCCGAAGTCTATTCTAGGCACTATGGGGAGCAGTGCAAAAAACACAGGTACCTCATTATTTCTCTCAAGTTCAGCGCTGACGTCGGGGCTTTAAATCTGTGTTCCTGGCAAATGGTGAGAATGAAGAGAGGCAGGGATTCTGACTGTTCATTTATCACTTCCCAGCTCTCAACCAACAGGGGGCCTTCTTTATCCTATTTAGCCCCTCAGTGGAATATTTGCCTTTGATTTATTCCTCTTTCCAGTCAACTCTTGATTATTCATGTAATAGAGGAAAACATTAATGTGAATAATACAAGACCTGCCCCACCTTGGCCTCTTTTCCCTGCCACAGCAGCACTGAGTTCCAGAAATGGAAACCAACTAGCAGGAGAGGTAAGGCTGAAAACAGCTAGGGCAAGGCCAAGCAAATTAACATTGTTTCTTCTCCCACTTTTATACCTTCCTTCTGAATTGTCCCCCTTGAGTTCCTTTTCTGGTGCCCGTGGGAGACTGCCAGAAAGGCACTGCCATCTGCTTGATTAAAGTAAAAATATGGGATTTTTAAAGACCAAAATGTAGTCGGGGGCAGGTCAACTGACTGGGATGCTGTTTTTGTTTTGTTTTGTTTTGTTTTCTTTCTCTCATCTATTTTACCCTCTTGTCAGCATTCCACGTCAGAGCCAGCCAGCTCTTTGACTGGCAACCATTATTCTTAGTTTGGCACTCGGGACTCAGCTAGCTCAAATATCTGCAGTGGGGTTTCTTCAAGTTTGGTTCTTGAGCCCCTTGCATCTGAGCAGGGGGCTTATTTTTTTTAATGCTGATTCCTGGGCCCACCTCAAACCTATGGAGGTCCAGATATGGGGGAGGGGAATTAGCCCAGAAATGTGAGTTTTAACCCACCCCTCTCCAGGTGATATCTGTGCACACCCAACTTTGAGAATGACGACTTAGTCAAATCACCTGTGGAGATTTATTTGGAGGGTAGTTCTGGGAAATTGCCAACACTTGCATTTCCCTCCCTGTTAGTAGACCTAATGAGTGTGTGTGGACAGTGGGGCATTCCAGGTGTCACTGGGAGTTTTTCTGAAGATAGACAAGGTGGGGTGCTCTACAGAAAGGACAGTGAAGAAACACGGAGATGCCACCATGCAAAAATCCGATGGTTCTGAACACTCCCAATATCTGTTGAATTACTGTCTGGAGAATTGGCAGTTGATTGAGCCAGGGACATAGGACATGTGTGGACCTTATAGACTCGTTTTGCATGTTTTCTGCTCAAGAGACCACCCTCTTACGCATTTCTGCATTGTCTCTATTTAGAGTTGGCCCTCGCCAACATATTTGGGGTTTTGTGGTAATTTAAATATATAAATAGGAACTACATGATGCCATTCAATGGTTGTCCCTAAGTATAACCCTACTAATCAAAATGAGGGTATTGTGTTTGTTTTAAGACCGTGGTTAGAGTGTTCAGCCTCCGTGTCCCCCCCCCAAAAAAAAAAACACTGGCTGTACGGAGTAAAGCAGGATCCTGTGTTTCACTGCTTTCCAGGCATTCCCAAACAACTGTTGAATGGGTTTTGTTCCAAAAGTTGCTTTGGAAGTCTGTTTAGAATTCAGATTGCATTTTCCCATGGACACAGTATACTTGGAGGTCAGGTTCCCAGACCAGCTGGCAAAAGTCTATTTAATCTGAAGTAGAATGGAAGTACAGTCCCCCACACCCTAACGAGGGCTCCTACCAGTGTTTTTTTTTTTTAATTTTTTTTAAGTTTATTTATTTTTGAGACAGAGAGAGACAGAGCATGAATGGGGGAGGGGCAGAGAGAGAGGGAGACACAAAATCGGAAGCAGGCTCCAGGCTCTGAGCCATCAGCCCAGAGCCCGACGCAGGGCTCGAACTCTCGGACCGCGAGATCGTGACCTGAGCGAAAGTCGGACGCTTAACTGACTGAGCCACCCAGGCGCCCCCCTACCAGTGTTTTTATGGGAAAAAGCACCAGGGTTTCAGGCCTGTGATCCTAGATACACATCCTAGGTTCAGTCTGTGAGCAGAATCATAGGGATTTATTGTTGGAGGAAACTCCTTCATCTAGCTTCCTAGGTATGATATGGCTTCTGTACTTCTACAGCATGATTTCTTTCTTCCTTTCTTTTTTTTTTTAATTTTTAATTAAAAACATTTTTAAGTTTATTTATTTATTTTGAGAGAGACAGCACGAGTCGGGGAGGGACAGAGAGAATCCCAAGCAGGCTACACGCTAACAGCAAAGAGCCCGACACAGGGCTGGAACTCATGAAACCCTGAGATTGTGACCTGAGCCGAAACCAAGAGTCGGATGCTTAACTGAGCCACCACCCAGGTGCCCCCCTTTCTTTCTTCCTTTTTTTTTTTTTTAATAAAGTAAGCTCTAAGCCCAATGTGGGGCTTGAACTCATGACTTCAAGATCAAAAGTCACATGTGCCACCGATTCAGCCAGCCAGGTGCCCCTACGGCATCATTTCTACCATGTTTCCCCTGGCACTCTATATGATCCAGGCAAGAGGAACTACTTTGAGTTCCTGAAACTTGTCTCTGTAACTTCTGGGCCGTTGAAGCTTATACTCACTGCCTGGAACTCCCACCCCCTGCCTGCTGCCTAATTGATGGCTCTGGTACAGGCTCTCAGAACTCTGATCACTGTTTTTATTATAGTATGATTTGTGTGTTTTATGTCACTTCTCTTCCTTCCTGCCGGGACTGCTCCACAAAAGCAACAACCATGTCCGTTAATTGCTGTGGTGTCCCTAGCACTTAGCCTCGTGTCTGGCAGGTTCTTGATAACTATATGGCAAGTGAATGAATCATTTTAGTTTAGGGGTTCTCAACCTTTTTGTAGCTGCCGGGCACATAATGGATGGTCTTCATGTGCTCAACCGACCGAGCTAAGGGCCGCATCAATAAAAAGGTAATATTTATGTTCTGCAGAATTCCCAACTGCCGTATCTGTGACTTATTTTGCTCTCCAACCGCAGAAAGCGACAGTGTGAACTATCTGAGGGAGAGCGTGTGCAGATGAATATCCATGCACGTAATTTGCAAACTTCAGCGTTTTGACTGTTATTCACAACAAATCCCTTGCTTCAGCTCTCTCGCCTGTGTTTATTTATTTATTCTCTAAACAAAGTCTGCAGGCACAGAAACAACTTCTCTGCCTGCAGATATTTGAGGCAGTCTCAAGTCACTTGACCCAGGGTCACTGCTGGGGCTGAGCTGGGGGGAAAAAGGAATAGTGAAGTCATACAGAAAGTACCTTCTTGTACTTTAGGTTGGGTTCATTAATGCTGGGCCTGGAGGAGAGGTAAGGGAGTACAGTTTACCCAAAGCACGGCATACAGAGTTGGAGACATAACAGATGGCTTTTCATTATTCCAGAATTCCACATCTGTAGAGAGTGTGGAACGCGACCGAATGCTCAGTGGGTATTTCTTGATTATGCGATCGGCTGCAATCACCCTGCTGGCGTGACGAGGATACCATTTAGAAATTTTCATACCGCCGAGCATTTAATTGATAAGCTCGAGGTTTTGCTAAGTGCTGTTTCTGTTGTTAGTTTGATGTAGCTCTGTAGAGCTAGGAGGAACCTTCAGGCCATTTGGTTTGGGGCCCTGCTTTGTCTATTAAAAATCACATAGTCCCTTACATACCTGTTGCTAAATGTAAATTTGCCCTTCTCGTTATGACTCCTGTGGATTTCTTCTGCTCAGTTTGGAAGCTACCATAGTACTTCGTGAAAGGACACAGCCTAATGGGTCACATACGGAAGGTTCAAAAGCATTTAGGGGAAAGGCCCCATCTGTGGGCCCCTGGAGAGGAAGGGAGAGCAGTGCTTTTCCAGCTGTAAGCCTGTGACCTGGGGTAGGATTCTTGCAGACGGTATGTGGCCGGACAGCATAGCTCATTTCTCTGAGGGCCTTCTAGGAGGACACGCTCTGGGAGTCCCTCATCAGGCTGGTTATTTCTCCCTGTGGTGAAGAAAATGGCTGGCACGTGGCTAATTAAAATTCTAAGCCCAGAAGCCAAAAAGCTCAAAAGCTTGTGAGAGCTGAGCGTCCTTCCATCCTGCCACCCCAAATCCTCAGAGACTGATGGGTCCATATCCTAATGAATAATAAAGTTAAGCAGCATTGGTGGTATACCTTTAAGAAAAGGTAATGTATGGGGGGCTGCCTGGGTGGCTCCATTGGTTAAGCATCAGCTTCTGTCTCCTGATCTCAGCTCAGGGTCTTGACCTCAGTTCAGGTCTTGATCTCAAGGTCGTGAGTTCAAGCCCTGCTTTGGAGCCTACTTAAAAAAAGGGGGGGCACCTGGGTGGTTCAGTCAGTTTAGCTTCAGCTCAGCTCATGATCTCGTGGTCCATGAGTTCAAGTCCCTCATCAGGCTCTCTGCTCTCAGCACAAAACGCGCTTCTGGTCCTCTGCCCCCCTCTCTTTCTGCCCCTCCCCTGCTCGAAATGGCACTGTCTCAAAAATAAAAAGATAAAAAAAAAAAGGTAATGTATATTTGCTTGCACACCCCTTCTTTAATGTCACTCTGAGTAAATTGTCTGGACTGAGGGAAATCGAGTGTACCTAGAAGGGCTACTCTTGAAGTCGTCATGCGTTGCCTTCCCCCTTGTGTCTTACCGAACCAACAAATTCTGGGTCATTTGCATCTGCCTCAGTTCCTCCTCTTAACAGGTGGCAAAAAGCATTTTGGTTCTAGGTACAATGCAAAGCTTCCTGGAGTGAACCAAATGTGGACCGCGCTGTAATTTGATGCAGTTTTCAGAAAAGAGCCCCTTTGGGTAAAGAAAAGCCCTTTTTCCTTTTTTTCTTTACTTTCTCCCCCCCACCCCCACTTAGGCCTCATCACATTTTGTCCAATTTCAGCTCATCGCAGGCTGAATTTTCCTTTTGATGTCTGCCTTCCAGAATAGCCCCTGCCTTGAAAAGGAGAACAAAAGGCCAACTCTGTGCCTTTCAATTTGCAGCAGCCCCAACCCTTTCATCCATCCCCGTGCTTCCCCTGCTTGGGAACAAAACCAGAGCTCCAGGGTCAGAGCATAGATGGAGGAAGAGCGCTTTTTAAAAACCCCGAGAGCAGGCGAATTTCATGTTTCATTGTCTTTCTGCTTTGCAATAGGGTCAGGGAAGGTAGGGAAGGGAGGGAGGGACTGGAGGGAAAAAATTGGTTTGTAACCTCTGCCAAAGCAGACATTCCCATCTTCCACCCCAGATAGTCCAATTCAGAAGACAGCGTGTTTTTAAGCATGTAGTTTGCTAATTCAGGGTTGCTTTCCATCTTTAGGGCCTCTGTGTCAAGGTACCCAGTCCGGATGATGGAGCAGGAGTTTGAGGTGCTGACATTTGGGCACTCGCTCACACACCATGCTCTTGTTAAACTTGAGCTTCCCGTCCATCGCTCAGTGTGTGTGTTCAGCCTTCTCTGTTCTTTTCTTCCGGTTCCTTTGGTTTCAAATCACAGAAGACTTATCTCTTTGTGCTCCCAGCTTGTTGTCTTGGTTACAGACTTCTTCGGACTGTCTTTTTTTTTTTTTTTTTTTTTTGAGGGGGAATATACTGCTTGAAGAAGAGTTTTAAAAATAGTCAGTGAGGACTCTTTCTCCAAGGATACTGGGCTATTCAGCAGTGGGGAGAACCGTGGTTTGCAAATGTGACTGTACATTGAAAATTCCCCAAAATACGACTGCCCAGGCCTGACCAGGTGAGTCAGGATCTTGAGGAGTGGGCCACAGGCGTTAGTATTTTATTTTCAGTAAATTGCGTAGATGAGTCTAGCGTGCATTCGGCATTTAGAGCCATTGTGTTTGAACAGCAAAGCCTAATACCTGTGCTCTGGGCTGCTTGAAATAGGTGAGGGAAATATGATCAACTTTTGTGTACCTTTAGTTTTTCTTGCTTAGAAGATGGGAGCAGTAAAGCTTGGGGAGTTAGAAGCCCACTGTGACTGCCCTGTCATTGCTATCACATACAAAAGAGTGACACCTTCCCTTAAAAAAAAAAAAAACTATCCAATTATCTAGCTGGCTTGGTGTCTGGGCTGTTCACAGTGGCTTGAAGCTGTCTCAGGGATTAAAATAAATCTTTCCAGTTGCTTGAAGAAGGAGCTTATCTGGGGGGAGGAACGGTAGTTTCACTTTCCCAAGTGCAGTGTGGACAAAGCTTTCTGGGGTTTTTGAACCTACCCCAGCTTCGAGTTGACTCCCTTCTCATACCCCAAGTGGGTAGCAGAGTTAGGCACCGTGTTTTTGTTCTTTTCGGAATTGCCTTTTTATCTTGTGATTCTAACATAAAAAGCAACACGTGCTCACCATCCAAGCCTGAAACGTTGCGAGAATACAACACGTAACAAAGAGAAAAAGTCCTTCAGAAGTCTGTCTCCCAGCGATTAACTGCCTGTAAGCATGTTTTCCCTTCAGATTTTACGTTCAATTAGTTGTTACTTAAAAACTCCCGACAATTTGAAAGGAACAGAATAGCATGTTTCATTCCCTCTAAGCCCTGACTCTCCCCCCGCACTCTTTCTTTCTCCCAGGAAATAAACCACCATTACCAGTTTCTTAGAAATCTCGAGAGGCAGTCTACACATAAGGCTTGGATATTTTAGAGTGACCAAGTCTATCTGTATACCATAGACACATCTCTTTGTTCATTTCATTTATTCATTCAACAAGTACTTGTCAACTGTCTTGTTTGTTCCAAGTACTGCGTTAGCTTCTGGAGCTACAGGAAGGGTGAGCACACAGCTACGACTGCCTCCAAGAGCTTTCAGTGTAGCAGGAAGATGGACATTAAAAAAAAAAACTGCAGGTCTGTAAGGTGAGAAACAGTAGTAAGTGTTGTGAAGGAAAAGAACAGAGTTTACTTGTGTCACTTTTTTTTTAAATGTGTTTTAAAATTTATTTTTGAGAGAGAGGGAGAGACAGAGAGACACAGCATGAGTGGGGAAGGGCAGAGAGAGAGGGAGACACAGAATCCTAAGCAGGCTCCAGGCTCCCAGCTGTCAGCACAGAGCCCAATGTGGGGCTCGAATTCACGAACTGCAAGATCATGACCTGAGCCCAAGTCAGATGCTTAACTGATTGAGCCACGCAGGCACCCCTATGTGCATCACTTTCTAAATGGAGATTGAGAGTCCCCTTCCCCAACTTCCTAATACGGAGGTACTGATGGGAGAGTGGTAGCAAGGACATAACCTTCCAGGCTTTAGTCTTGCCAGAATTTTCATCTAACAAAATGGCCTTCCCGGGAGTGAGGGTAATCCATCAGCCAGCTTTGTCATTGGTTGGCAGAGTGCTATCAACATGGTAGATCAGAAGACTTTTGCAGACAGTGAGCTTCTTGTAGTTGGGAACTATGTCCTACCATCTCTTTGTGAGCCCATAACCCCAGCAAGGACAAGGCATCAGGTCACAGGTACTTCTCTTACATTCTTAATTTATGCCTTAGCAGCACTGCAAATGATTGGTATTCTTCCATTTTATAATTTTTTTAAATGTTTATTTATTTTGAGGGAGAGACACAGCACAAGCAGAGGAGGGGCTGAGAGAGAGGGAGACACAGAATCCGAAGCAGGCTCCAGGCTCTGAGCTGTCAGCACAGAGCTCGACGTGGGGCTCGAACCCATGAAATGTGAGATCATGTCCTGAGCCGAAGTCAGACACTCAACCGACTGAGTCACGCAGGTGCCCCAACTTATTCCTATTTTAAAGATGAGAAAAGGTGTAAAAAAAAACCTTCCTTCTTTAAAAACGTTCCTATTTCTCTTCCCTCTGCAAAGATCCTTGACCATAGTCAGATAGCTTGTCGGTGGCAGAGCTTTGGAAACATTTGCTGGCACACGTGGCCGTGACCCTGACATAGTTGGTCCCATTCCTGCAGGGAACTGGACACCCTCCGTCCCTCCCACGGGTTCGCCTAGGCTCCGTTCCCTCACAGCTGTCTGGAACGGTTTTAAGACAACCAGATCATTCTATTCTAAATATTTTTCTGGGACCGAGGTCAAGTCAGCAGCATGATCCTCTCTTAAATGGGTCAGAGGAGGCGGACTCCCATGGCTCCTTAAAACATTGACCCTCTCTTCCAGCTGGTGCCCTCAGCTGGGTTCCTGGGGAACTTTGATGTGTCTGACACTGTGTTATGCACTCTGGAGGCAACTCCTTAAAAGACAAATTATCATATAGGGGAGACAAAAGGTAGTACAGTAAAACCTTGGCTTGCGAGCATAATTCGTTCCGGAAACAGGCTTGTAATCCAGAGCACTTGGATATCAAAGTGGATTTCGATATTTGCTCAGTTATGATCATGTGACTTTCGGCGTCACGTGCTACTCGTATTGCAAGACATCGCTTGTTTATCAAGTTAAAATTGATTAGAAGTGTTTGCTTGTCTTGCAGACACTTGCAGAACAGGTTACTCACAATCCAGGGTTTTACTGCATTGGCTACAAATGTGGTCTTTGGAATCAGACAGTCCTGGGTTCAAAGCCTGACATTTACTTAATAGTTGTGTGACCTTAGGCAAGTTACTTTCCTTATTAGCTTAATTTCCTCCTATGTAAACAGGGGCGGGGTGGGGTAGGGAATAGCACTTCTAGGATGGCTATGAGGAATACTTGGGACATTATACATAAGGTGCTGAATATGGTGCCAGCCACATAGTAAAGCACTCAGGAAAGAACAGTTGCTGCCATTAACATCATTACTATGACAACAACGACTATTACTACTGCTGTTATTACTAATAACGATAGGAGACTAGTAGAGTCACAAGTGTGTAGTACCAGTAAGCACAAATGTAGTTTAGGAAAAGAATGATCAGTTTTGGCGGGTGAGCCAGGAAATCTCTGGAGAAGGTAGGAGAAGTGGAATGAAATATGCCAGGTAGAGCAAATATATGACCCTGGCTGAACTGAACCGGCATGGGGCTCAAAAGAAGGAACCAAGGGACACCTGTCTGGGTGGCCCAGTTGGTTAAGCGTCCTGATTCTTGATTTCGGCTCAGGTCATGATCTCACAGTTTGTGGGATCGATCCCCCTCATGGGGCTCTGCACGGATGGTGCAGAGCATGCTTGGGATTCTTTCTCTCCCTCTCTTTCCCTCCCCTGTTCATGCTCTCTCTCTCTCCCAAAATAAATGAACGTTAAAAAAAAAAGGAACTGAGTCAGCATCTGGTATATTCAGACTCTACTACCAGCTCACCTGTCTTTACAGCTGATATCTCCAGCCCTCTATTACTCCAGCCCTCTATTACTACTTGCAATTTAGAGGGGGGCTTGTCTGCCGCTTGTCCTGGCTGCGCTTTAGAAGGTATCTGTGCTTTGGTGGAGTCCATGTGGGTCCTAACTCTGCAACCTGGTTTGTGGGTTCAAAGCCTAATTTGTATCGGCTTATCCAGGGGTGTTGGGTGAATACTCTCCAACCTTACAATTGACTTCACAATAAGCCACAAGGTGGATGAATGGATTGATGATGGTGGAGGGGACCTGTATAGGGACATAACACTCATGTCTTGTCAGTCAAGTCACATCCTTCCTGATGGCCAGGTTCCTGAATGAAGCCAAATTAATCACAGGCTTTTTTGGTAACCTAAAATCAGAAGCTAACACAGTTGAAGGGTTTTGAGAGAGACAAGGTACGTATGTCAACACTGTTGTATTGACCTGGACGTATATCTTCCCCCCCCCCCCCCAGCTACAGTTGGGAAAACATCAAACATCGGAGACGCTTTTTCTCTTGCATGTTTCAGTTTTTAATTCCATGCAAATACTATGTGCATGCTATGACCGTGTTCCTTTCCTGACTTTTTTAATCTTCTGGATAAGATTTGGAAAACATCCACTTCTCAATAGCAATATAGTTATAGTGACTGTCTCGCTGAGTGTTCTTTTTGGCGTTCTTCCTAAACTCTATTGAAGTTTCTAAGCAGGGCTGCCACGAATGGCTTTGCACTGCACAACCCTAGGAGAGGGTGCCATTCACATAGACTATAATTGAATGGCGCCACTAGGGTTGTGCAGTGCACAACCTACACAACTGTACTCGGCGGCCCTGGCATAGTACTTTTCTCATCAAGGACAGGGTTTTGGGAAATGTAGAGAGTAGCAGTTTGGAGCATTCTGAGGGACTTAGTAAGGGGGCTGAAGCCTTGAGCTGCTGCTGTGACTAGGAAAGGAGGAGAGAAGTGCAGTTGTGGCTTTGCGGGGGGGGGGCATCCTCTGGCAGTATCTCCATCCTTTTAAGGCTCCCCACTTGGGAGAGTCTGACATTACTGCTTGCAGTTGAGTGGTGGTAGTCTTTCCTCCTATGGGAGGACTACTGACCTTCATTCTTTCACTAAATAATGTTTTGAGGGCCTACTACATGAGGGTTGAAGAACAGGGAAGGATTTGCATGGGAGGGAGCATTTAAATGGGGATTTATGAAAGAAGCAGGATACAAATATGTGAAAATGAGTTGTGAGGACACAGTTCCAGGGGAAGAGGGAAGAGCAAGAGGAAAGACAGATGGGAAACTGCATGGTGGGGTATACGGGTAATGGTGAATAGTTCATTTTGGTCCAGTAGAAAGGCACATGGAGTAGTGAGCGATGATGCTGGTTTCCTGGGGGGGGCGTGGGGGCGGGGCCGGTGTCAAGTGATAATGGGGGAGAGGAGGAACTTGGATTCCAAGTTAAGGAGTTTGGACTTCATTTAACACGCATTATTGAGTCATCCTAAATTTGTTTTTTTAAAGATAGTTTGTTGAGACCTGAATCACATACTGTACAGTTGACCCATTTAAAGTGTTCAGTCAATGGTTTTTAGTATATTCACAGGTATGTGCAGCTATCACCACAATTTTGGACATTTTCATCACGTCAGAAAGAAGTTCCATGCCGTTTAGCTGTCGCCCCCCCCCCACCCCCCCATCTGCTCTAAGCAATGACTAATCTACTTCCTGTCTCTATAGATGTGCCTGTTCTGGACATTTCATAGGGAGTCATGTAGTCTTTGGTCTTTATTTTTTTTTTAATGTTTTCATTTATTTTTGAGAGACAGAAAAAGACAAGAGTGTGAGCAGGGGAGGGGGAGGGGCAGAGAGAGAGAGGGAGACACAGAATCTGAAGCAGGCTCCAGGCTCTGTACTGTCAGCACAGAGCCCGACATGGGGCTCAAACTCATGAACCGTGAGATCATGACCTGAGCCGCAGTGAGACACTTAACCAACTGAGCTACCCAGGTGCCCCAGTGTATGGTCTTTTTTGACTGGCTTTTTTCACTTAGGATGTTTTTAAGGTTAGTCTGTGTTGTAGCAGGGATCAGTATTTCACTCCTTTTAATGGCCAAATAATATTCCATTGTATGGAGATACCACGTTTTGTTTATCCGTTCATTCACTGATGAACGTTTGGGTTGTTTCCACCTTCTGGCCGTTATGAACGAGGCTGCTATGAAAATCCATGTAGAAGTTTTTATATGGACATTTCTCTTGGTTATATACATGGGAAAGGAATTGCTAGGTCATATGATAAGTGTGTTTAGCCTTTCGAGGAGCTGCCAGACTGTTTTCCAATGTTGGGGCGCCATTTTGCAACCCTACCAGCAGCGTATGTAGAGGCATACTTCAGAGGTATTGTGGGTTCAGTTCCAGACCACTGCAATGAAGAAGATATCACAACAAAATGAGTCAAATGAATTTGTTGCTTTCCCCATCTGTGTAAAAGTTATGTTTATGCTATGCCATAGTCTATTAAGTGTTCCATACCATTATGTCTAAAAATGCAATATACACACATTAATTTGGGGTCCCTGCGTGAGTCTGTGGGTTAAGTGGTCAACTCTTGACTTCTCCTCAGGTCATGATCTCACGGTTTGTGGGTTCAAGCCCCGCATTGGGCTGTGTACTCAAAGTGCGTAGCCTGCCTCGGATCCTCTCTCTCCTTCTCTCTCCCCCTTTCCCACTTGCACTGTCTCAAAATTAAATGAATGTCAAAAAAATAAAATAAAATACTTCAAGGGCGCCTGGGTGGCTCAGCCAGTTAAGCATCTGACTCTTGGTGAGATCAAGCCCTGTGTCAGGCTCTGTGCTGGATGTGGAGCCTGCTTAAGATTCTGTCTTCCTCCCTCTCCCTTTGCCCCTCCCCCACACATGCTGTCTCATTCAACAAAAGAATACTTCATTGCTAAAAAGGCTAACCATCTGAGCTGTAATCTTTCTGCTGGTGGAGGGTCTTGCCTTGATATTGATGGCTACTGACTGATCAGTGTGGTGGTTGCTGAAGGCTGGGGTGACAGTGGCAATTTTCTTAAAATAAGACAACAATGAGGTTTACCACATTGATGGACTCTTCCTTTGACAAAGGATTTCTCTGTAGCATGTGATGCTGTTTGTTGGCATTTTACCCACAGTAGAACTTCTATAAGAATTGGAGTCAATCCTCTCAAACCCTACTGCCGCTTTATCAACTAAATTGATGTAATATTCTAAATCCTTTGTTGTCATTTCAACAATCTTCACAGCATTTCACCAAGGAGTAGGTTCCATCTCAAGAAACCACTTTCTTTGCTCATCCGTGAGAAGCAGCTCTCACCTGTTCAAGTTGTATCATGAGATTGCACCAATCCAGTCCCATCTCCAGGCTCCACTTAGGATTCTATTTCTCTTGCTCTTCCCCCCACATCTGCAGTTACTTCCCCCACTGAAGTCTTGAACCCCTCAAAGTCATCCATGACGGTTGGAATCTACGTTTTCCAAACTCCTGCTAATGTTCGTATTTTGACCTCTTCCTGTGAATCATGAATGTTCTTAATGGCATCAGGGATGGTCAATCCTTTCCAGAAGGTTTTCAATTCAGTATGCCGAGATCCATCAGAGGAATCTTTATCTATGGCAGCTATATGGCCTTGTGAAATGTATTTCTTAAATAATAAGACTGGAAATTCAACATTACTCCTTGATTCACAGGCTACAGAATGGATGTTGTGTTAGCAGGCATGAAAACAACATTAATTACACACAGTTCCGTCAGAGCTCTTGGGTGACCAGATGTATTGTCAAGGAGCAGTAATATTTTGAGAGGAATCTATTATTTTTCTGAGCACTAGGTCTCAACAGTAGGCTTAAAATATTCAGCAAACCATGTTGTGAACAGATGTGTTGTCATCCAGGCTTGTGTTGCTCCATTTATAGAGCACAGGCAGAGGAGATTTAGCATAATTCTTTTTTCCTTTCTCTGAGAGAGAGAGAGAGAGGGAAACAGAGGATCTGAAGCAGGCTCCACGCTGACAGCAGAGAGCCCGATGCAGGGCTCAAACCCACGAACCGTGAGATCATGACCTGAGCCAAAGTTGGACACTTAACTGACTGAGCCACGCAGACACCCCTAGCGTAATTCTTACATGTCCTAGGGGTTTTGGCTTGGTAAATGAGCATTGGCTTCAACTTAAAGGCATTAGTTTCAACCATCCATAACCAGCTGCATTAGCACTTAATACAAGAGTCAACCTGTTCTTTGAAGCTAGGCATTGACATTTCCTCTCTAGCTATGAAAGTCCCGGGTGGCATCTTCTTTCAGTAAAAGTCTGTTTCATCTGCATTGAAAATCTGTTGTTTAGTGTAGCCACCTTCATTAACTGTCTTGTCTAGATCTTCTGGAGAAATTGCTGCAGCTTCTACGTTAGCACATGCTGCTTTACCTTGCACTTTAACATTTTGTGGAGATGGTTTCTTTCTTTAAACCTCATGAACCAACCTCTGCTAGCTTCAAACTTTCATTCTGTGGCTTCCTCACCTCTCAGCTTTTATGGAATTGAAGAGAGTGAGGGCCTTGCTCCGCATTAGGCTTTGGCTTGAGGGAATGTGATGGCTGATTTGATCTTCTATCCACACCGCTAAAGCTTTCTCTCCATATCCGCCAAAAGCTGTTTCGCTTTCTTATCATTCATGTGTTCACTGGAGTAGCACTCTTCATTTCCTTCAAGAACGTTTCCTTTGCATTCACAGCTCGGTTGTTTGGCTCAAGAGGCCCGGCTTTCAGCCTTTCGGCTTGGAACATACCTTCCTCACTAGGTTTAATCATTTCTAGCTTTTGATTTAACGTGAGAGACGTGTGACTCTCCCTTTCACTTAAATACTTAGAGGCCATTGTAGGATTATTAACTGGCCTAATTTCACTATTGTTGTGTCCACAGCCAGTCAGTAGAGCAGACAGAACACCTATATTTATTAAGTTCACTATCTTATGCGGGTGCAGTTACAGAATTTTGTGGGTGTAGAAACAATTACAGTTTAACATCAAAGGTCACTGATCACCCAGGTGCCCCTGGATGGCCCAGTTGCTTAAGCACCTGACTCTTGATTTTGTCTCAGGTCATGATCTCATGGTTTGTGAGTTTCAGCCCCGCACTGGGCTCTACGCTGACCGTGTGAAGCTTGCCTGGGATTCTCTCCCTCCCCCCCTCTCTGCCCCTCCGTCACTTGCCTGCTCGCTTGCTCTCTCAAAAATAAATAAAGTTAAACCATTAAAAAAGAGAATAAGAACCTAATAATAATGTATGAATTAGAGTAAAGGAGGGAAGACACTGGAGACCTGGAGATCAGATAGGAAATTATTATAGTAGCTCAAGAAAATACTAGGGGCTAAACTAGGAAAAGATAGGATAAGTGTCAGATCCATTGAAAAAGTTGAAGTGTCAGCATGACAGGACTTGGGGACTGACTACATGTGGGGGCTGAGGAAGAGGGGTGCCATCGAAGATGGCTCCGAGGTTTAAAAATAGGCTGATTGGATAACAGTACTTTTTTTTCTACTTTGTGTTTTAAAATTATTTTTAATTTACAAAATTTTAAAGCTATTACAGAAGATGCCTGTATAGCCTTTACTCAGCTTCCCTGATGTTAACATCTTGCATAATCATGGTAAAATTATTAAAACTGAGAAACTGTCATTGCTGCTATGAACTGAACTATAGATTTTATTCGGATTTTACCAGTGTTTTCACAAACGTCCTCTTACTGTTCCAGGATCCAATCCAGGATCCCACATTGTATTTAGTTGTCATGTCTTCTTAGTCTTTTCCATCCATGACAGTTCTTCATTCTGTCTTTCATTATCTTCACGGTTTGAGGAGCGCTGGTAAGTTACTTTGTAAAATGTCCTTATTTAGATTCAGCTGTTTTTTTTTTCAGGCTTATATTTGGGCAGTTGGGCAAAAACAGCGCAGAAGTGATGTTGTACCCTTCTTGTGCATTATATCAGGAGGTACATGATGATATGTCTTATTAACCAGGGTCACTTGGTTAAGATGACGTCTGCCAGATTTCTCCACTATGAAGTTCCCAGTTTTCCTTTGTAATTAACAAGTAGCTTGCATGCAAAAGTAATACTTGCATTACTAATCGGAGCAGCTATCAATGGTTCTTGCCTGTATCAGTGTTAGCTACAGTGTTTGCCTAATGTTGATTTCCTTTTTCCCTCATTCCTTCTGCCTTTGTCAGTCGGAATTCTGCAGTTCAAAGAGATGTCTTTTCTCTCCCATTCTTCAAGCAAGCAGTTATAGAGGAAAGAGGTTAGACATGTTATGCCAGATTTAGGCATGTTACGTCTCGGGTATCTGTGTGGCATGTAGATGGAAATAGAAAGCATTTGGTATCTGCATAGAAACAAAAGTTGAGGTCAAGTATTGGAGGCAAGTACTATTATGCTTTTCCATTAAAATTTTAAAAAAGTTTTTTTTAACGTTTATTTATTATTGAGAGACAGAGAGACACAGAGTGTGAGCAGGGGAGGGGTAGAGAGGGGGGGAGACACAGAATCTGAAGCAGGCTCCAGGCTCTGACTGTCAGCACAGAGCCCGACGTGGGGCTTGAACTCACAAACTGTGAGATCATGACCTGAGCCGAAGTCGGACACTTAACTGACTGAGCCATCCATGCTCCCCTCCATTAAAAATTTTTTAAAGGTTTATTTATTTTTGAGAGAGAGAAAGAGAGCTCATGTGGGGAAGGGGCAGAGAGAGAGGGAGACACAGAATCGGAAGCAGGCCCTAGGCTCTGAGCTCTCAGCACAGATCCCAACGTGGAGCTCAAACCCACGATCCATGAGATCATGATCTGAGCCAAAGACAGCTCTTAACCGACTGAGTCACCCAGGTGCCCCATGCTTTTCCATTTTAGAATGTAGAACCCGGGTTCGGGGTGGAAACCCAAGGCATAGTGGGAAATAAAACTGGCAAGGCAGTGGGCTGCAATGTTGCTGAGGGTCTTCATTGCCTGACAAACAACTTTGGACTTTGTTCAGTGGCTCATCAATGCCAATTTAAGATTTAGCAGGAGGGAAAGATTGAAGGGCACCTGGGTGGCTCCAGCGGTTAAGCATCTGATGTTGGCTCAGGTCATAATCTCACAGTGTGAGTTCAAGCCCCACATTGGGCTCTGCACTGATGGTGCAGAATCTGCTTGGGATTCTCTCTCACTCCCTTTCTCTCTGCCCCCGGCTGATGTGTGCATGCATGCACTTTCTTTCTCTTTCTCAAAAATAAATAAACTTGAAAAAAAAAGGAGGGAAAGATTGATAATTAGATCCTAGTTCAAAATCTATGGCACTGTGTGTAGCAATTGAGAGCTATATAATACTCCAAATTCAATAAAATCTAAGTACCTAATGGGTTCTACAAGCTATTGGGAAAAAAAAGAGAGGTGTTATCTGTAGTTATTGAAGACAGCTTTGTGGAGGAAATAGAACTTGCCATGGGCTTGGATGGAATTTGCAGTCAGAGAAGAGAAAGGGCATCCAAGAAGGATGCTGCTATCAATAGCTCGTACTTATTTTTATTTCCTTACAGTGTGCCAGGCACTGAACTAAGCGCTTCAAGCATTCAGTCCTCACCTCTACCCTATGAGATAGCCCTGTCGTAATCCCCACTTGACAGATGAGGAAACTGAGCCTCGAGTAGTTAAGTCTTCTCTGCTTGTAGGCAGCTGGAGAAAGGAAGCCATATAATACATCAGACTGTTATTTGCACGCATGGAGATTTGCAAACGTTAGGAAAAAAAAGTTAGAGGAATTGGAAATTCAATCTGAGCTGTTGCTGATGTAGCTCACAGTAGGGATGGAGTTTCTATTGAGATCAGAATAATTATAGCTATTGTGTATGGAGTGCTAGCTCTGGACTAGAGATCGTGCCAAGAGCGTGGCTTGCTCGATTGCATTTGATCCTCTCCAAAACCTTGTGAGACATGGATACTATTTTGATCCCTAATTTAGCAATGGGGATCCCTCCAGTTTCTTGCCCAAGCCCATCATGCTGGTGAGTGGCAGAGCCAGCGTATAGACCCAAGTTTGTTTTGACCCTAGAGCCCATAATCTGCACCAGTTAGCAGTGCTACCTGTCCTGTTTCCATCCTTTCAATAGGGATGAATTTGCCAATGGGACCAGAAAACTTGGGTGTTTATGAGCCCTGATAGTGCTTGGGTGTGGACAGTATGAAATATGCCTTTGTGACTCTCCTCATTCGATATCTCAGTGGTTGACCAACCCCATTCTTTTTTTAAGGTATAATTGAAACAGGTTACAATCTGGTCTTTGAAGTCTGGGAACCATTCTGGTTTTAAGATGACCTTATAACCTTATTAATCCACTTTATGTTGATTCGAAAGCCCAACTCTTTATAGGAACTTTATTTCCCCTTTGTCTAAATTCCTGAAGGAAGGCTCTCTTTTTGTAAGCTCCTTATAGTGACAAAAATCATCCTTTCTCAGAAAGAGGTAAGCAGAAGGAATTAATGGAAGGAAAGTGGGTGGGCATAATTTAGCCAAAGGCTTCCTGGAGAAAATGATGCTCAGTTTTGTATTTGAAGGGTAAATAGGGATTAGCCAGAAAAGAAAAGGTGAGAAGGCCTTTCTGGAGGAGTGAATCATGTTTGCGATGGAGATTGAAATTTTAAAAATAAAATGATGAAAATATTAGGAAAACAGTAGGTGACTCTTGTGTAATCCCAGCATTGTAAGAATTTTAAACGTCACATCAAAGACAGAAGCCATAAAGGAAATGACAAATACGTCTGATTACATAAAGATAAAAAAGCTTCTGTACATCAAAATACTAACATTAAGCAAAGCTACAGCAGTGACGACCTGGGGGAAATATTTGCAATAAATATCAAATAATCTGTATAAAATGTCATTAAAACATAAATAGCTCTTAAAATTCAGTGAGAAAAAGAACATACCAGTTGTAAAACAGGCAGAGGCCACAGATGGTCATGTCCGGACGCAAAGAAGAAATAAGCTGTCCAAAAAATATATTAGAAAATAGTTGAACGTTTCTGGTCATTTGAGACATGCCATTTAAAGCAGTAAGTTGTACGTGTGTGTTATTGGAGAGGAAAATAATGTTCTTTCTACCCTTCTAGGTTCTTGGCTAAGACCCCCCACCCCCACCGTAATAAAAGACTGATTAACAGAAGAAAAACAAATGGAAGTTTCATAGCATGTGTATGTCCCTCCCGCATATATGGGAGAGACCCAAGAAAACTGAGTAACTCCCTGGAATGGCCCAAGCCATCACCTTAGATACCATCTCCAGCCTTAGAGACAGAAGAAAGATGTTGGGTGGTGGAGCTGGTGTAGGGCAGAAGGTCAGTTATGGGAAGAGACCAGGAAGAGCACGGTGATCAAGGGTAAGGTCATTATGCAGGTTGAGGTCAGAGTCTTCTCCATTGATAAGACTTTCTAGAGTCTGAATCATCCTCCCTTTCCTGGTACAGAGGGGGAGCCATTCTTAGAAGTGGAGATTTCCCTTATAAATGTATGTGTCTCCTACAGAAGGGTAACGTCTACTCACTTTCCTGAGCTTCTCCCATGTCTGCTGTTTTTTGTTTGTTTGTTTGTTTTTGTTTTTTTAAGTAACCAGCTAAAATCATCCTTATGCCAAAGAGACATATTTCAGGGTGGCCAATTCTGCTCCCCTTCCATGTTTTGCCTTTTAAACAGGTTGTAGCAGAAACACGTTCTCCTATGTTGCCAGTGGGAGTATAAATTCAAATAAATGTTCTCGAAGGTAGTTTAGAATTATAGGTTAAAAGCCTTAAACTGTATATTCCCTTTGAAGACCTAGAAATTCTACTTGTATAAATGCAGACTAAGTAAATAGTAAAGGATCTGAAATTTTACACAAAACATGCACGTGCAGTAGGAAGAGAGTGGTTGAGTACATTGTTGCGGATCTACATAATTGAATCAAATGAAGCGCTTAGAAAATGAGGTTGTAGAAGCGTGTTTATCAACACGGAGCGTGTTCAGAGTACAGTTTGGCACAAAGTGTGAGGTTTCCAGGCTGGAAAGGTAGACAGGGTCCAGAGCGAAGAAAGCTTTGCCTGCCATGCTAAGCAGCTTGGGCTTTTTCTGTGAGTACTGGCAAGTCATTGAAAGATTTTATTTTATGTTACTTTATTTTTTAAATGCTTTTTTGGCAAAGTTTATTTTGAGAGAGAAAGAGACAGCGCAAGTGGGGGAGGGGCATGGAGAGAGACAATCCCAAGCAGGCTCCCTGCTGTCAGCACAGGGCCCAATGTGGGGCTCTATCTCATGAAACTCCAAGATCACGACCTGAGCCGAAACCAAGAGTCTGATGTGTAACCGACTGAGCCACCCAGGCGCCCCTGAAGGATTTTATTTATTTATTTATTTTTTTTAATTTTTTTTTTCAACGTTTTTTATTTATTTTTGGGACAGAGAGAGACAGAGCATGAACGGGGGAGGGGCAGAGAGAGAGGGAGACACAGAATCGGAAACAGGCTCCAGG
>NC_064817.1:86069162-86137176 GCF_023721935.1 Panthera uncia
GAGGGGCAGAGAGAGAGGGAGACACAGAATCGGAAACAGGCTCCAGGCTCCGAGCCATCAGCCCGGAGCCTGACGCGGGGCTGGAACTCACGGACCGCGAGATCGTGACCTGGCTGAAGTCGGACGCTTAACCGACTGCGCCACCCAGGCGCCCCTAAAGGATTTTAAATGGCAGGTTAGAATGGTGTTTTAGGTAGATCTTTCTTCCAGCAGTGTGCCTGGAATGTGGGAGACCAGTGAAGAGATTACCTCAGTGGTCCAGGGAGCGAGGATGAGGGTACAAGAGTATGATCATTAGTGAATAGAGCCTAGGACAGACTTTGGGCAGTTGAAGGAATGGACCGTTCCTATGGTGGATAAAGGTTATAGGCGCTCAGGAATCCCCAAATAGCTGTGTACCATCATAGGATCGTGGGAGATAGAACCAGAATAAGAGCTAGAGGGTTGGGCCTGAGAAGATTGTGTGCCAGGCCACTACTCCCCTCATCCTCTCTCACTGTTTCTCTTTCATTTAGTTCCCCCCCTCCACCCTTCTTCACTGCTTTACATGGCTAGTCCCTCATTTAGGGTGGTCTTGGCAACCGGCTGGCCCCTCTTCCCAATTACATTGCCATTGTACTCACACTTCATCCTGTGAACAAAAATTAATCTTCCTTAGGTGTTAGGAAAGTGGGGGTTTATCAGACCTCATGCTGGGGTGAAGCAGTTGATGGACTGGACAATGATGCCAATGAACTTGGGGCTGATGTACCTGTGGGAACAGGAACAGGAAGGTAGGACAAGTGATGTCTGAGAGGTAGGTTGGTGGGGGGGAAGGTGGGAACCTGGAACCAGAGCAGCTCAGAGGTAGAGGGCGAACTGGGACATCCTAGATCGGATGATTTGCAAAGAGCAGAAATGACACATTTCCAGTGTTAAAGAACAAAAGTCAACAGAGTAAGTTTGAGGATCTAATTGACTTTATTAAGAGATCCATGAATCAGGTAGCATCCCATCTAGCAAGGGAGGGGTGTTGTACAGAATGGTTGATTTTTACAGGAAGTGGGGTGAGGCATGGAAGTTATTAGCAACGGAGAAAAAAAAAGAAAGGATTGTTTCAGGCAAGGTCACCTTCTCATAGGGAGAAGGGCAGAAGGTCTTTATTAGGTGGATCAGGTCATGTTCCTTTGCGGAATAGAGTACCTAGTTGGTGAGGACCAGAAAACTTCCAGACGATTGGCTTAATATTCTACTGGGGGAGCTGCGACTGCCCTTAATTCTTGGTTTGCTATCCTGGGGGTAAGTGACACCACCTTGGGCCTGTGGCTTTCTTTTTATCACTGGGAGGGAGAGCCTTGGAGTAGTACAGGGAGCTTTCCTGGGAAATCTGAGAGGGTATGTTTTTTTTTAATTTTTATCTTAAAATTTTTTTTTTAAATTTATTGTTTAATTTACATCCAAGTTAGCATATGGTGCAACAATGATTTCAGGAGTAGATTCCTGGATGCCCCTTACCCATTTAGCCCATCCTCCCTCCCACAACCCCTCCAGCAACCCTCTGCTTGTTCTCCGTATTTAAGAGCCTCTTCTGTTTTGTCCTCCTCCCTGTTTTTATATTATTTTTGCTTCCCTTCCCATATGTACATCTTAAAGTCCTCATATGAGTGACATCATAAGATATTTGTCTTTCTCTGACCAGTTTCGCTTACCATAATATGAGAGGGTATGGCTTTGAATGGAACCCGTGTATTTTTTTCCAGGAAAAGACTTCAGTTTTGGAAGGATCCAAGGAATAGGGGTCCCTGGGTGGCTCAGTCGGTTAAGTGTCCGACTCTTGGTCTCAGCTCAGGTCATGGTCTCGCGGTTCATGAGTTGGAGCCCCGCATCGGGCTCTGTGCTGGCAGTGCGGAGCCTGCTTGGGATTCTTTGTGTCTCCTCCTCTCTCTGCCCCTCCCTTACTTGCTCTTTGTCTCTCTCTCTCTCTCAACAATAAATAAATAAACTTAAAAAACAAAGGATGCAAGGAGTATCAGAACCCAGCAGACCTGGTTCTGAATGAGAGGGGTTGGAGCTAAGGTGAACACATCTTTAGGGAATGCTGAACTCTGAAACCCATCCGCGTAAACATAATTTGATGCCTGGTTAGGTTGTGTTTGGAAATGTCTCACCTTGTAGTGACTACATCTTGTGAGCTGTGTGGTGCTATGGGTGTGGGGCCGCTGGGGTGACTCCATGTGCCATTGGGTCACGGGGCAGGTCCAGAGTCTAAAGAACAGCCCACAGGGCGCCTGGGTGACTGAATCCATTAAGCATCCAACTTTGGCTCAGGTCGTGGTCTCATGGTTCACGAGTTCGAGCCCCGTATCGGGCTCTATGCTGACAGCTCAGAGCCTCGAGCCTGCTTCAGATTCTGTCTCTCTGCCACTCCCCTGCTCGTGCGCTCTCTCTCTCTCTCAAATATAAATCAGCATTTAAAAAAATAAAAAAAAAAACCAGAGAAGAGCAGCCCTTATGAAGTTGGGACCGTGTCAGGTGTGAGGTGGAAAGTGAGTGGAACTAGAGGTTAGGGAATCTGGGTTCTTGTTGGAACCCTTTCCCTTAGGTTTCTTCAGCTGCAAAATGGGATTTAATAACAAGGCCCTGCCCATCTCCCAGACAACAGGAAAGTAGAAATGCTTTTAGCACATCTCTGTTACCTAGCCCTGCCCTTTTCTTCAGGTGCTGAACTGGGCAGATTTTAGCACAAGTACAAAAGTGCCAGGTTGGTGCTGGGGTACCCACACATGCATTCTCCTCTTCCTCTCGTCCTTGTTTGCTCTCCCAAGTGGCTTTTCTTCCCACTCTGTTTGCAACTGAAGGGATAGTTTAGCTTTCCATCTGCTGGCCTAAAACACGCTACCAAAATTCGGAGGCGGCTGGCAGGCTAGCAAGGAAGAGAGCGGGGATATTCAGGCCAAGGCTGGAGGGCCATCGGGCCTCTGAATTAAAATGTTATTTTCACATGGCTCCTTTGGTTAACGTTGCTTATGGATGTGGCTCCAGCAGGCTAGGGCAGAGAGGTTCAATGTTGTAAACCTTTGAAGTTGCTGAGGGAGGCCACGGGTTTACTGGAACTAGAATATGATGAATTTGGAGTCCTTTTTCAGACCTGCTCATTTGATAGGTCTACATGTGTCTGATTGAAAGATTGCCTCAAGCAGATACCCTGTGTCCCAGTGTTGGGAATAGACAGGTTGGATGAGAAAGGCCAAAGTGCTGGGTGGAATGACTTGGCCACGTGAAAGTAACTGTTGGGAACCTCACTTAGGGTCAAAGCTAGATTGATGAGCTGCCTCAAATGAAATTAGACCTGTCATTGGGTTGCTGCGACTGGAGCCTTCGCTCCCTTTAGTAGGCTTCTGGGCTTTTGGCACAGGGCTGTCATGAATCCGAACCAGCCAAATGGAGCAGTTATAGGGAAATCTGCCCCAGTAATCTGCTCATCTGTTCTTGGCTATAGGAAAAGTAAGAGTTAACTGTGGGGCCCAGTGTTATTTTTGCTTCTCTGTTAAGCACGTTAGCATGAAGTATCTTGGCTATTCCAGAAACTCAGGAAGGCTGCTGTCATGGCTCCTAGGGGACTCCAGAAGTATTGAGGGCCTTTTCAAGGTGGTTGGGGGCTCCTGTCTGTTCTGTGTATACTCTATACTGTGAGTGTGGTTTTTGATGGGCCTGATGCTGGGTGACTATGTGCAAACCTCCAACTTGGTCCCTTGCTTAAGGTGACTAGCTTTGCTGCAAGGGTCAGTGGTAGAGAATACCAGCTTTGACTCTTTCTTGGACTGCTACTGAGGGGTGGAAGGGGAGTAGGGATATATTAATGTTTGGATGATTGAAATAACAAATTGACAGTCCTTATCCCAAACCATTCAGGTCAGATGTATTTCAGAAGTCAGAAACTTCTGGATTTCATAAAGGAAATACAGGGGTGTCTGGATGACTCAGTCCATACAGCATGCGACTCTTGATCTTGGGGTCATGAGTTCAAGACCCACGTTGGGCATAGAGCTTACTTGAAAAAAACCAGAAAAGCAACATGGTGGGTGTGGAGTATTTTACATCTACCCTCAGTGGAGTCTATGGTAGCACACCATAATCAGAAGATACTATTTTTATGGAAGCCATATGAATACTCAGCATAAATGGTATAAAGAAACTTTATAAATAGTCTCAGATCCGTTCAAGTCCTGCTTGCTACCAAATTAGCTTTGAAAAGAATCCAACTTTTGATTTTTAGAGCCTTTTGGATTTGGTGATTGCCGATGAGGGTTATGGACCTGTAATTGTCATTGGTTTTGCACTTTTAATCAAATTGATCCACAGGGGGAAAGGCTCGTTCTCGGTGGATATTTCCTTGGCTGGGTTCTCTGCTCAGGTATTTTGTGGGTGATGGATTCCTGGCCACATTCTTTGTAAGACCCTTCCTCTTTTCTGTTCTTCTTTTCTCTTCCTCCTGTTAGGGATTCAAGCAGGTATCTTTCTTTGTGACTTTGCTTATAGTACCCTTTACTTCTAAATGTAGATTTTGAGAGAACCAAAGAGCCAAATGCTAATGTATATACATGTAAGCCAAACAAGTGCATAATGCAGATAAGCTTTCTAAATAAATGCTTACAACAAGATAGGAACACAGATCAATTACTTTGCAAACCATACCAATAAATCACTGTAGAGGAAGGAACTCCACTGACATGTGTTTTGTTCTTTCATTAATCCTTAGTCCTGCTGAATGTCATCTTATCTGGTTGCCATGAGTGGTTGGATCTCCCTGGGCATTTGTTAAACATGCAGATTCCTGGAGTCCCAGACTTTTGGAGTCAACATTCCTAATGGGGCAGCTGGAAATCTGCATATTTAACAAGAGCTCTGCAGGGGTTTCTTTGTCCCTCTTGAGAATCATTGCTTTGATGAAAGTCAAACTGTCACATGTTTTTCTATAACCCCAGCCTAGGTCAAACCAAGCAGCATGGGACTGATTTGTCTCTTAGAAGGACAAGGTTCTTTTTAAAAAAAATTTTTAATGTTTTTTTATTATTGAGAGAGAGAGACAAAGCATGAGTAGGGGAGGGATGGCAGAGAGAGAGAGGAGACACAGAATCCAAAACAAGCTCTGGGGTCTGAGCTGTCAGCACAGAGCCCGATGCAGGACTCAAACTCATGAACCATGAGATCTTGACCTGAACCAAAGTTGGAAGCTTAACCAGCTGAGCCACCCAGATGCCCTGGACGAGGTTCTTTTTCATTTGGTTTGCCCCGGGAGGGGAATAGAAGCATAGAACTACCTGGTCATGGTTAGAAATAAGCCAGTCAAATGTGGGGAAGGAAAAATAATTTTCCCTCTACCCTCTAGATTCTTGGCTGCTACCACCCCCTCCCCCACCCCCCGCCACATAATAAAAGACCAGTTAGCAGGAGAAAAACAAATGGAAGTTTAATAGCATGTATACCCTCCTGTATACGTAGGAGAGATGCAAAAAAACTGAGTAACTCCCTGGAATGGCCCAAGCCATCACCTTAGATACTATCTCCAGCCTTAGAGACAGAAGAAAGATGTTGGGTGGTGGGGCTGGTGTAGGGCAGAAGGTCAATTATGGGAAGAGACCAGGAAGAGCACGGTGATCAAGGGTAAGGTCATTATGCAGGTTGAGGTCAGAGTCTTCTCCATTGATAAGACTTTCGAGAGTCTGAATCATCCTCCTTTTCCTGGTACAGAGGGGGAGCCATTCTTAGAAGTGGAGATTTCCCTTATAAATGTACGTGTCTCCTACAGAAGGGTAAACTTCTCACTTTTCAGAGCTTTTCCTATGTCTACTGTTTCTTAAAAAATAACCAACTTAAAATCATCCTTATGCCAAAGAGACATATTTCAGGGTGGCAAAATTTGCTCCCCTTCAAAATCAAAGGGAGGTTTGGAGCCTGGGGGTGGCCATATTGGTGGAGTTGCCAGATAGGATACAGGAGGCACAGTTAGATTTGAATTTTTCAGGTAAACAATGAATAATGTGTTTATATAAGTATATCCTAAATATTGCATGGAATATACTTACACGAAAACATTATTCATTGTTTATCTGAAATTCAAATTTAACTTGGCCTCCTGTATTTTTTATTTGCTAAATCTGGCAGTGCTGGGTATTGATTACTCTACCTTCCCCCGTGGGAGGCAAACCAGATGGCATTTGCGTATTTTGTCCCATTCATAGGATATATTTTTGTTTGCCCTGGGTTAAAAGCTTCTCAGACTGGCTGCTGGATCATATTGACACCGAAGAGTTGAAAAATTGAGTCCTGCTCTAGAGGTCAAGAGGAAGTGTTCTAGAGGCTAAAAGGGTCTAAAAAAGGCTTTTCCTACCTTGTCCCTAAACATTCCCTCAGTCTCTATCTGTATCCCTTTTCTGCCAGTCTCACACACACACGCACGCGCACACACACACACACACACACACACACACACCCAGACGTATCCACATACCTAGATGCCTGTGCAAACAGAAGTACGTGTGGAAGACCACCTGCTTGCCTCTCTAAGTTTTTATATTGCATTTTTTGTGTTAGAGTTTGGTTGTTTATTGGTACTGTTATTACCGTTACTACTATTATTAATGAACTAACATTTTCTAACTGTGTACAGTATTCCTCATGATAACCATTCCTAATTCTTTTTTACTTGCAGATCTTTCTCTTGGCCTGCCCTCCGTGTCCTGGAGCTATCGTCGTGTTCAAGTAAGAGACAATTGTTTTTTGCTCTGTTGCCATTGCGATTCCGAACATTGTGTTTCATGACAAAGCACATGAGCACATCTGTGGGAACATCTTGGGCCTGCACCACTTTGTCTGGGGGCTTCCCAAGGGACAAAAGTCTACGAGGCTTTTGTAGAGTGAAACACGGAGATCTGATATGGAGAGACTTGGCTTTTGTCAAGCCCTGACAAGTCCTTTTTAGTGAGTGTTTTGTGGTGGTGGTTTATGGCCAAGGCCTGCTCCCTTGGAAGATTGCTGGCTTCCTACAGTTTCTCTTGAGAGCATGCTGGGGGCCAGACAGCTTCCCTCCTCTCAAGAATCATCGCACTGTGGTCCAGCTGCTCCACTGAGGATATGGTCCTTCACTTCGAAGCCCTTTGTTCATATGTTTCTGTGTTTTTTTTTCTTAAAAGTTTAAAGTGAGGAGAGAAAAATAGCACCTTATTACAAGTTCTGACTTTCTTAAAAATAGCAAGCATCAAATTCATTAAAGTGTATTGTAGGCAAATCATGTTTATCTGAAGGCAAATTGGCTTCAGTGAAATTGTCAAGAGTCCCGGAACCCTCCTTTTAACCATGAGTTGTGACCATCTCACTTCTCAAGTGGAGTTGCTAATGAGAAGCTAAATCTACCGAATTAATTTCATCTCTTTCCCCCTTCCCTGGCCCCCATTTTGGAGCTGTTCCTGAGTAGTGAAATGGCCACAGGCCAGAGGGAAGAGACAGGAAGTAAGGGGCCCAGTAGATCTTTGGGTAATTGAGAGTGGTGTGAATGGCTTTCTGATTTACTTAAGTCGTTAATGTGTTAGGTAGGGGGAAATATACCCCATTTGCTGCTTCAAACAGCTCCTTGGAATAGCCACTTAGTCTCTTGCCTTAGGTGAGTAGCTTTCTGCTGGATGAGGGCAAATGGATCCTGATTTCTTGTACCCTAAGTAGAAGGCTATTTAGCCCTGTTTCCCTCCCTTGATTTCCCAAAATGAGCTCAATTTTTCAGTGTAATGTTTTGAAAGTAACATTTATTGGTTTTATTTCATTATTATTAAAGTAACAATTCTCATTATAGAAAATACAGAGACACATAAAGAAGAAAATAAGCATCACCCTTAATCTACCACCAAGAAATAATTTCAGTTACCGCTTTTTTTTTAAATAAGCAGAGATAATACTTAGAATTCTTACTATATCTTTTCTAAATTTAATTCAATTTCCTTATACATGTATGCATATGAAAATACATAAACATTATTGCTAGATATCTTTTTTTTTTATAGTGGTTATTTTTTTTTATTTTTCTTTATTTTGTTTGGCTCCTACCTCTACCTTTCCACACCTGCATATTACCAAACCAGTATGTAGCCTTCTGTTTTTTTTTTTCTTTGCTCATAGGTATGTACACATACATGCATGCATGTGCACACTGACACACAGGGGTTTTGGAATGTTTTACTGTTGGTGTTCATTGATTGTTTTACAAACATAGAATCTTATATATACTGTAATACATCTTGCTTTTTCACTCAGCGATATCTCATGGGAATCTATCAAAGTTTACTGGTATACCTTATTCTTTCACAAAACTGCCAAATATTTCATGGATACACAACTTATGTAGCCATTCTTCTTTTTTTTAAAGATTTTTATTTTTTAATAATCTCTACACCCTCCATGGGGCTTGAACCTACAAGCCGGAAATCAAGAATTGCATGCTTTACCAACTGAGCCAGCCAGGCACCCGTAGCCATTCTTCTTTAAATTTTTTTTTTTAACGTTTATTTATTTTTGAGACAGAGAGAGACAGAGCATGAACAGGGGAGGGGCAGAGAGAGAGGGAGACACAGAATCTGAAACAGGCTCCAGGCTCTGAGCTGTCAGCACAGAGCTCGACGTGGGGCTCGAACTCACGGACCGTGAGATCATGACCTGAGCCGAAGTCGGACGCTTAACTGACCAAGCCACCCAGGCGCCCTACCGTAGCCATTCTTCTATTAATGAATGTTTACATGTGTTCTTTCCAGAATGATGCCACTATAATCAATGCTGAAATCAACATCATTGTACATATGTCCTTATATACTGGTGCTTTTAATTTATACACACACACAAACACAAATGTTTACATATAAATATATATTTATATTAATAGATTTTTCCATTTTGATATACAAAAACCAGCTGTTATAATTCGCTTTTCCCTTTTATATGTAATACATGAGATGATTACTTTTTTCATATCCATTCCAGCATAAGGTGTTATGACTCTTATAATTTTGACAACTTAATGGATGTATTTCCTTGGCTACTAATGAATTTCAGTATTATCTCACATTTTTTTTTTTATCTCACATTTTTTTATCCAATTAAATTAGCTCTTTGAATTGTCTGTTCATACCATCTGCCCATTTCTTATGGGTTGTTTAGATTTTTCTTCATTTGTAAGACTTCTTTGTATATTTTAGATATTGGCCCTTTGCCTATCGGCATCATTATAGATATCTTTCCTTGATCTGTATGTACTGACTTGGCTGATAGTATGTTTTTCTGTGTGATTTTTTATATATTTTTTCACATTCAAATATTATTATAGCTTCTGGGTTCCCAGTCTTGGTTAAGATGATTTTCTTAAAGATGGCTAGTTAGTTGTACTAGCATGATATATTACATAATTCCTATTTTTCTCTGTGAACTGAACTACCATTTTTGTTACCTACTAAACTTCTCATATATAAGGATTCATTCATTGGATCCTTTATTCTGTTTTATATATCTGTCTACTCAAACATGTTGATTTGATTACTTAAATGATTTGGTTGATTTGTTAGCATAAAAATATTTTTCTTGGCTATTCATTGGCATTTTTTTCTTATATGTAAATTTTAAGGTCACTTTTATTCAACCCTCCCCATCAGCCCTATTTAGATTCTAATTAGAATTGCATTAAATGTATATTGCAGTTTTGTGAGAACTGATGTTTGAAAATTATGTAAGTCTTTTCATCGAAGAAATGGTATTTCTTTCCATCTGTTCAGATCTCATTTTGTGCCTTTCTTCATACATTTATTCCTAAAGAATTAATAGCTTTTCTGTCCCTGATGAGTTGAAGAATGTTCTCCTTTCCATTCCTAACTGCTTCTTGCTAGAAGAAGGTTGTTGATTTTAGCAGTAGTTCTCAGGTCCAGCCATCCTACCAGATCCTCTTGTTAGTTTTGGTAAAATTAATTTTCATTTTATGCTGTCTCTCCAGTGGTTATACCAGCTATTTTCTTCGGTTATTGCTTTTGCTTGAAACTCAGAGTTAAGTAAAAATGGTGCTGGTGGGCCGCTGTGTATAAAACTGATCTTTTTTTTTAAAAATTTTTTAATGTTTACTCTTGAGAGAAAGAGGGAGACACAGAGTCTGAGGCAGGCTCCAGGCTCTCAGCTGTCAGCACAGAGCCGTATGTAGGGCTCGAATGAACCACGGGATCATGACCTGAGCCAAAGTCAGACGCTTAACTGACTGAGCCACCTGGGCATCCCTGTAAAACTGATCTTAAATGGAGTTGTTCTCTGTGTTTCTCCCTGTTTGCTGTTGGTGTATGTTAAATAGTCTATTGCATGTAAATGCTGCATTAACTTAGAGATTTTCCAAGAAAACAGTTCCTGCGTTTTATCAAATGCTTTTTTCTTATAATTTTTAAAATTATTTTTTATAATTTTTTAATATTTATTTTTGAGAGAGAGAGACAGAGAGAGAGCATGAGCTGGGGAGGGGCAGAGAGAGGGAGACACAGAATCCGAAGCAGGCTCCAGGCTCCCTGCTGTCAGCACAGAGCTGGATGCGGGGCTCGAACACACGAACTGTGAGATCGTGACCTGAGCTGAAGTCTGGTGCTTAACTGATTGAGCCACACAGGCGCCCCTCTTATAATTTTTTAAAATGTTTATTTATTTTTGAGAGAGAGAGAGAGTGCACGTGCCTGTGCATGCATGTGTGCAAGTGGGGAAGGGGCAGTGAGAAAGAGAGGGATACAGAGGATCCAAAGTGGGCTCTGTGCTGACAGTGCAACTCACGAATCGCGCAAGATCATGACCTGAGCTGAAGTCAGATGCTCAACCGACTGAACCACCCAGGTGCCCCTCAGATGCTTTTCTATGTCTGTTGAGTATTTTGTTTTCCATTTAACTTTTTGATACAGTGACCTATGTTCATAAATTTTCTGGTTTTGAACTACTCTTACATGCTGAAGTCCTGCTGCTCATGTTATATTATTTTGATACATTGCTGGATTCCATTTGTCAATCCTTTATTTATTATTTTTATTTTATTATTTATTTTTGAGGCAGAAAGCATGAGCAAGGGAGGGACAGAGAGAGAGGGAGACACAGAGTCCAAAGCAGGCTCCAGGCTTTGAGCTGCACAGAGCCCCACGCGGGGCCAAAACTCATGGAGTGTGAGATCATGACCTGAGCTGAAGTCTAATGCTTCACCAACTGAGTTACCCAGGCACTCCTATCAATCGTATATTTAGAACCCTTGTCTCAGTATTCATAAGTGAGATGGGAGTCATTTTGGGGGATTTTTTTCATCAGGGATAAGGATTAAAATTGAATTGCAGCATACTTCTTCTCTTTGTCTGGCCTGGAACAATTTAATTACCCTTAGAAATTATGTGTTCTTAATTTTTTTTTATTTTTTAACATGCTTTTTCTTTTCTTTTTTTCTTTATTTTGTTGTTGGTTTAGAAGTTTTTTTGTTTTTTGTTTTTTAAGGTCAGGTAAAACTCAGCTGTGAAGCCCATCTGGTCCTACTGCCTTTTTCTGTTGGTACACCCTTAACCACCTTTCTAGTGTCTTCTATGGTAATTCACCTACTCAGATCTTTTGGGTCAGTTTTGGTCATTTGTATTTTACTGGAAAGTTGCTCATTTCTTCTGAGTTTTCGGATTTGTTGCCATGAATTTAGTGGAGCATGTAGTATCCTCTTATTTTTGATAATTTAAAAAACTATCTCCTCATCTGTAGTCCTGTCTTCTTTTTTGGGTTTAGTCTTGTCTGTTTTTGTTTTCATTATTATAGTTTAGTTAGGTTAATAAGTACTTTATTTTGTGGTTGAGTTATAGAATCTGGTTTTAGATATAGTTTATACACACACACACACGGTAAAAAGATGTATTTATTCCTTTAGTTTCTACCTTCCATATTTTTATTATTTTTTTAATGTTTATTTATTTTTGAGAGAGACAGAGACAGAATGCGAGTGGGTTAAGGGCAGAGGGAGAGGGAGACACAGAATCTGAAGCAGGCTCCAGGCTCCGAGCTGTCAGCACAGAGCCCGACATGGGGCTCGAACCCATGAGCTGTGAGATCGTGACCTGAGCCGAAGTTAGTCGCTCAACCGACTGAGCCACCCAGGCGCCCCGAGTTTCTACCTTCTTTAAATATTGTTTTCTATTCTGCTTTTGTTTACTTAATATCACATTTCCCCCATTTTGTTAAACTCATCATCCATATATTTTAAAATTAAAGTTTTATACTTTGAGATAATTATATAATATAATGAATATCATATCATAATATAGGTGCAGTTGTAAGAAAAATGGTGAGATCTTGTGTACCCTTCACCTAGTTTTCTCCAGTGGTAACCTCTTGCAAAACTGTAATGCAGTATGACACCCACGATATTGACATTGGTACAGTTGAGGTACAGAGCAGTTTTATCACTATGAGGATCTTTCCTGTTGCCCTTTTTTTTAGCTAATTTTTTTAATGTTAACTTACTTATTTTTGAGAGAGAGAGAGAGAACAGAGTGTGAGCAGGGGAGGGGCAGAGAAGGAGAGAGGGAGACACAGAATCCAAAGCAGGCTCTAGGCTGTGCTGTCAGCACAGAGCCTGACATGGGGCTTGAACTCACAGACTACGAGATCATGACCTGAGTTGAGTTTGGACACTTAGCCGACTGAGCCACTCAGGCGCCTCTCCTATTGCCCTTTTGTAGCCACAGTCAGTACTCTCCCACCTGAACCCTGTCCCTGACCCCTGGCAACAAATCTGTTCTCCATGTCCAAACGTTTGTTATTTTAAGAATGCTATATTATCTTCGGGATTGGCTGTTTTTTGTGGGGTTTTTTTGTTTTTGTTTTTTACTTATAATTCCTTGCAGATCCATCCAAGTTTTTATCATGCACATACTTTTTCTTTGGTGCATATTATTCCATTGTGTGGAAATATTACATGCAGTGTGAAGTTAAAAATAGTTCTTTTTAAAATTGTGTTTTAATGTTTGTTTAATTTCGAGAGAGAGACAGAGAACAAGTGGGTGAGGGGCAGAGAGAGAGAGGGAGACACAGGATCCATAGCAGGCTTCAGGCCCCAAGCTGTGAGCACAGAGCCCACCCGATGAGGGGCTTGAACCCACAAATTGTGAGATCATGACTTGAGGGAAAGTCGGACACTTCACCAAGTGAGCCATCCAGGTGCCCTAATAGCTCTTTTTGAAAAAAAAAAAAGTTTATTTATTTATTAAAAAAATTGTTTTTAATGTTTGTTTATCTTTGAGAGAGAGAGACAGAGCATGAGTGGGGAAGAGGCAGAGAGGGAGAGGGAGATACAGAATCGAAAACAGGCTCCAGGCTCTGAGCTGTCAGCACAGAGCCTGACACGGAGCTCGAACCCACGGACCGTGAGATCATGACCTGAGCTGAAGTCGGACACTTAACCGACTGAGCCACCCAGGTGCCCCTATTTATTTATTTTTGAGAGAGAGCACAAGTTGGGGAGGGGCAGAGAGAAAGAGAGAGAGAGACACACAATGCAAAGCAGGCTCCAGGCTCTGAGCTGTCAGCACAGAGCCCAGTGCAGGGCTTGAGCCCAGTAACTGTGAGATCATGGCCTGAGCCAAAGTCAGAGGCTTAACTGACTGAGCCACCCAGGCACCCCTGGGAAATAGTTCTTTTAAAAAAATTTTTTTAACATTTATTTATTATTGAGAGACAGAGAGAGACAGAGCATGAGCATGGGAGGGGCAGAGAGAGGAGGAGACACAGAATCCAAAGTAGGCTCCAGGGTCCGAGCTGTCAGCACAGAGCCCTACGTGGGGCTCGAACTCAAAAACTGCGAGATCATAACCCGAGCTGAAGTCGGATGTTTGACTGAGCCACCCATGTGCCCCCCCTGGGAAATAGTTCTTAATAACTCCACCTTACATGAGTATAGGTCATAACTGTTTTCAAAGTACTTTGTCTTAAACAGTCTCATCTAATCCTTCACATAATGCTGTGAGATAGGGACTATGTTATTCACACAAAAGTCAACCATTTGGGACCAAGAGATCTTAGATAGCATGGCTGACATTACAGAGTGGAAAACCAGGATTCCCATTCTTCCTTTCCTGCTAATGTTCGTAATCAGGCTTATCGTGTGCCTAGGCATGGTGGGAAACACTTAACGTGGATCATCTCATTTAATTCTCCCAGCAGACCTGTGTGGGTGGTACAAATAGTATCCCCAGTTACATCAAGAAAACAGAGGCTCAGGAAGTTGAAGTGACTTAAGTGGCTTGTAAGCGGTACAGGTGGGATTTGATCCAATGTGTCCCTGACTCCAGCACCAGTGCTTTTAATCACTACCTTATGTTGCTTAAGTGAATATTTTCTGCTATCCTATTATTATTTAAGGAGTTAAAGCCATGAAAGCATCCTAGTTAAAATTCCTCAAATGTCAGTGTACACAGACGGGCACCACTGTGGTCTTTATGCCAGCGTGTTCTGTAGGTTTCAGTGAGTAGCACTATATACCCAACTCTTGTTTTTTTCTATTTGCCCTTGGCTGTGCCAGCCAAGCATGAGTTTGTCTGCTTCCCAGCTAAGCCAAGGCTGGCATGTTCTTCTTGGAGGCGTGCCCGGACACTGCAGGAAAAGGGTATGGTGTGCCCAGCGGTCCGCACGCCCCATGCTGGGCAGGGGCTGGCAATTCTCTTTGGGGTGGAGAAGGGGCAGGATCCTCCACAGGGTACCCATGGTGCACTTGACAAGAGGGAATGGCGGTTCCCCAGTGTTCTGGCTGGGCCCCAGAGCGCTTCATTTATGTGCCCCTCTGTGGACATGTGACTTGCTAAGTCTGCAGCTAAGGAGGCTTCCTCAGCAGAAAGCATGTATGTGGAGTCTGGAGCTGGGGCTGGAAGGGGCTTCTATCTGGCCCACCACCACTGCAACCTCTGGCGTGGTAATCTTTTGCTCTCCAGTATCTATTACTCCTAGAATTCCAGCCTGGCAGCATGTGGCTTCTGAAGGCTTCTTCTCCCTTCTATTCTTGGCTCCTCGTCTCCGTGAATGCTCATATAGCAGCAACCAGGATCGCTTGTTGTGTTGTGTGTATGCTTGCAGCACTGTTCTGTGTCTCCTTGAATCTGAGCCATTCTCTTTTTACTCGTTTGGCTGTTTTGAGTGGTTCTTTCCTGAAGAGCCATATCCCAGTACCTTCAGTATCCAAGCCCTGGAATTCTTCCTCTCACTCGGGTTTGAGAAAAACGACGATATTCTTAGAGATCTTTCTGCACTTACGATCCTGCTACTGACATCAAAAAAGTTACCTGTCTCAATTACCTTGATCGTATATCCCCAGTCCCATAATATGAACCAGCTTGCCTCACAGGTTCTTAATTAATTCATCAATCTCTCTCAAAATTGATTAATTGAAGTATCATTGACATATATTAATTTTGGATATATAGCATAGTGATACAACAATTATATATGTGATAAAATGCTCATCAGGGTAAGTGAGTTACCATCTGTCACCATACAAAGTCATTACAATATTATTGACTATATTACCTCTGCTGTACTTTTCATCCCTGTATCTTATATTTATTTTATAACTGCAGGTTTGTACCTCTTAATCCCCTTTACCTGTCTTGCCGACCCCCCTACCTTCCTCCATTCTGGCAACCACCAGTATGTTCTTCGTGTGTATGAGTCAGTTTCTGATTTTTTTTGGGTTTCTTTACGTTAATTTTTAGATTTCATATGTAAGCGCAATCATACGGTAATTGTCTTTTTCTGACTTATTTCACTTAGCATAATAATACCCTCTAGGTCCATCTGGGTTGTCACAAGTGGCAACATTTCGTTCTTTTTGATGGCTGAGTAATATTCTGTTGTGTATCTATAGCACATCTTCTCTATCCATTCATCTATGGATGGATCACAGGTTCTTCATACATAAGACCCCCTTTTGCAAACCTACCCAGTTCTCCCCCTCATCTCCCTAGTGGCTTCTCATTTTCTTTCTCCCTGCCCTTTTCCTCCATTTTTTCCCTTCAAATTTCATTATAGAAAATTCCAAACCTATACATATCATGCCTATTACTCATTATATATTTTAATCTGTGAATTGCCACTCCGTGTTCTCTGCCCAGTTATTACATGGGGGTGTTTCTCTTCTCATTGATCTGCATGCATCATCTGTATATAGAATATTAATCCTTTATCACCTTCGTAGGAAATGTTCTTCCCAGATTGTCTTCTAACTTGTTGATGATGCTTTTGATGTACAGTTGATGTTTGTATTGGACACACTGATGGGTTTCCAAACTGCCTTCAGACAATGGTGATTTCTTCTGGTGTTTTTATGCCTGAAAATCTGCCCCCCCCCTCCAAAGATCAGATAGGCAATCTGGATTTTTAATTGTTTTAAAAAATATCTAGCTGTCAGTTCATTGAAAATTCATTTTGTGAATAGTATGTGGTAGGGATATAATTTATATTTTTCCTCAAATTGTCATTTTTTGGAGCACTGTTTGTTGAATAACTGTTTCCCTATGATTATTGCTGTTGTGCACTTAAATTCTTATGCATGCTAGGATTTATTTTGGGGGCTTGTTTTGCTGTTCCATTGATGTCTTTTTTGGGTCCTTCACCGTTGTATTATTTTTTGATTTTTTTATGTTTACTTATTTTTGAGAGCGAGAGACAGAGTGAGATCAGGGGAGGGGCACAGAGAGGGGGGGGTCACAGAATCTGAAGCAGGCTCCAGGCTCCGAGCTGTCAGCACAGAGCCCGATGCGGGGCTTGAACTCATGAACTGTGAAATCATGACCTGAGCGGAAGTCAGCCGCTAAACCGACTGAGCCACCCAGGCATCCAGGGTCCTTCACCATTTTAATACTCTTGTATTTGCAACAGCTAGCAGGCCAGATTTCTCTTTGCCGTTGTTCATAACCTATTACTTTACCCACGCTTTTTTTCTTAGCTAGTCTGAACCATTTTTTTTTTTCCTTCCAAATGAACTCAGGATGTTTTTTTTGTCAGATTCTCCTTCAAATTATATTCATTTTGATTGGAATGACTTGAAGCCTAAAATTTCATTAACACCATTATAATACAGAGTCTGTCCAGATAGGAAAACACGTGGTACATTAGTTCATATAGCCAAGCTTTCTTTTATGTTCTTTAAGGGTATGTGCATGCATATCCTACCTATTTCTCACCAGAGTCATTCCTGAACAGTTTGTAGTTTATGATGTAATTTATTTCTTACATTTTCAAAGTAGTTCTTACTGGTACATAGGAAAGATTTTGATTATACATGTTTATTTTATATTTGGCCACTGTGCTTACTATTTTAATAGATTTTTATTGCTTCACTTGGGTTATTTTGGAAATTAATGGCATCAATGCCCAGATGGTAATCTTACTTCTCTGTTTTCTTAAGTTTATTTGTTTATTTTCAGAGAGAGAGAGAGAGAGAGAGAGAGAGAGAGAGAGAGAATCTCAAGCAGGCTCCATGCTGTTAGCACAGAGCCCAACACAGGGCTTGATCTCACAAGCTGAGATCAAGAGTCAGATGCTCCACCAAGTGAGCCACCCAGCTGCCCCCCTTATCTCCTTTTAAAGAGCAAATACACCCGTCCCCCCTTTGATGCCTCATTGTATTGCCTATAACTTCTAGAACAGTGTTAAATAATAGTGGTACTGGCAGGAATTCTTGCCCCGCTTCTGATTTTCATGAAAATGTTTCTAGTGTTTCACTGTTGCCTTGAATGGTGGTTGTTGGTTTAGATTAGATTTCCTTTATAATGTTAAGGAATTCTCTTAATTCTTAAATTACCAATTTTTTTTTTAAAATCAGGAATGGTTGTTGAATGTAGTTAATTTAGCCAATGATTTTTAAGAATCTATTGAGAGGTTCATTTGGGTTTTCTCCTTTACCTCCCCATTTGGTGTGTTAAATGAATAGATTTCTTAATAACAACCTTTGTTGGATTTGTAAGGTCACCTTTCCTTTTACTGTGCATGCATGGGAGAGATTCAGAATTGGCTTCCATACTATGAATTTGATTGATTTTGCTCTTTGCCATCTCTAGTGTGGTATTTAATTCTGCTGCTACAATCTTAACTTCTTTCTAGCTCTTCCTTGCTTTACTAAGCTCTCTTTTCTCCCCAATTTGTTGTCTTTCCTTCTCATTGTTTTTTTTTTTTTTATGTAATCTCAACTCCCAATGTGGGTCTCGAACTCATGACCCCAAGATCAAGAGTTACATGCTCCCCCAACTGAGCCAGCCAGGCGCCCCTCCTTCTCAGTATGTTTTATTCTGATGGCATTCCATACCTGTTTCGGAGAGTCCATGTTTTCTCATATTCTATCGAGGATGCAGTTTTGTCAAATACTTCTTCTGGCTCAGACACTAAATTCAGACTTTTGTCCTTCCTCCAAGACTTCAGAATGATATGCACTTCTGCTGTCAGAGGCTTTCAGAGGAACCGTGCTGTTTCTTGGGTATGTTTATGCATATTCAAAGGATTTATAGGGGTGCCTGGGTGGCTCAGTCGGGGAAGTGTCTGACTCTTGGTTTCAGGTCATGATCTCACAGTTTGTGAATTCGAGGCCCATGTCAGGCTCCACGCTGACAGCATGGAGCCTGCTTGAGATTGTCTGTCTCCCTCTCTCTGCCTCTCCCTGGTGCGCTCTCTCTCTCTCTCTCTCTCTCTCTGTCTCTTTCAAAATAAATAAACATTAAAAAAACAAAGGAGGATTTATTTATTATTTTGCTCAAGATAGCATCCGTTGATTGCCTTGGACTGTTCTCATGTTCTTTTTGATATTGGATAGAACCCTTTCTCAGCCTCTCTCTCAGTGGCAGGTGGATGTCCGTAGCTTCTAGCCTGTTTGCCAGTGGGTAGCAGCTTCATCTAGTGGGTTCTACTGGACCTGTGCGGAATCACTTACCCCTACCGCTGCATTCTTTGGTAACAGCATGTGAAAAACTGCCACCTCCCACACACATTACTTGGGCAGACTCTTAACTCCCATGACATGGTGTGCGAGCCCCAAAGCCATCACTTGAGGCCTTTTCATTTCAGAGAGTGGGAGTCAGCCTCCAGATGCATGTAGACCAGTTTGGAGAGTTGTCGACTTCCTTGGAAAGCAGTAGTCATCTAGTGGAGGTGTGCCTGTCCAGTTTGCTGGTTACGATGGACTCTTCGATTTCTAAACCATGAAGCCCACAGTGGCAGGACTCCGTGTGCTCCTGATCTGGTTCAGGTTTCTGCTGCATGCATTGGCCTCAGATTTTTTTTTTCCTCATCTTGGCACTTGCCTTATCATTAGTGGAGATTTCTTCCAGATTCTCGTAATGAATGGGATGATGACCATCAGTCTAATTTTTCAGTGATTTGAGGGTCTTCTCTCTTTTTTCTGTCTTAGGAATTTTAGTGGAAAGCTGGGAGAAACTATGTTACTGGCTGTTAGCCAAGTGCTGTTTTAAACTAGAAATTCAGTGTATATCTTGGTTCATAGCAGAGGTTGGCAATCTTTTTCTGTAATGAGCCAGATAAATATTTTGAATGTTGTGGTCCATATGACCTGTATTTTAGCTCCATAACTTTTAGTAGCATGAAAGCAACATACATAATTACCTGTAAGTGAATGGGTTTGGCTGTGTTCCAATAAAACTTTATTTACAAAAAATAGGACAACCAGATGAAAACATTCTGGAGCTGGATGGAGGTGATGGTTGTATAACAATGTGAATATATGTAATGTCACTGAACTGTATAGTTAAAAATGGTTAAGATGGTGGGGCACCTGGCTGGCTCTGTTGGTTGAGTGTCCAACTCTTGATTTCGGCTCACTATGATTTCAGGGTTCATGGGTTCAAGCCCCATGTCGGGTTCTGCACTGACAGTGCAGAGCTTGCTTGGGATTCTCTCTCTGTCTCTCTCTCTCTCTCTCCCTCTCTGCCCCTCCCTGACTCACACTTTGTCTCTCAAAATAAATAAAGAAACTTAAAAAAAAACGGTTAAAAGGTAAATTTTATGATACGTATATTTTACCACATCCCCCCAAAAAACCCACACATAACAGGATGACCCTACTTTGGCTGACCTTGAGTTTAGAGCAATGAAATCTAGTACGCAGGGGCGCCTGGGTGGCTAAGTCGGCTGAGTGTCAGACTTCAGCTCAGGTCATGATCTCCCTGTTTGTGGGTTCAAACCCTGCATCGGGCTCTGTGCTGACAGCTCAGAGCCTGGAGCCTACTTTGGATTCTTTGTCTCTTTCTCTTCCTTCTCTTCCTCCCTCTCTCTCTCTTTCTCAAAAATAAATAAATAAATATTTAAAAAATCTAGTACACAGAAAGAGAGGAGGGAGAGAGGAAGAAATTAAACGTATCCAGTAGGACGGTGACATTGTTTAGGAATACCTTAGTGAGTGGGGCAGGGTTCTGGGTAACTGCATTTCATGCTGGTGACATCATCTCATGGTCTTTAGGGATAGAGAGACACAGAGTTCATAGTCACGCTTTTTGGCATAAGGCTCAGACTAGGGATTTTCTACTCCTGAGGCAACTTAAAAGCCAGTCAGTCCTTCCTTCTTGGTAAGACCAGCGATGCTTCCTGTAGATGACGTGGTCTCTTGCCGGGGCTGGGGCTGGAAGATCGTAGCTTTTTGGCCTGTCGGCTGGAGGCCCAGGCCCAGGGCCGTTTGGTTGGGAAACAATGCTGATCTCAGTCCCCAAGGCGCTTTTTTCACCAGTGTGAAAGAGGTGTGGAGAGGTGAATCTTGCTTTCCCGTGCTAGCCTTGGCCTCCCTCAGCTTGACCAAGATCTTGCAAGAGCCCCAGGTCCAACCGGGGTTTTGAATCTGCTCAGGGGAGTAGGTCTCTGGTGTGTTTAATGCTGTTCTTGGAGCTGAGGTAGCAAATCAAGGGCCGTGTATGTTACATCCCCCCACCCCACCCCAGACCATCCTGCGGTGGTTTGGAGTTTCCTGGTTTCTGTCAGGTCTGTTATCCTGGCTGAAGGAGAGTGTTGTCACCACGTGGTGGCATGTACTCACTCCCCCTTCCCAGTCTCCATGGATCCCAACACCACAGAGCATTCTCGAGTGCAGTCAGCCTGTTAAGTTTTAAGCTTACTTGTTGGCAACCTGGCTGCTGTATTTTTTTTTTTTTTTGAAGAGGGCGAAATTCTTGGTTTCCCAAGGGACTGGGAACCTCTCAAGGAATCCAGCCTTTTGGAACTCTCCTCTGTCTGAGCTGGGGTATTTTGAAGGACCACATGAAAGAAAAGGGAGTGGCTGTTAAGATTTCCTTGGCTTTTGGGTTGTGATCAGACAGTAGAGCGGCCTTATGAGCGCTCACGGCTTAACGTGCCTGGTTATCCAAGTGTGTGCCGCCAGGGCTGGGGGCACCTCAGAGAGTGACTCCGACTGAATGGGGGGGGACCTCTTCCCCCACCCTGCCCTGTAAGAAAAGTGCACAGCAGAGAGCTGGCTCGCGTCTTCTGCCTCAGGAAGTATACGATGGCCCTTCTCCCGCCCCCAGCGCCGCGGAAACCCTTAAATCTGCTCATTGTCATGTCCACATGGAGAGGAGTGGATGTGTGATGCAAGTGGGATTATTTGGTCATGAGTATCTGCTGACTCAGCCTGGAGAGGATTTTGAAGGAGATGAGATGAAATTTCATCCGTGCTGCCGCGAGCAGGGGGCGCGTTGCTGGCTGGAGGGAGGACTGTAGGCCTGCGCGAGCCAAGGTAGGTGAGGGAAGCATGGGTCTGGGTGAGGGGAATGAGGACAGCCTGACATGTGATCTTGGCATTGTGGGACTGGTGCCCTGTTGGCCTTTGGGCCACATGATCTTACATGTATTCAGTAGCCCTGTGACCTTCTCTTTTTCTAGATCCCGCAGTATTGTACTTGCAGATTTTTAAACAGCAGGACTTTGAGCAGGGAGACTCGTGATTGCTAGGACCATCCTGAGTTGAGGTGGGCTCAGGCTGAACCTCTTGCGTCTTAATGTCTCGGAGTGGCTGTACTGTCTCAGCACCCCCTTTTTGCAGCGCTCAACGGATCAGCTGCTCTGGGACCCCAAACAGAGCAGCCTTTTGGCACCTTCCCCTCCGAGGTAGCTGCATTTTGGCTTAGCTTTGAACTCATTACTGGAAAGGGTGTTTGGGAGACTGTCTCTGACCTGAACAGCTTTATTAAGACTGTTCTTGGCAAGGGAGAGAAAGCCCTACATATGAATGCTGCAGATTCAAAAGGAGGAACACCAGGAACCTAGCAAATCCATAGTAAGCAAGTAGCAATTCAAGGGGACCAGTTTCTGGTCTTCTACAGAATGCTATTGCTCCGGTGTCTCCTTTCCATAACTGTCAGCTTGCTGCCTTGGATCCATATGTGTTCTTTCTTTTAAAAAATTTTTTTAATGTTTATTTATTTTTGAGAGAGACCGAGCGCAACCTGGGGAGGGGCAGAGAGACAGGGAGACACAGAATCCAAAGCAGGCTCCAGGCTCCAGGTTCTGGCCTCGAACCCACGAATGGTGAGATCATGACCTGAGCCGAAGTCGGGTGCTTAACCTACTGAGCCACCCAGGCACCCCCATACATATTCTTTCTTAATGCTTATAAGGGGGAAGACGCCTTCGGGCTGTTCAGAGACCTCCTCCCCTTGCGAACACACCAGAAGCTGCCTTCCTCCCCATGTGTATATACTCAGTTTTGTTCTTTCTTGGGAGCTTTGGCTGCTACAGTCCTAGCGCGTATTTTCTGATTATTTTCATCACCCCAACCCAATCCTCTCCTCAAAATCTCTCTGAAAGTTTCTGGAACAGAGGCTGCTTTTATTTTATTATTTTATTTTATTTATTTATTTTTATCTTCCTCTGGGGCAGCCTGTCCTTTAAACATGTGTTTGGATGTATAACACTTCCTCGTAAAAGTAATGCTGAAGATGCAGATAATTTTTTGCATCTGGGAAAGCGTGGAAAGCATTATTCATCAGAAGAACAGGGACCGATCATTTTGGGCCTCTTTTTACTTTGTCAGCCCACCCAGTCCTTATGGAAGCTAAGTTGGGTGTCTTCTGTGCTATATATCGGGCAAAAGCAATTCCAGGAAAAAAAGAAAAAAGCAGTACAGCATAACAGATGAGGCTGGGGCAAGATCTGTAGGTATATATGAGAGTACCTGAGGATTCCTCTGTTAATATGTTGGCATTATGTCCTACCTGTGTTCTGTGAGAACATACCCATTTTTTAAACAAATTTGGGATTATTCTAGGTCTCTCCAAAGATTAGATTTGTAATATATCCAGAGTTAATATACCATAATTGTTTCCCCATGTCATTGCATATTCTTTCTTTTAAAGTTTATTTATTTTGAGAGAGAAAGAGAGAGAGAGAGAGAGAGAGTGAGTACGAGTTGGGGAGGGGCAGGGAGAGAGAGAGTCCCAAGCAGTCTCCGAGCTGTCAGTGCAGAGCCCCAGTTGGGGCTCGAACTCAAGAAACCGTGAGATCATAACTTGAGCCGAAATCAAGAGTTGGACGCTTAATGGACTGAGCCACCCAGGCACCCCAGGGATTCTTCTGATATGATTTCTAATGACTGCATAGTATTTGATATTTGATCATTTGGATGAATACAATATGATATATTTAAACAGTGCCCTGTTATTTGACTTTTGGTTTGAGAGATAATGTTTTTTTAAAATTTTTTTTGATGTTTATTTTTGAGAGAGAGTCAGAGCATGAGTGGGCGAGGGGCAGAGAGAGAGAGGGAGACACAGAATCCGAAGCAGGCTGCAGGCTCTGAGCTGTCAGCACAGAGCCCGACGCAGGGCTCGAACTCAGGAGCCCTGAGATCATGACCTGAGCTAAAGTCGGACACTTAACCGACTGAGCTACCCAGGCGTCCTGAGGGATAATGTTTTAAAGGAACCTTAAACAGTGCAGTGGAAATAGATGGTTTAGGTTATATAGTTGTGGTTTGGCCACTTCATGAGGCTTAAAGTGTCAACCTCCATTTCCTCATTTGTAAAAGAATGCTGTGAAAAGTAGCTGCTTCCTTGAATGGTGGTTAATTACTTAGCATGGATCCTATCAGAGACTAAGTAATCAGGATATGTTTTGTCTTGCTGCTTCACCATCTTGTGTACTTACCTCACTGTTAGAAGTAGGGTCCGAGCGAATGAAAATTATTTGCATTCAGATAAGCAGAATTTGAGAATGAAAACTGCATTCAGATAACTAGCCCCTTTTATTAGTTGAGTGCCTTCCACGTAGGGGCTTTGGCCAACTTTCTGGACTTCATGGGAAAAAGTGTTCTGCAGCCTCTGCAGTTGTATGGCCCCATTGGGTCCAGAGCGAGCAGGTGGGAAACCACCCGTTACAACCAGTATCGTGTTCTATCTTTAATACTCTATAAAGGGTCCTATCTCTTTGTGCACACAGGCAAAGCCAGCCAAGCCTTTTTATTATAGTTTATTTTTCTTGTGTTGTATTTTCCAACTTTTATTCTGAAAACATTTGAAACATATAGAAAGGTGAACAAGGCAGTACACTGAATACTTGTATGATCTCTAGCTAGATGCAGCAGTTTTTGTCATTTTTGTTTTGTCATTTTTGTTTTCTGATGCGTCAGTTTAAAAAAATGGACGATCCTGACCACAATTCCTGTGATATGTGACAGGTTGTAGTGCAAGTGGGCAGAAAGTGTCCACTCTAAGCCCACGGGCCGATGGAAAGAGCAGGTCAGAGTGGAAGGGCCCTGGGCTCTGAGATAGTAGAAACAGATCTATTTGTATAATACAAATTGTGGAAAGTAAATCTCAAGACAGTTTCTGGCTGAAGGGAAAAGAGTAGATCCAGATGTCCATGAACATGACAATGTATAGAATGACTTCTGATATATAATTGAATAATATATAGCAGTGAAAAACATGAAGTAGACCTACATATAACAATATGGTTAGTAAGAAGCAGCTGTGGTGAGGGGCGTCTGGGTGACTCAGTGGGTTAAGCATCTGACTTTTGATTTCAGCTCAGATTGTGCCCCGTGTTGGGCTCCACTCTGAAAGAACAGAGCCTACTTGGGATTCTCTCTCTCTCTCTCTCTCTCTCTCTCTCTCTCTCTGTCTCAAAGAGGGACAGAGAGAGAGGGAGAGAGAATCTTTTTTTTTTTTAATTTTTAAATTTTATTTTTTTAATTTACATCCAAGTTAGCATCTAGCACAACAATGATTTCAGGAGTAGATTCCTATTAAAGCCCCTTACCCATTTAGCCCATCCCCCCTCCCACAACCCCTCCAGTAACCCTCTGTTTGTTCTCCATATTTAAGAGTCTCTTCTGTTTTGTCCCCCTCCCTGTTTTTATATTAGTTTTGTTTCCTTTGAGGGAGAGAGAATCTTAAGCAGGGTCTACACCCAGTGCAGAACCTGACGCTGGGCTCGATCGCACAACCGTGAGAGCATGACCTGAGCCAAAAGCAAAACCAGGACTCTTAACTGACTGAGCCACCCAGGCACCTCTCATATATACTTTTAAATTTAATTATCATACCCTAAAATTGACTTTCTGGTGTATAGTTCCATGAATATTTTTCACTGTATTTGTGTGTGTATATATATTATATATATTTTATGTATAATATTTATCTATAGTATATATAAATATATATTTGTATATTATATATATATATATATATATATATATATATATATATATACATCTTAACCATTTTTAGTACAGTTCAGTGGTATTAAGGACATTCACAGTATTATACAACCCTCACCACCATCCATGTCCAGAACTCCTTCATCTTGCAAAAACTGAAATTCTGTAACCATTGAACAGTAACTCCCATTCCTTCTCCCCCCCCCCCCCCCGCCCCCGGCCACCATCCTTCTACATTCTGTCTCTGTGATTTCGACTACTCTGGGTAGGTGATTCACAGAAGTGAAATCCTACATATTTGTCTTTGTGAGACTAGCTTATTTCACTTAACACCATGTCCCCAAGGTTCATCTGTGTTGTAGCCTGTGTCAGAATTTCCTTCCTTTTTAAGACAGAATAATATTCCATTGTATGTGTATGTCACATCTTGTTTATACATTCATCTGTTGATGGACACTTGGGTTGCTCACACTTCTTAGCTATTGTGAATAATGCCGCTATGAAACGGGTGTACAGATATTCCTTAGAGACCCTGCTTTCAACTCTTTTTTATATATACCCAGAAATGGAATTGCTGGATCATATGGTAATTTTATTTTTAATTTTTTTGAAGAACCACTGATCTGTTTTATACAGCTGCTGCACCATTTTACATTCCCACCAATGGTGTACAAGAGTTCCAGTTTTTCCACGTCTTTGCCAACATTTGTTGTTTTCTGTGTGGTTTTTTATTCTGATAGTAGCCATTCTAATGGTGTCAGATAGTATCTAATTGGGATTTTGATTTGCATTTCATTGTCTAACTTCCCATGTGATTTCTTCTTTGATCCACTGGTTGTGTAAGAGTGTATTATTTAATTTGTACACATTAGAGAATTTTCCCATTTTATTGCCATTATTGATTTTAACCTGATCATGTTGTGGTTAGAGAAGATACTTTGTAATGATATCTATCTTTTTGACTCTATGGAGACGTAATTTATGGCCTAACGTATATGGTCTTTCCTGGAAAATGCCCCATGGGCACTTGAGATGAATGAATTCGGTGTTGCTGGCTAAAGTGTTCTGTATATATATGTCTGTTAGATCTAGTTAGTTTATGGTGATGTTCAGGTTCTCTGTTTCCTTGCTTCTCTTCTGTCTGGCTCTTCTATCTATTATAAGTGGAGTACTGAAGTCTCCAACTAGTTTTTGCTTCGTATATGCTGATGGTCTGTTATTAAGTATGTAAATGTTTATAATTATTATATCTTTTTGCAGTATTGAAACTTTTATTAATAAATAATATCATCCTTTGTCTCTTGTAAGCTGTTTTGATTTATAGTCTATTGAATCTAATGTTAGTATCGCCACCCCTGCTCTCTTTTTCTGGTTACCGTTTGCATGGAATATCTTTTTCCATCTTTTCACTTTCAACCTATTTCTGTCTTTTTTAAAAATTTTTTTACAGTTTATTTGTTTTGAGACAGAGAACGCATGAGTAGGGGAGGGGCAGAGAGAGAGGGAGAGAGAAAAATCCCAAGCAGGCTCCACACTGTCAGCATGGAGCATGATGCGGGGCTCGATCTCACAAACTGTGAGGTCATGACCTGAGCTGAAGTCGGACGCTTAACCGACTGAGCCACCCAGGCGCCCCATATATTAGCTTAATTTAAATTACATACAAAATGCTGCTCCTTTATAGCTTCACACCTACCCCTTTCAGGTATTGATCTCAAAATTACATCTTTATGCAGTGTGTGCCCCTAAATGTGCATTAGTCTCTTAAATAGTGTAGAAAACAAAATGTGGAGTAACAAACCAAAATTTTGGGTGTCCTTGTCTTGTTCCTGATGTTAGTCTTCAGTCCTTCACCATGAATTATGATGTTGGGCCTTTTTTCAGATGTCTTTTTCTCAGGTTGAGGAAGTTCCCTACTATGCCTAGCTTGTTGGTATTTTTTATCATGAATACATGTTGAATTGTGGCAACAGTCTTTTCTGTATCAGTTGCTATGGTCATGTACTTTGTATTCTTTTCACTGTTAATTTGGTGGAATTTAATTGAATTTCAAATACTGAACCAACCTTTCATTACTAGGACAAACCCTACTTGGTCACAGAATATTATTCATTTTAAATTGCTGCATTAGATTTGCTAAAATATTACTGTGGGTTTTCGTGTCTGTGTTCATGAGGGAAATTGGATTTCTTTCTTTTTTTTTTTTAACCTTATTTGTCTGGTTTTATTATCTGCGTAATGCCTCATAAAATGAGTTGAGAAATGTTTCCTGTTTTATTTTCTGGACAAGATTGGATAAATATTTGATAGGCTTAGTCACTAAAACCATCTGAGTCTGGAGATTTCTTATTCAGAAGATTTTAACGACAAATGCAATTTTTTAATGACATATATTTGACTGAAACATTAGTTTCAGGTGTACAACATTATGATTTGATATTTTTATATATGGTGAAACATAATAAATCTAGTTAGCATCCATCACCACACAGTTATACGTTTTTTTGTGATGATAACTTCCTTTTTTAAAAATGTTTGTTCATTTTTTGAGAGAGAGAGACAGAGAGTGAGCAGGGGAGGGGCAGAGAGGAAGGGAGACACAGAAACCGAAGCAGACTCCAGGCCCTGAACTGTCAGCACAGAGCCTGACGTGGGGCTCGAACCCATGAACTGTGAGATCATGACCTGAGCCTAAGTCGGATGTCAGACTGAGCCACCCAGGCATCCCGATAACTTCTTTTTTTTCAAAGTATTTTAAAGTTTATTTATTTTGAGACAGAGAAAGAGAAGAGCAGGTATGGGGGAAGGGCAGAGAGAGAGAGGGAGAGAGAGAGAATCTCAAGCAGGCTCCACACTGTCAACATGGAGCTTGATGCTGGGCTTGAACTCACGAACCATGAGATTATGACTTGAGCTGAAGTCAGATGTTTAACCGCCTCAGCTATCCAGGTGCCCTGGGGATGATAACTTCTAAGATCTGTTTTCTTAGCAGCCTTCAAATATACAATACAGTATTATTAACTATAGTTACCATGCTGTACATTACACCCCCCATCACTTATTTATTTTATAACTGGAAGTTTGTACCTTCTGACCACCTTCACCCATTTTGCCCACCCTGACTCTCTGCTTCTGGCAACTACTAATCTGTTCTCTGTACCTGTCTGCTCAGTTTTAGTTTGTCTTTTTTGTTTGTTTGTTTTCTATAGTGTACATATAAGTGAGATTGTAAGATACTTGTCTTTCTCCATATGATTTATTTTACTTAGCATAATTTCCTCAAAGGCCATCGATGTTGCAAATGACAAGTTTCCTTTTTAATGGCTGAATAATATTCCGGGGTGTGTGTGTGTGTGTGTGTGTGTGTGTGTGTGTATTCAGTTTCCTTCATAGGATTGTTCAGGTTATCAATTTCATCTTGGGTGAGTTTTGGTAATTTGTATTTTTAGAGGAAATTTTCCATTGTATCTAAGTTGCCAAATTTATGTGTATTGAATTATTATTCCTAGTTTCTCCTTATTATTTTAATTCCTAGGGGGTCTGTAATGATATCCCTTCCTTCCTTCCTCATGTTGGTAACTCCGGTCTTCTTCCTTTTTGTCCGTGTTATTCTTCTAGAGGTTTATCAATTGTATTGGTCTTTTCAAAGGCAAGCTTTCAGTTTCATTGATTTTTCTCTATTGGTTTTGTATTTACTTCTATTGATTATTGCTCCAATCTTTATTGTTTCATTCCTTCTGCTTGCTTTTGGTTTATTTTGATCTTTTTTTCTGGATTTTTAAGGTGGAAGCTTGGATTACTGAGTTGTTTTTTTTCCTAATCTACAAATTTTATAAGTATCTGACACATTTTAATCTGTTGTATTTTTATTTTTGTCCAGTTCAAATTATTTTACAATTTCCTTTGAGAATTCCTCTCTATGAATTTGCCTTTCGAGAACTTGCCATCTGTTTCATATTTTCATGAAGGTTTTTAGTGGTAACATGATACTCATTTATATTGCCTTATTAAGGATAATCATAGCTACCATGTATTGAGTACTTTCTATGTCCTAAGCATTATGTTGATCAGTTTTACATGGTCTTATTAAATTATCTCAACAAACTTTTGAGCTAGGTACTATGATTAGCCCGGTTTTATGATTGGGGAAACTGACACACGTATTTTAAGTCATTTGTCCAGAGTCACTCAACCAGTATGTGATAGATCTGGAATTTGAGCTTAGGTTTGTTGCCAAACCCTGAATCCTTCACCATTATACTCCATTTCCTTTCATTACTTCATTTCTTGCCTTGTCAGTAAGATTTTTTTTCTTTTTTTTTTTTTTTTTAATGTTTATTATTCTTGAGAGACAGAGAGCATGAGCAAGCGGGGAAGAGGCAGACGGAGAGGGAGACACAGAATCCGAAGCAGGCTCCAGGCTCTGAGCTGTCAGCACAGAACCGATGTGAGGTTCGAATCCACGAACCTCGAGATCATGGCCTGAGCCGAAGTCGGATGCTTAACCAACTGAGCCACCCAGGCGTCCCAGGATTATTTTCTTGAAGGCAGATACTATGTGTTATACTGATTTCCTTTTCCCTACAGCCCCTGGAACAATATTAGACATAATAATGGATTGATTGATGTTTGTGGAACTAAATTTAATGACAGGAACTGACCTGGAAGAGAATTAAACCCATGACATTTGCCATATTGCCCCAGTTTCTTACCAACGAAGCTAATTTAGCTCAGTATCCTACACAAAAACAAAAAAGCTGACAAAATATTTGTGATGATAGTAATGGCCAAGACTTTGAGCTGTCAAGGAGATTTATGAGCATGACTAACTGAACAGAAGTCTGTATCCAACAGACGTCTGTTGTGCTGCTTGGTTCTGGCCTTCAGTCTGTCCTTTTGCTTTCTATGCACCTCCTTTTCATCCTTTGAATTTTTTTAACAGTCCGACTCTCACTTGATTTCCCTTTTTTCTCCTTGCCTCCCTTTACATCTTGAAGCTTTAGGCAAAATTTTCATCATTTATTTACGAAATGCATATATGAGTCTTACTATATACAATGTGCTCTTCTAAGTACTTCAACATATTAACTCCTTATGACAGTCCTACGAGGTGCGTACTTATTGTTCCCATTGTACAGGTGAGGTAACTCCCATAGGACTTTCTAGTAGCCCATTATCCATTTCCCATACCCAATAGAAGTGGCAGGCTGGAGGTGGATATAAAGTGAAAACAAAAGCCTTTGCCTTTCATATGGCCACTCACTTACCTGTCTGGCTGTGCTTGGAGTCTAGAGAGGGCATGACCCTCTCTCCCCTTAGGCAATCTGGAATCTTTTCCTACCTGGCCTACAGTCTGACTCTCTCTCTTTCTGCCTCCTAGCCTACAGTCTGACTGACCTTTTCCCCCTCTCTCTACAGTCTGACTGATTCACTCACACACAGACACACACACACACACATATAGACACACACGGAACATTTATAATGTTCATCGTTCATATCTTGGATTTAAAGCAGCCTACAGTGACAAAAGCAGTCTCGAAACTTGGTGAGACCCGAGTGTGACCTCTTCCTCTGACTCTTGCTGTCTCTATGATTTGTGGCAAGTCATGTAGTCACTTAGTGCTTTGGTTTTCTCAGCTGTGAAGTTGAAGAAGATGATAATGATTATAATAAAAACCGATGGATAAATAAGATGATGCATCTGAGTTCTTAACCCAGCAGTTGGCACATAGAAGTGCTCTGTACATGCTAGATCGTTTTGTAATTATTGATATGTAAGACCTTCCCATATATTAGAGATAATCCACTCTTTGGCATATATGTAGCTTATAGAACTGAATTTTGGGGATCTAGAACAGGCTTGTCTTCATCTAGGAATTAAATAGTTGTTTTGAATCTCTGTTTTAAAATGTTTATTTACTTTTTAAGTAATTTCTGCACCCAACATGGGGCTTGAACTCATGACCCCAAGATCAAGAGTTGCACGCTCCACCAACTGAGGCAGTCAGGTGCCCATGTTTTTGAATCTTGATGTTGGTTTTATTTTCTTTATGTTTGGCCTTCCATGGGGGCCCTTGGAATCAATTTCGTCATCCTCACGATTTCACTTCTGGTGCCCAGATATCTTTTTGGCCTTGTGTAAATGCCAGTATTCTTTTAAGGCCAGTAGCAAAGCCTGGCACCAGAGTCCAGCTTTACCTGGACTCTTAATGTGATGTTTCCCTCTCCCCTCTCCAGGGTGAATGTTTATGCCGTGGCTAAACAAGAATGTTTATGCCTGGGGCCTCCCGTAGGCAGGCCCAGAGACAGAGTTAGGCCAGGCCTGGAATGGCTATTAACCCTGCCCTAAGCCCTTGAGGCCTGAGTAAGAATTCTCAGCATTTGGTTTCTCAGAGCACAGAGTGCCCCTCTCCAATGACCCTGTTATAAAAGCATGGTCACGTGGCCAGCCCTGGGAGGCGGGAGTGACACCGCATTGGTGTACCTCCTTCCTTTGGTGGACTTAGCCAAGTCCTGTTAAACTGCAGGACCGCGAGGACTTGGCGTGGCCTCAGAGCATTCTCCCCTTGGTCACCAATGCCCCTCCCCCCCGCCCCAAAAGCATATGGAGCCCTGGCCAGGGAATAAATAGGGTGGCTTCCCTGAAACCCAAATGGAGTTTGGAAACACGAGCCTCCCTGACTCTCCACCTGAGGTCACATTTGGCCGGGAGGAGGGGAGGGGAGCTCTGGTATCAGGGAGCAAGAGGGATCTAGGAGTTTGGGGTCTGGAGTTAGAGAAACCTGGGTTCAAATCTTGGCTCTTCTATCTTGAGTGTGGTGTGAACCAGGCCACTTTGCAACTCTGAACTTGGTTTCCTCCTCACCAAATGGGAAAAGAAGGAATTGTACCTGTCTCGTAAGATTGCTGTCAGAATGAAGCGAGATAATTCATGTCAGGCAGTTAAGTAGATACGCTCTGAGATTACGTTAAGTGCACGGTACCAGCATCCTCGCGGCATTGGTAACAAGTAACAGTAGTGAACAGACTGGGGGAAATGAAAAACCACCTTTGGGCTTCTGTGCTGTCCTCGTGGGTCTCCTTGTGATGCCTCTTAGTCTTAGGCACACATCTGTGAGCTTCGAGAGAGCACCTGAAGTTCTTGGGGCGGGGGGGGGGGGCTTCAGAATATGGAGTCCTTTCCCATTCAGGGGATGGGAGAAATCCTGGTATCGCGGGGCTGCTGTGTGAGTGTGCATGTGTGTGTGCGTGTGTATGTGAGAGAGAGAGAGCACGCTAGTGTCTTGAGGTCCAAAAGGCCTGTTGAATGCGTGGTGGTTGTACCTGACCCATCCAATCCACTTTCCTTCGGGAGAAGGACTGTCACTCTTGACTTCTCCTTCAGTTTTAAAGGACCATTTGCTGGGGCGCCTGGGTGGCTCAGTCAGTTAAGCATCTGACCTCAGCTCAGGTCATGATCTCGCCATCTGTGAGTTCGAGCCCCGTGTTGGGCTCTGTGCTGACAGCTCAGAGCCTGGAGCCTGCTTCAGATTCTGTGTCTCCCTCTCTCTCTCTGCTCCTCCCCCACTGGCACTCTGTGTCTAAAAAAATAAATAAACATTAAAGAAAAAAATAAAGGACTGTTTGCCTTGAGTGATGAAGGAAGCTGCTTAAGTCCATCTTCAGAGCCCTCACAGGCAGTTTGTTCCTGACTTGGTTGTTCTTTTTTTTAAAAATGTTTATTTTTGAGAGAGAGACAGAGCACAAGCAAGGGAGGGGCAGAGAGAGAGCAAGAGAGAGAATACCAAGCAGCATCCACACTGTCAGCACAGAGCCTGACATGGGGATCAAACCCACGAACCGTGAGATCATGACCTGAGCCGAAGTCAGACCCTCAACTGACTGAGCCACCCAGGTGCCCTCCGACTTGGTTTTTCTTGACTTATACAGGGTTTCTAGCTTGTGTTTCAACAAGTCTGGTATTCAGAAACAGTATTATTACTGATGCTGGAGACTGGTGGTTTTCTTCATCTTCTTCTACCCCCACCTTTCTCTTTTTTGTTTTGCTTTGAAGTCACAAAATCCAATCTGTAAAATCGATCAAAGAAAGCCTGGAAGCCTGCCACTTCTGCTGTCCCCACCTCTTGCAGCAGCCTGGAAGACATTTCTTTTTTTAAAAAAATTGTAAAATATTTATTTATTTTTGAGAAAGAGAGAGACAGAGAGAGACAGAGTGCAAGCTGGGAAGGGGCAGAGAGAGAGAGGGAGACACAGAATCCGAAGCAGGCTCCAGGCTCTGAGCCGTCAGCACAGAGCCCGATGTGGGGCTCGAACCCATGAACCATGAGATCATGACCTGAGCTGAAGTCGGCTGCTTAACCGACTGAGCCACCCAGGGGCCCCAAGAATCCTTTTTTTTTTTTTTTCAACGTTTTTTTTTGTTTTTTGTTTTTTGTTTTTTGTTTTTTAATTTTATTTTTTGGGACAGAGAGAGACAGAGCATGAACGGGGGAGGGGCAGAGAGAGAGGGAGACACAGAATCGGAAACAGGCTCCAGGCTCCGAGCCATCAGCCCAGAGCCTGATGCGGGGCTCGAACTCACGGACCGCGAGATCGTGACCTGGCTGAAGTCGGACGCTTAACCGACTGCGCCACCCAGGCGCCCCAAGAATCCTTTTTTTAATGTTTTTACTTATTTTTGAAAGACACAGAGAGACAGAGTGTGAGCGGGGGAGGGGCAGAGAGAGAGGGAGACACAGAATACGAAGCAGGCTCCAGGCTCCCAGCTGTCAGCACAGAGCCCAACGCGGGGCTCGAACTCACAAACCGTGAGATCATGACCTGAGCTAAAGTCGGATGCTTACCCAAGTGAGCCACCCAGGTGCCCCCACTTTGTTAAAAAAAATTTTTTTAACGTTTATTTTTGAGAGAGAGAGAGAGAGAGAGAGAGAGAGAGAGATAGAAAGTCAGCTGGGGAGGGGCAGAGATTGAGAATCCAAAGTGCCCTGAAGACATGTCTAAGAAAGTAGCAGAACACAGTTGACAGAACAGTGCGTTCAGCTCGCCACATTAACCAGCCTTTTTATACCTGGGCTGCTGTTTGGGGGAAAAGGATCGGACAAAGCTGTGTGAATAAACAAGCACATTACAAGAAACAGAGTGTCTCCTCCACTGCGGTAACAGGGCAGTTGCTTAGTATAACCCCTCTTTTTGACAGTTGCCTGAGCTGTGGTGGTTGAAGCTGTTGATTGGGACCGATTGGAGGCTTAGGGAGCACAGAGCTCATTGTGGAATGAAGTGGTGTAGCTAAAGCGCATTGAGGGGGCATTTGGGGGAGTTTGAGGCAGTGGTCAGAACATTTCATTCGTGCAAGACGTGCCGCTTTCAATTTATTACGCGTGTGCGCCAACACCAGTGCCATTTCACACAGAGAGTCGCTTGTTGACATGCTCTCCCACGTGGCAGGGCGTTAGTAACTTGACACATTTTTGCCCGCCTTTGCAACAGAGTCCGAGTGTGACCTGGACTTTTGTCTGTTTTTCCTCTCCAGGCTCCAGATGCACATGTTGAATGGAGCACTTCTGGCCCTGCTGTTTCCTGTGGTAAATACCCGGCTGGTAAGTTGCCCCTTCTAGAAACACATCAGCAATGTACAGAGTAGTCTTTGCTCACTCTTTCACTATCCAGTGCTTGCCCCCATGCTTAGCTCAGTGTGCCCGTGTGAGTGTTAAAATATCTATATATTTAATATTGAGGTTTGACATAGCGCTATTTGGATTTAGCGGAGCTTGGTAGGTAAGGGTGGGAGTATTTGATGGAACTCTAGGCCTGCATTAAGAGTTTAGGATAGACTGAAAAAGCCTACAGGAGCTCTTGGAGAGCATTGCTGGAGAGAAGGGGGGCTGGGAGACTCACTTTATTAGAGGTTTCCAGGTGTTCTAAGGGGCTCTCGTTTGGACTCAGCCACATTGGCCCAGAATAATCTGATGGGGAGCCTCAAGGCCTGTCCACTGTGTCAAGAGGCCCGTTGGGAAAGAATTAGATTCTTTCCCGCATTCACCCAAACCTGCAGGGTAGTCTGGGCCACCACCCCCACCCCCTGCAGTGGTTAGCAAGTAGAATCCCGCTGTAGCGGGGGGGGGGGTGGTTGATAAATGGGCATAGAGAGAAACAGGAGCTATAAGGCTGGGGTGGCAGGGCCCTGTCCTCAGACTCCCTCATGTGGGACTGTGGAGGGATTCGCCGCACATGTTAGAAAGCACAGGAAGACAAATCACCTGTAAAATCCTTGCTCCTGCTTTCTGTTTTCATGACTTACTTAAGTTTGCATCATGCATTAAGATCGCAGTGTAAATCTCACAATGCTAATCCTTCCTCTTTGGATAGCATTTTATAGTTTACAGGGTCTTTTCAACATAACAGTTACGGGAGGTAGATAAGGGCAAGTATTATGGCCTCTTGTTACAGAGGAAGAAACTGACATTCATGGAGTCACACAAGTTCTAAGTGGCAGAGTTGGGAATGGAGAAGCCTCTAGATCCTATCAGCACAGCTAACCTTCACTCTCTCCAAGGATGTTTTCACACCCTCCTCACAAATACTCACGTATACCCTTACGATTGCTGTATGTTTCTAGGTGCATATTGTACATCAATAGAAATTAAAAGAAAAAGCATTCATCTAAAGCAATGATCTTGAACCCAGGCTCAACGTTTTGCTCCAGGCTCACCCAGGGGTCCTTAAGCAAACAAACAAACAAATGAACAGCAGCAGCAACAAAAACAAACAAAAACCATTGATGCCTTGGAGCATCTGAGTTCTTGATCTGTGACACAGCCTGGGTATAGTGTTTTTAAAAAGTGTTCCTAACGTGGAGCTGTGGTTGAGGACCACTGATTTTGTGCAGTAGCTCTGAAACTGAATGTCCACAGCAGTCAGCCTGAGGAAATGACTAAAAAATGAGGTTTGCCAGACCTCATCTTTGGCAGGTCTGATTACAAGGATCGGGGATGATGCCAGGAAACAAGCGTTTGTAATAAGCCCCCAAGGAATGTCGATTGCCGGGGTCCTCCGACCACCCTTGGACAATCAGCATCCTAGGTGATCGTAATTCCCAGTAACTCCAAACGCGGAAATCCAAGTGTGGCCTGAGGACCAGCCTCACATGGGTGCTCCCTCTTAGAAATGCAGAATTTTATTTAATTTATTATTTAATTTTTATTTTTTTCAATTTTTATTTTATTTTTTATTTAAATCCAAGTTAGTTAACGTATAGTGTAATAATGATTTCAGGAATAGGGTTTAGCGATTCGTCACTTTATTATAACACGCAGTGCTCATCCCAACAAGTGCCCTCCTGAGGTCCCATCACCCATTTAGCCCATCCCCCCACCCAACACCCCTCCAGCAACCCTCAGTTTGTTCTCTGTATTTAGGAGTCTCTTATGGTTTATTTCCCTGGTTTGTTTAAACGTCTTTTAAAATTTATTTATTTATTTATTTATTTATTTATTTATTTACATTTTTTGATGTTTACTTGTTTTTGAGAGAGACAGAATGCAAGCTGGGGAGGGGCAGAGAGAGGGAGACACAGGATCTGAAGCAGGCTCCAGACTCCGAGCTGTCAGCACAAAGCCCAGCATGGGGCTCGAACCCACAACCTGTCAGATCATGCCCTGAGCTGAAGTCGGATGCTTAACCCACTGAGCTACCCACGCGCCCCTGTTTTTATTTATTTTTGAGAGAGAGAGAGAGAGAGATACAGAGCATGAGTGGGGGAGGGGCAGAGAGAGAGGGAGACACAGCATCCGAAACGGGCTCTAGGCTCTGACCTGTCAGCACAGAGCCCGACATGGAGCTCGAACTCACGACCCATGATATCATGACCTGAGCTGAAGTCGGATGCTTAACCAACTGAGCCACCCAGGCAGCGTTCCCTCTTTGTATTTATCTTATTTTTGCTTCCTTTCTCCCGTGTTCATCGGTTTTATTTCTTAAATTCCACATATGAGTGAAATCATATGGTATTTGTCTTTGACTGACTTATTTCGCTTAGCATAATACATTCTAATTCTATCCATGTTGTTGCAGATGGCAAGATTCCATGCTTTTTGGTGGCTGAGTAATATTCCTGTGTGTGTGTGTGTGTGTGTGTGTGTGTGTGTGTGTGTATGTGTGTGTGTGTGTATGTGTGTGTGTGTAGTGCTGCTATAAACATTGGGGTAGAAATGCAGAATTTTAGACCCCTACCTCAGAACTACTACATCGGAATCTGCATTTTAATGCGTGGCTTACAGGGCCTCCCAGCTTTCTTCCACAGAGCCCAAAGCATCTCGTAGATAGACCAGAGGAGCTCCTGAAGGGGGAAGTGCCAGGGTGGGAGAAGGGCAGGCAGTATTGTGTCTGCCATGGTAGGGCGGGCACACACAGCTCAGTGTTCCCCTGTGAGCTGGGTTCAGCAGGCCCGGGCTGCTGACGTAGGTACCTTTGCTCTCCCTTCCACATTTCCCACAACGTACGACTTGCCCGACTTCACCTGAGTCCTTCACCAGAACGCCTGCCTTGGTCTCAGAGCTGTAGGGGCTCTGAAGAACGGTGCCCAAGAATGGTACAAAACAAACAAATTGTGCGCCCAGGGATGTGGAGCCACGCTGCGGAGGCAGAGAAGTGGCTCCAGTGCTCTCTTATCCCATTTGTCCGCTCACCCTGTCACTGTTTTCTCAGATTGAGAGGTCAGGCAGATAAAAAGCTGCTTTCCTTCTTCCTTTTCAGCAGTTCTGGCAGATTCCAGGAAGGGGCAGCACACCAGAAAATACCACCTCCACCCCAGGCTCACACAGTCAGTGATCCTGAGTTCGAGTGCTTCTAGCCCACAGCTTGGGCCAGTCTCTGCCATCCGTTGAGGTGCATATGCTTCCTCTACACAGTCTACACAGGTTGCCTTCATCTCTCTTCCTAGTGGGACCTTTCCCACAAGGAAAGCCAAATAGTCGTCTTGCAGGACCACTAAGCATAAACAGACGTGATGATTCCCATTGTGCGAGCTTGAAAATAAAGGCCCCCAAAAGCCCATTCAGGTACCTGGAGTCAGAAAGGCGGTGGTGAAGTTTTCATTCAGCCGGTATTGTTATACCACAGCTACATTTCTTCACCAGGTCAGCTGACACTTCTGGAGCGCTTACTATGCGCCCAGTACTGCTCCAAGTGCTCTGCATGGGCTAACGTATTTGATCCTCACAATAAACTTCTGAGGCAAGGCACTGTTCATTATCCCCCAGATCAAGATGCCAGCGGCATTGGTTTTCTCTGAAGCCTCTCTCCTTGGCTTGCGTATGGCCGCCATCTTGATGTCTTTTCACATGGTCTTTTCTCTGTGCACGCACATCCGTGGTGCCTCTCTGTGTGTCCAAATCTCCTCTTCCTGTAGGGACATCTGTCAGATTGGATTAGGGCCCACCTAATGGCCTCCTTTTAACTTAATCACCACTTTATTGGAGGCATTTCCAAATGTAGTGACATTCTGAGATTAGGCCTTGAACATATGAATTTTGGTGGGGACACAATTCAGCCCATAACAGCTTTACTACTCTGTACAGAAAACACTATTTCTCTTTCATCCCCTCTTTTCCTCCTTTCCTTCCTTCCTTCTTTCTCTTTCTCTCTCTCCCCTTCTTCCCCTTTCTCATGGCAGATTTGCTATTACAGTTGTTATAGCACCTAATACTTTACAAATGCATATCGGGCTATAGCCAACCAGCTCATCAAGAATGTTCAGGTAACTTTCCTTAACATTGAAGCTTCTTTGATGAGCTCTCTCTTAATGAGCGATTCTAATCACTCTGGTAAATAATCTTGGTGCTGCTCTTTTTCTAAAATGAAGCTGAGAAGAGCTCACAGTCGTGGCTTCATTTGCTTGTGTTTTTGCAACTGGCTTTGCCTCGGTTTTCTTAGATAGTTGGGACCCCTCCTGGGCTACTTCTGGCCTTCAGGACTTTTTGCTTTGCGATCACTTAGTTGAATACAGATTGAGTTAAAATAAGACGCAGGAAGATTGGCAACTCTTTAAGCCTGATAATCCGGTTAGGTAAGAACCCAGCTTTTGACTTCTGTTTCCGTCTTTCTTCTTTTTTATATAATCTTCAAAGTTTATTTATTTATTTATTTAGAGAGAGACAGAGACAGCGCAAGTGGGGGAGGGGTAGAGAGAGAGGGAAAGAGAATTCCAAGCAGGCTCCATGCTGCCAGTGCAGAGTCCTAAGCAGGGCTCGGACCCACAAAGCTGTGAGATCATGACCTGAGCTAAAATCGAGTCAGACACTTAACTGACTGAGGCACCCCAAAAGGATTTCTTCTTCTTCTCCTCCTTCTCCTTCTCTTCCTCCTTCTCCTCCTCTTCCTCCTTCTCCTCCTCCTTCTCCTCCTCCTCCTCCTCCTCCTCCTCCTCCTCCTCGCCACCCAAGCATCCCAAAAGGATATCTCCTTCTCCTTCTTTATTTTTTTTAGTAGGCTTCAGGCCCAATGTGGGGTTTGAACTCACGACCCCAAGACCAAGACTAACATGCTGTACTGAGCCAGCCAGGCACCCCTCTTTTGCTCTTTGTTCTTGACCCTTTACCATTTTAATCTGTGTTGTTGTTGTTGTTGTTGTTGTTCATAAGCAGTAATCTAAAGGCAAGGAAAAGAAAATGAGTGAGTGTGTGTGCCAGTAACAGAGTCTTATATATGTTCATATATATAAAGAGAGAGAACAAGGGAGTTCCAGGAAGTTGTCACAGTCAGCTAAAGCTGACTGGTCATCAGTGAATTTTCATTTGCTGTACTCTGTCCTGTGACTTCCTGGCACCAGTATATGCAGACTAGCTAGAGAATGCCTGGGTCCCAATTTCTCCTGGTTCTTCAGCTTAGAAGCTGACACCTTAGAGGAAGGACCATATATTCCAGTGGCTCATATTATAAGGAAGAGCTCTTTACTGCCAGGATTCTGGAGATGGTCTTTTTCTGGCTTCAGGTGAAGTGTCGTAAGTGGTATTTCTCTTCTTGAAGGGAAGGAGGAAAAATTCATCATAGAACTATTGATTATTAGATTAGCAGGGAGCTGAAAGCTTGTCTGGTCTCATCTTATCTTCTAGAGGCGGTCCTTAGAAGGATAAATGCCTTGCCCAGGAAGCTAAGGTGGGTGGCCCCTAAAATCCAGGTCTCCTGACTCAGACTTCAGAGCTGTTTTCCTATTCTATGATGGGAGTTCAGGGCATGTTTGAAAGCTGATGAGCCCAGATGCTGGAGATGCTTCTTAGTTCTGTCCATCTGAAAGAGTTGGGCCATAGGTTTCTCTGAGAAGCTGAAGAAGACTATAGACCCTCTTCCTAGATAAATGCACAAACACAATTGGGCAGATAATTTCAGGAGACTCTCCTCTCCTGTCTCCTGCCAACCCCTAGCCCATCCATGGATCCCAGGTTGAGATCACTTCTCACCCAAGCTGGCTATACTCCATGGCTCAAAGAATAGATGTGTTGCCTAGTTAATGAACTCCTTGTGATAGCTAGTGGCTTTTGGGCTGGTGGTGATGCTGGATTCCTTATCTGTGCCTGTGACTTAGCAAAACATACCCATTCCAAGCTAAAACACCTTCTGGAAAGTGAAAGCCGGGAGGCAGGAGCTCAGTAGGGTACCAATGGAACCTGGTTACATACTAGGTTCTCATTTCCATCTCTTACCTTGCATTGTTGTTGATCTAGTCATCACAATGAGGCACTGAGCGTGAGCTACATCTCTAGTCCTGTGCCTTTTGTCCTCAGATGCCCAGGAGAGGGCATCTGAATGTAGAGTGTTCTGAGCAAGGGAGAGTGGAAGCGGAAAACAAACATAAGACACCGTATCTGCCCCCTTCCCAGACTGAAGACTCTGGCCTGGCCCGTTTGTGTTTTTTTTTTTGTTGTTGTTGTTGTTGTTTTTTTACAGCCATCTGTCTTCTACTGGAATAATAATAAGGATGGTAATGATTCTTTTCATCAAGTTCCTTTCTTCTTCAAGGCCCAAAGCCTCAAGTAGAATTGTCTCATTATCAAAATTGTCCATTATTATGTATCCTTGTTGATGTCTTTGTTGCTCTTTTTTCCCCCTCCTTTCCCATCCCCCTGCCTTTTGTCTGCTTCCTGTTTTGTGAGAGATGGTTCTCTCAAATGTCCCTCACTCTGAGACTGAGTGGAAGAGGCTAGTAATGATTTTTTCATTACTGGAGCGGCTCCCGGCATCCACAATCATTATCTTCATGTTCTCGAGATGCAGGCTTGTCGCTGGTACACCTTGTCCCCGTATGTGCTGCTTGGGAAACTTCGCTTTCCCCCCGGGCAAATGGGGTTGAGAATCTTACTCTTTGCCAACTGGCATGTTGAAATGTGCTAATTGACCTAGAAAAGTTACTTCGGTGCCTGGCAAATTGAGCCGTTTAAGAAAGTTATAGTTTGGATCTTGGACCTGAACTAGGGACAGAATGTCCTGAGAGCACTTAAAAGATAAAAAGCTTGGTTTTAGAAGAGACCTTTGCGTTTTGAAGAATTGATTTGGTCAAAATTTTGCCTCAGCCTTCTACAAAGGCCAGTGTGTTTCTGATGAGATGAAACCAAATTCTAGGGACTATTCTAGAATATGTCTAATAGCTGCCTTTATTTTAAGATTCACCTTTTTTTTAAGTTTATTTATTTTTTGAGAGAGAGAGAGTGAGAGCGAGCAGGGAAGGGGCAGAGAGAGAGGGAGAGAGAGAGAGAGAGAGAATCCCAAGCAGGTTCCACACTAACTGCACGGAGCCCGATGCGGGGCTCAAACTCACAAACTGTGAGATAGTGACCTGAGCCGAAGTCAAGGGTCAGATGCTTAACTGACTGAGTCACCCAGGCACCCCAAGATTGATCTTTGAGAGCCTTCCATCCTCCATGAATCTAGCCCAATCACACAGTCCAGATTTTCATTGAGCAATTTTTGGTATTACATATTGTGCAAGATGCTGCAGGGAATGCGGAAAGAGCCAAGGGTGTGTTCCTGGCTCTCAAGGAACTTGGCAGTTTAATTAGAAAGATGAGGCATAAATTATGGCAGTACTAAGACTGAAATCATGAAAAATACGTATCACAAGGCAGTCCAGGCTGAATTGCTAAATTGCAATTGCTGTGAGTTCTAAGATGGGAAGAGGATTAAATATTAGCAGTGATTAGGCACCTGCTGTATGTCAGGTAATTTACATATGTTACTATTTAACTCACACAAGAACCCCATTTTACCTGTGAAGAAATTGGGGTTCAGAGAGGTTTAAACGGCTTGCCCAGAGTTATGCAGTTCCTAATATGCTACAGCTGAATGCACTGCCTCTTGGAGAGATCCGTGGGTTAAGTGGTCCAAAAAGGCTTCTCAGAGAAATAAAGCCCAAAGTGAGCCTTGGGAGATGAATGGAATATGCATGCAATCACAGAAGAGCAAAACAGTTCAACTAAGGGAATGCCATGGCTGAACATGGAGGTAGGAAACTGCACACTTGTCATTGAGATTCTGAAGAACAGGATGAAGAATCATGAATTCTGGTTGTATATGTGGACATTGCATACCACTAGAAGATATCCATGATGCTGCTTCTGTTCGTCTTTTCACCCTTACCGTGTTTAGATTCTGGTGTGTTTCTTCTCTTTTCCACCTCTACTAAGAATTCCTTACAGGCAGATGGGACTTTGCAACCAGAAAAGCTCTTTCACAGGTATCTCACCCTAACGTATTAAGAATATGGATGTAGGGAGCAAAGCTATGGATGTGGGCTCATATCCTGGCTGTGCTACTCCCGTGTGTGTGTGTGTGTGTGTGTGTGTGTGTGTGTGTGTGTGTGTATGTGAAAGAGAGAGAGAGAGAGAGAGGGAAGGAAGCTGGCCAAGTTACTTAACTTCTGTGGACCACAGTTCTCCTCATCTATAAAATGGAGGTGACAATCGTGCTAACCTCCTAAATTTATCCTGAAGATTAAGTAGTTAACATGTGTGAAGCGTGTAGCACAGCACCTGGCAAACAGGACACCCTCAGTCAGTGTTAGCTGTTAATTATTAGTCTTGGGTCCTCACAAAAGTCCTGTGAGGTGGTATTATAATAAGCATTTTGCAGATTGAGCCATATAAAGTTTAAGTAACTTGTATAGGGATGCATAGACTGAGCTGGCCTGAGAACTTTGGTCTTTCTGATACAAAGCTTATGGGTGTCCTCTTCTTTCTTTCCTAATTATGTAGACTGATTTTCAAGTATTAAGCCAAATCAACTCTTTGTGGTAAATTTTATACAGTACCCACTAGAGATTTGAGGGATGGATTATACCTTTAGGATTTAAAAAAAAATGTTTATTATTTTTGAGAGAGAGAGAGAGAGAGCGAGAGCATCTGTAATGGGGGAGGGGCAGAGAGAGAGGGACAGAGGATCTGAAGCAGGCTCTGCTCTGACAGCAGTGATCCCCATGTGGGGCTTGAACTCAAGAATCACGTCATCATGACCTAAGCCAAAGATGGATACTCAAGTGAGCCACCCAGGCGCCCCTGGGATTATTATTTTATTTTATTTTTTAATAAAAATCAGATATGCTCTGTTGAAAAACCAATCAGGAATATAAAGAGAAAGCTAATCATTTTACCCACCAGCTTTCAATCCTATTCCGCCCACCCCCCCAGGGGTAAGTTGTGTTAAAGGCTTGCGTATCTTTCCACAGTTTTCTTCTGCTCATAAATGCAGAGCAAGATTTCCCTATTTCTAGCGTTGTTGGTTTGTGTGGGTTTTGATTTCCTACACAATTGGCATTACACTAAACATTGCTCCAGTGAATTTCCTTTAACGTAACAGATAATCCGTAATCTGTGCAGATAATGGATGTAACTCATTCTTTTGTAACGGCTGCTTAGCACACCATAGTTCGGTTGGACTGTACATTCAGCCAGTTTTCTAGGTTCCCAGCACTATATCATAACTAGTCTCTGTGGGCAAGGATAGTGTCTCTTGTGACGTCTGTCCCCCATAGGACCATGCACCTAGCATATGGTAAGTAGCCACAGATAGAATAAATGAACTAGTCCACAAACCTAAACCTCTGTCTCGTCCAGGGAAATCCCAGGGATCCCTCTCACACATGTCCTGAGATCTTGGGAGTGAAGACAGAGGGATGATAGATGATATTTTTTGCAGGTGAACTATTTTTTTTTAAACCACTTGAAATAATGATATCTTCCTGATCACAACAAAAGACATACGCACTGTCAAAAATTTGTGAAATACAGCAAAGTATAAATGAAAAAGAAAAATCACTACCAGTGCAAAGGTGGTTATTTTTCACTACATTTTAAAAGAGACTGCAACAAAAAGCATGAGGCGTTTGTGCCTTCGTCTTTACAAATGTATGAATGTTTTATTTATATAAGTAATATCCGTTCATAATGGAAGAAAATAGAGAATATAGAAAAAGACCAGAATAAAACACATCATTTCAGTAGTAACAACTGTTAACATTGTTTGCTGCATATTCTCGAAGTCTTTTGTCTCTGCATAGATGGTAAGAGTCTGGTGTGGGTGTCAAAAGTGCCGACCCTGGAGCCACCCTGTCTGTGGTTTTGTGGCTGGCTCCTCTGTCTTTAGCTGTGTGACCTTGCAAAAGGTAACTAACTTCTGTGAACTCATTTTCTGAGCTATGAAATGGTGCCCAGGTGAATGGAGATCATGGGTGGTAAGCACTTGGCACTAAGCACCAAGCACCGTTCCTGATACTACCTTAGACATGGAGGGGTGTTCCTACTGGCATGTGCTTTTTTTCGATGTTTGTCTTCAGAACTTTGGCTCCATCTCCTTAAGCTGTTGGGTGATGGTGAAGTAAAGGGGGGGCTTTGTTTTTGTATTAGCCATGCTGAGCAAGATTAAAATTCCCTGGCAGGCTTCCTTTTCTGCACTAACAGTACCTTTGTTTTTTGCATTTGTTTCCAAGACAGCCTGTTTGATTAGCTATTGGCCAGCTCTCTCTCCTGCATTCTGCCAGGTGAATTAGGCTCACTCTTGGTTTCTCTTCCCATTTGAATAAAATGTCCAGACTCTTTGGTTTGCCAGTGAGGCCTGAGCCCTTCAGCCCATGGAGTGAATGGCAGCAGTGAGTGAGTACCAGGGAGTAGCCTCTAGAGTTTGCCAGTCCTTTGCCTTTGTTTTGTTTTCCTAGAATGAGATTAGAAGGGCCTGCCTCCAGCGATTGTACCCAGTGCTTCTCATTCAGCCTTGAGCCACTAACCCCACGCAATATTTCTTTATGCAATGTGGAGCCTTATCTAGGGGGCGATTTCACTCTCTCCAGTCTGTGGACCAGTTGTTCTTAACCCTGGCTGCACAACTAGAATCACCAGGGCTGATTTCGAAACATAACCATTTTCAGAAAGCACCCCAGTTAATTCCACTGTGCGGCCAGAGAAGCTGTGCAGCCTGCTCGAAACAGGTAATGTCTCTTGATCAACCACCAGCTTCCTCCTTTGGCAGATGGGATTAGGAATATCTGTTCTCTCCACCTCACAGAGACTCAGGAAGAACAGATAGTGGATAGCAAAAGGTAACAAAGAGATAGCAAAGAACTTTGAAAAGTTAAAAGCACTACACAAATGAGCCTTGTTCTCTCTCTCCCTTGCTCACAAGACAAAGAAAACTTATGTTTGAGAGCTTCAGTTTATAAGGAATGCTAAACAGAATTTGGGCCTGGGTGGTAAATTAGTGAAAGTAAATAAGCATTGTTTATATAGGCTTCTTTGGCCTTGAATTCACTGCCTTTGACAATAAGGATGTCTCCCTACTTTCTGGTGCAGAGGAAGTACCTTTCACATGGAAAATGCATTCCCTGCATTCTAGAGACAAGAGACAGGGAGTCAGAGTTATCTTGCACTGGCTGCTTCTTAAGTAACTTTAATTTAAAATAATCATTATGGCACTGTGGCATATCTTGGGGCAGCCTGCCCTGGGCCCCCAGCGTCTCTCTATTTTCCCATCACCAGACCCTTGCCACCGGCAATCGACCTTCTGTCTTTATGGATTTGCCTATTCTGGACCTTACATCTAAATAGAATCTTATAACATGTGGCCTTTTCTGAATGACTTCTTTCACTCTACATAAAGTTTAAAATTCATCCGTGTTGCGGCATGTAGTAAGTCTTCATCCTTTTTTATGGGTGGATAATATTCCTTTGTGTAATATGCCACATTTTGTTTATCCATTTATTCTTTGATGGACATTTGGGTTGTTTCCACCATTGGACCATTATGAATAATGCCACTATGAAAAATGACATTCTTATAAAAGTATCTGTTTGAGTGTCAGCTTTGGGGTAGATACCTAGAAGTGGATTTGCTGGATCATATGGTAACTCTATTTTTAACCTTTTGAGGAACTGCCAGATTGTTCTCCAAAATGGCTGTACAGTTTTATATTCCTATCAGTAGTGTACAAGGGTTCCAGTTTCTCTGGACTCTGATCAGCACTTTTTACTGTTGGACATTTTTTTATTATCCCCATCCTAGTGAGTGTGAAGTGATGTCTCACTGTGGGTTTGATTTGCATTTCCCTGATGTTGAATGATGTTGAACACCTTTTCAGGTACTTTTTGGCCATTTGTATATCTTCTCTGGGGAAATGCCTTTTCAAATTCCCATTTTTGGGGGGTGGTTTGTTTTTGTTCAGTTGTGACAGTTCTTGTGTATTCTGGGTACTAGACTTTTATCAGATGTGTGATTTGAAATATGTTCTCCTATTCCGTAGATTGTCTTTGCATTTTATTTGTGGTATCCTTTGAAGCACAAAATCATTGAACTCTGATGAAGTCTAATCTCTAATTTTTCTCTGGTTGCTTATGATTTTGGTATCACATCTAAGAAACTACAGCTAATCTGCTGCCATGAAATTTTATGACAGTTTTCATAGAAGAGTTTCATGGCACTAGCTCTTACATTCAGGTCTGTGATCCATTTCAAGTTAATTTTTATAATGTAATGTGTAGAAGGGGTCCAAATTCATTCTTTTGCATATGAGTAGCCAGTTGTCCCAGCACCATTTGTTGAAAAGACTCTTTCCTGTTGAAATGTCTTGGATCCTTTGTCAAAACTCAGTGAAAAAATAAAAATAAGGGTTTATTTCTGGGCCATCAGTTCTATTCTGTTGATGTGTATGTCTCTCCTTATGGCAGCACCACACTGTCTTCATTCTTGTTGCTTTGTACAAAGCTTTGAAACCAGGAAGTATGGATCCTCCAGAGTTGTTCTTCTTTTTCAAGGTTGTTTTGGCCATTCTGGAGCCCTGCATTTCCATATGAATTTCAGGATCATCTTGTCAATTTCTGCAGAGCAGTCCGGTGAGATTTTGATAGGGGTAGCATTGAATGTAGATCAGTTCGAAGAATATTGCTGTCTTAATATGAAGCCCTCCAATCCATGAACACGGGATGTGTTTATCTATGTATTTAGGTCTTCTCGAATTCTTTGCAATGATGTTTTATAGTTTTTGGAGTGTAGGTTTTGCACTTCCTTTGTTATAGTTATCCCTATGTATTTTATTCTTTGTGGTGGTATTGCAAATGGAATCATCAGTTACATTTTCAGATTTCTCATTGCTACTCTAGAAGTACAGTTCATTTTTTCTATATTGATCTTATATCCTGCAACCTTTCAGAAATCATTTATCACTACTAATGTGTGTGTGTGTGTGTGTGTGTGTGTGTGTGTGTGTGTATTTTTCAAGTTGTTTTTTTTTTTTTATAGATCATGTCATTCACAAATAAAATAGTTTTACTTCTTTCCAATCGGGGTGCCTTGTATTTTTTTTTCTTGCCCAGTTGCCCTGGCTACAACCTCTAGCACAGTGTTGAATAGCAGTGGCAAGAGTGGACATCCTTGTCTTAGGGGGAAAGCGCCAGTCTCTCATCATTATGATTTTAGTTGTGTGATTTTCACAGGTGCCCTTATCAGGTTGAGGAGGTACCTCCAGTACCCTTTAATAAATGTTTATTTATTTACCCTTGAGGAACCAAGGGTAGTAGAATGTTACCTAATGTGGAGTTAAGTTAGTTAGTCATTCAAGGTTGGGAATTGGTTTAGGGTGCGAGAATGTCCTTTCTTCCTGAGGGGGGATGTATGGTGATACTTCAGGGGCTGATAATCATCTACATTCAAATTAAAATATAGAATCTCAAACATATTTAAAAGAACAGTTAAAGCTAATAGAGTTTCCATGAACTCATAGTGATACTATGTTGCCATGAGGCAATTAAGAATTAAAGGCAAATAAAATGATACTTCAGTGCTGGCATAGAGTAGGAGCTCCATAAATGGTTACTAGATAGTTCATATGCTTAGGATAGGTATGTTAGTTGGTTCAGACTGCCATAAAGCGATACCATAGACTAGGTGGCTTATGTAGCAGAAATGTATTTCCCAACAGTTTTGGAGGCTAGAAGTCAGAGATCAATGTGCCAGTGTAGTCCATTCTGGTGAGATCTCTCTTTATTTGTAGGTAGCCACCTTCTTTCTGTGTCCTCCTAGGGCAGGCAGAGAGCCCTCAAAATCTTTGGTATTTCTTCTTATAAGGACACTAATCCCGGGGTGCCTGGGCAGTTCAGTGGGTTAAGTGTCCAACTCTTGATTTCAGTGCAGGTCATGATCTCATGGTTCGTGAGTTTGAGCCCCACATCAGGCTGTGCTGATAGCGTGGAGCCTGCTTGGGATTCTGTCTCCTTCTCTCCCTGCTCCTCCCCCACTTGCTCTCTATATCTTTCTCAAAATAAATTTAAAAAAAAATTATAAAAAAAGGACACTAATCCCTTTGTGATGGTCCCACCCTCAGGACCTCATCTAAATCTAATCATCTTCCAAAGCGCCCCCCCCCCAGATATCATCACATTGGGGGTTAGGGCTTCAACATGTGAGTTTTTGGGAGATACCAACATGTATTCCGTAACAGGTGGTTAGACCACTGTACACACCAGGTGTGGCCAAATTCGAAACTTTAGGAGTCATGATAACAAAGGCAGGGAATGGCAGGCGCAATCAGATATTCACAATAGCTACCATGCCTTGAGAGCCTACATATGTGCCTGGAACTATGCTAGATTCATTAATTCCCTCATCTCATTCCACCCAGCAGCCCTGAAATGTAGATGATCAATCTCATTTATACAGAGGAGCAAATTGAGATGTGTGGGGCAGGAAGAGTTTTCCTCTGCCCTTCAAGACTCTTCTAGCTGGACTAAGAATTAAATTGACCTGAGCCAGATTAACAGGAGAAAATCAAACAAAGCTTAATAACGTGTATAGCTCCTGTAGACATGGGAGATACCCAGGAAGACTGAAAAGCTCCCTGAAGTGGCCGGCACCTTAAATACCATCTCCGGCTTCAGGCAACAGATAACTTTGGGGGCAGGGAGTCAGTTATGGGAGGTTATTAAGGGAAAGCACAGTAAACAAAGGTAAGATGGTACTGCAGATGTGAGTTGTTCCTTTTTCCCCTGATGAGCACGTTCAGAAATTTAGAGTCATCCCCCCCCTTCTCGGTGGTGAGGAAGACACCCTTACAACTGGAGATTTCCCTTATAAACATAAATATCTCTTACAAAGGGTAACTTACTCCATTTTCAGAGTTGAGGTGAGTCTGTGGTTTCTTCAAATAAACCAGCTTGGAATCACCAATTTGCCAAAGAGGCGTATCTTGGGGTGGCAAAATTTGCTCCCTTACGGAAGCAAAGAGATGAAGCAACCCACCTAAAGGCACTGAGCTCATGAGTGGCAATATTGCAAACTAGAACCCACGTTTCTGTTTCCAAAGCCCATTGGCTTTCCACTATACCACTCCACCGTCCTCACTGTATCCCCCATCCTTGATGCTCAAAGAGTGGTTCACTGGCCAACAGAATTGGCCTCCCCTGGGAACTTGCCAGAAATGCAGAGTCATGGGCCCAATCCTAGACATATAGTCTGCATTTTAACAAGATCTCCTGGGGGTTGGTGTGCGTGCAAAATTTTGAGAAGGCCTGGGAAGCAAGATTTAGAGGAAGCAAAATGACTGATATATAATGTGCAAAGGAGCAAAGGTGGCTCAGTCCTACTCAGGTCTTATCCTGCTTCTGTTTTTTTTTTTTTAATTTTTTTAATATTTATTTTTGAGAGAGAGAGAGAGAGGGACAGAGTGTGAGTGGGGTGGGCCAGAGAGCACAGGAGACACAGAATCTAAAGCAGGTTCCAGGCTCCAAGCTGTCAGCACAGAGCCCAATGCAGAGCTCGAACCTGTGAACTGTGAGATCGTGACCTGAGCCAAAGTCAGGCGCTCAAGCGACTGAACCACCCAGGCACCCCCTGTTCTTCCCTTTAAGGAGACCTGTCTTCCAACAGGTGTGGGTGTGGAGCATACCTGGTAAAGACTGAGGTCTTCCTGGTTGGTCACTCAGCTACTGTAACTGAGGCCTACACGATAGGGCTGGGCAAAAATTTTGGTATTTTGCACTTTACGGTATGTAAGTTATACCTCAACAAAAAAGAAAGTAAAAAACTAGCACCTGAAATCCTAACATTCTAAAATCCACTGCAGGTGACTTTTAAAATGCATAGAGCCTCAATAGGTGAGGTGCCCCGAAGTAAGGTTGAATAGCTATTTTGCTTTTTGAAAGGAGCAAAGGTTAAATACTGGGAGTTCTAGATCCATGGGAGACCCATTCAGAATAGCCTCCAGCCAAATTGAGGAACACTGCAGAAAGCAGTTGGTCTCTGGTCATATGGAACAGAACCAGGAGCCAGCATAGGCCCCCCCCCCCCAAAATACACTTTTGTGAAACTCTCCATGTTTTGTTTTGATAGGATTACTCAAACATTAATTAGGGGAAGCCAGAGTGTAATCTGGATGTTGGTAAGTCATTTTACCACATAGTTCTTCCTGATAAGCTAGAGAGAGCTAAGGTCTCGGTAACAGTGCAGTTAGCTGGCTTAATGGTTTGCTGAACTAATTTAAGGGGGTGATGGCAAGTTCCATCAAGGCAAAGATGACTCTCCAGAGTGTCAGATTTGCTTGTGTCCCAAAGCTGGGGAAGACAGCTATGTCAGGCGACAGTTTCCGTGTCCCAAAACGTCCTGAAATTGCCTAAGGAACAGAAAGGAAATTTTATACTAGTAAAGGTAAAGCTCAAATACTCACTTTAAAAAATCAACTAGATTCTAGCACTTTATTTATTTTTTAATGTTTATTTATTTTTGAGAGAGAGAGAGAGCATGCAAGTGGGGCAAAGGCAGAGAGGGGGACAGAGGATCCAAAGCAGGCTGTGCGCTGACAGCAGCGAGCCCGATGTGGGGCTCAAACTCGAGAGGTGCGAGATCTTGATCTGAGCTGAAGTTGGATGTTCAACCTCCTGAGCCATCCAGGTGCTCCTAGATCCTAGCACTTTAGAGCTTGGGAGGTCCTTAGAAAATCAGGTAATCTAACTATGTCATATCACACATGATAGAGCCCAGAAAGGGGGAATAACTAGGTCATATGGCCAGTGAGTGACAACTCTTAAGACCTGCACTCAGGTGTTCCCGACTCCCAGACCAGTGCTCTATGTCCCCTGCTACATAAGTACTGAATGGGATGCTCAGTGTGTATGTGTAGGGGGAGGGGTCCCCACACCAAACACTTGTGTGGACGAACACCAGCTAGGTATCTTATTACCATTTCATTCACTCTGACGCTGTCTGCCTGGAGGTGGCATCAGATCCGGCAGATTAAGGGCTCAGTCTTATGAGACTGCCTCCATTTCAGATGCCTGTCACAAGTCCACATTGTCACCTGGGCTTCTGACTGACTGACTATAAATTGGAGGGGCCCATGCCCCCCTCCCCGGGTCCAATGAACTTGCTAGAGCAGCTCACTGAAGTCCAAAACGTTGACTGATGTCTGCCAGTTTATTAGAAAGGATCTTTGGAGGATACTGATGAACAGCCAGACAAAGAGGTATAGAGAGCAGGCTTCAGAAGGGTCCCAGGCGTAGGAGCATCTGTCCCCATGGAACGAGGGTGCCATTCACCCAGCACGTGGATGTATTCACCAGCCGGGGAGCTCAACAACTCTTACTGTTCAAGAGTTTTTATTACAGAGCGTAATGTGTCGCCGCCCTTTCCCAGAGGTCAGTGGGCATGGCTAAACACTCCCACCGTCTCATCCCTTTCAGGTGACCAGCCCCCTCCTGAGGCCTTGGTTCCCTGGGCAGCCATGGGCTTAAAGCTCCACCTGGTGGGGACAGGCCTGCACAGCTCTGCATCTGGGCATGAGGGCTGGAGGCGTGAGGCAGGTGTGCCCTGTCGTCCTCTGAATTAATCCCCCGTCTTCTGGGGTGGCTTTGCTGTCTGTGGCCTGTTCCCGGCGTCAGCTGAAGGCTTTTTAATAAAAATGGAACCCAGAGGAGGAATGATAAGGTATCTGATTTTAACCCGAAGTGAGAGAACACCAGATGTTTCATTCTGTCTGAAGGTTGGAGGGAGGAAAAGCAATTAGCAGCTGCTACTGATTTAGCAGCAGACACCTGCTAAGTGAAAATCTGTCAAACTGGCCAGGCTTGGCCCCGGAAGTGTTGTATGCCGCTTCTCAGACATTTCTGGGAATTGTAAATTATGTTGGCCCAAAATAGGTTGTGGGTGGCGGGGTGGGGTGGGGCGGTGGCGAGTGGGCTCTGGAGAAGCTAAACTTGTCTGCATAGACCAGGATTGTGTTATTCTAAGATGACAGCAACTTAAAATGGCTTTTTGGTGGGTAAATGGAAAGGAAGAGAAGAGAAAGAATCTTTCCGAAGCTGCCTGGTTGTGCCCTGCTTCTCACCTGGCTCACAGGCGCCCTCTGGGGTCCATTCCATAGGAGGAGAGGTAGGGCTGACCGAAGGATCAGGGGAGACCTGCTTCTCTTTCTCGACTGGTCCAGAGCACACCTCTCCCCTCCCCCAAGGACAGTGAGTCTCAAAGCAGGAAGAACCCTCCTCCACTGTGGGCTCACAGCAGCTCCTGCTCTGTGACAGTGACAGACTGTTGGCTCTCGGAGCCATCTGGACATCTTCTGCTGGGCTTGTGCTTTCCTTTGGCTTGAAAAGAGGCTTCTCTTACGGCTTTCTGCTTTCCAGAATTCTTTTGCAAGTAGACGTTAACTGCCGCTCCCCCCCGCTCCATTTTCCTGAGGCCCACACTGAGACACAAACAGTGGAAACAGGAATTCATTGAGAAGGCCTTGGGGATCTGCATATGTGTTGGAAGGGGTGGGTGTTCGAGATATGACTGATGCTAAAGAAGGCCAATTTGTGATTCATCAAGATGGTGGTGAAAGACCTGGGCCGCTCCCATTCAGGCCTCGTGCCACATTCACTGATCGGAACTGTTGGTTCTCGGTTTCCAAACCGGGCCAGAAGTCCACTGCAACTTGGGCCAGACGGATGGGCCCCATCTTGAGAGAAGCGATGGTCGCTTTCCCTATGGAGCAGGCACCGGGGGGCGCTGTTGGCAGACGCAGGGCCAGACCTGTCTTGACAGACTACCACCTGGAACTTTGTCTGGGCAACGTGTTTTGGTGTGCTCGAAGACCAGACTCCTCATTCTAGAGAGGGGATCCAAGAGAAGATTCTTTTTTGCTTTAACTGACTAGGCCCTTGGGCAAGAAGAGTCATTTCAGCTCTGTCGGAATTTCACTCCCTGTGTGCCACAGTGCCAGTGCAGGAAGGGAAAAAAGGAGCCGTGACAGAAGCGGGTGGGAGATCTGAGATTCCCCACTCTCCAGCCAGTACTGGAAGGAGCTGTACCCTCTCTGGTCTATCCCTGGAAAGACCAGCATTCCAATCAATCCGTTTCAGTAGGAGGAAGAACCACAGCACAAATCGTGTGGCAACAGCCTCCCCTAGAGAGAGATCCAGGGACCCTGTCTGTGATGGAGTGTCCAAGGTGCACTCATGACTATATTCTGTCTTCCATTGATTACTACCAGAAATGGAAGTCTGGGTCTTGTTTTCCAGCCTTCTATGGTGGTGTCCTTACTGTTGGCGGGGGCAGTCAGGAGAACATTCTAATTCTGTTCACTGGTTTGGCCATCTGTCTAGATGTTCTCAGTGGTCTCCTGACATGTCTCTAAAGAAGTTGATAAATCTCTACTTTGTCTAGTATTATGCCAAGTTCTGTGGGGTATCAGGAAGTCCATTTAACCCATCGTGTGGCTAACATAAGCCCTCGGAATATGGATTTAAGCCATATTTTGGGGCATATTAGTGGCTCACTAGGTTGAGCGTCCGACTGTTGATTTTGGCTCAGGTCATGATCTCACAGTCGTGAGATCGAGCCCTGTGTCGGGCTCTGCGCTAAGCATGGAGCCTGCTTGGAATTCTCTCTCCCTCGGCCCCCACCAAATAAAAATACATAAATACGTAAGCAAACCATCTTTTGATTTCTGAGCCCTTCAAAATGCCGGAAATCAGAATTTAGAGTGAGTCGGGTATAAGACCATAAAGTGCATGCAGGCAGGGACCATTCGTATTTTGTTCATAATAGTTGACACATAGCTGGTGCTCAGTAAATACCTGTTGACTGAATGAACGAACGGGTTGGTGTATGGGGGATCATGAAGGTAGATTCTAGCGTTGATTAATTCCCAGGGTAATATAATTAGAAGATTCCAGGCCTGAGCTCACATGGCGGGGGTGGGAGACAGGACATTTCAGTAGCAGGGGATCAAGGCATCATGGATTTGAGTCATTTGTAAAGCAAGTTTCGAAGTCAGCGGCTGTCTCTGCACCACAAAGGGCCTTAGCGCACATCCAGGTAAGGTAGGTCAGAGGTGAAGAACATGATCTCTGGAGTTAGTCTGCCTATTTCCATCCAGGCTCTGTAACTAACCTTGGGGCAGTTAATCTATGTTTCAGTGACCACTTCTGAAAGGGGGGGGTTATGACAGCTATCTAGGAGAGTTGTTCTAAGTATTAGTTAATACATTAATACATACCAAGTACTTAGGACAATGCCTAGCAGAGAAGTACTACATACCAGTAGTTATTAACTACTGTTACTGTTATTGTTATCCTTATTGCTGTTTTGAACACTAGTCCTATCACTGTCCTTATCAGTACCTTTTCCAGGGAACCACCAGTCACTGCTCTGAGAAACTATTCTGAGTTTTACACCTACCACTTAGCCTTCAGGAGTCTGGCCTACTAGTATTTCTCCAAGTATAGGTTAAACGCTCCTCTATCCAGATTACCTTAGGGAGCCTTGTTAAAGTACAGGATGCTGGGCCTCATCCCGGTGGGTCCAAAGAAGACCCTTGGTCTAAAAATCTGTGCTGAAGATCAGCACACTCTGTGTGTGGGATTAGCCAGGAGCTGCTGCAAGAGTCTGTTTATTATCCTGCAGTGCTGGTAGAAACCCTGGGATGGAGGCTGGGAGCCTGGGAAGAGCTAGAGAAGAGGAGAGTTAAATGGAAGAGAAGAGAAGAAGAGAAGGAGGGAGAGAAGTGAGCAGAGTCTGCTCATGCCAGCAGGTGGTCAGGTCCATCTCTGGTGGCCTCCAGGGGATATGTGGCATTTGCCTTCCCTTGATTTAGGGATTCATCAACCTGGCTCCAGCTTGTAGCAGAGGTGATGATGAGTCCAGTTACGGGGCGATGTTAGAGGCAGCAGGGCAGGGAGGCTTGTCTTAGAACTGGCTGCCTGGCCCACTGGCTGCCTTCAATCTAGGGCCCCCAAAGAGTAGAATACTAGGCGGACTCCTTGCTCAGTTGATGGGGGGTAGGGGGACAGTGGGCTGGGTGCTGAGTGCCCTTGAGCTGTTTGGACTGGGCTGAGAGCCGAGTTTCAGATGCTTTTGTCCCACTCTTTGCTCCAGTACTAGGGTGAGGTTCACCTTGTTTCACGCCATCTTACGTCCAAGTCCTTTGAAGGCACTAAAGTAGAGGCAGATGATACCACGGATTACCTGGGCTACCGAGGGGTTGGGGATTAGCACCTTTCCTCTCGTACCTACCTCCCACGCTACGGGGCTTACGTATTTTGGGTGGAATCTGCAACCCAAGGCAGGGAGGATGACACCGTGGTCCTGTTAGTGGTACAGAAGGCCCCTGTGGAGCGCCTTGTCACACCACCTAAGCCAAGACGGCCGGCCCTGGGCAAGTCGTTCTGCCGGTGCAGTTTGGCCTCTGCACACAAACTGGTTGTCTTCTGATTTGCACCTGCCCTGGCTCCTCTGTAGGCCTTTTGAACAGTCTCTGTCCTTAGCCTTTCCCCCGAGTTGTCTGGAGAGAGCTGCACAAATATTTACTTTCCCTCCTTGAGTAAAAAGTCAAGTAACGTGTTCAGGGCTGGACTTCCAGGTCCTGAAGTACCCTTTTTGTGTACCCAAAGCTTCTCTCTTTTTTCCACATGAAATTCTAGCTTTGGCTCAGTCTGAAGAAGTAGTAAATGTGGATTTTGTGGCTTCGGGGCCCCCTGAGTCCTCTTTAATGCCTAGTGTCTGGGGTACCTGGATGGCTCAGTCGGTTGAACATCCAACTTCGGCTCAGGTCGTTCATGAGTTTGAGCCCCATGTCAGGCTCTGTGCTGACAGCTCGGAGCCTGGAGCCTGCTTCAGATTCTGCATCTCCCTCTCTCTCTGTCCCTCTCCCACTCACTCTCTGTCTCTGTCTCTGTCTCTCTCTGTCTCTCTGTCTCTCTCTCTCGGGCTCTGAGCACCAAGGAGGAAGTCAGGAGTCACCCTGATAGGGTTTAGACTCCAAAAGGAAGGACCCGTTTCTCCCCTACCCATCACTTTGCATCCCTCTCTCCACACCAGACCTTGAGAATAAGGTGGATTGAATACCTTATGCTTGGTAGCGCTGTGGGCACCTGTCCTTACTGGGGCCAGGGGTAGGGTCACAAGGGACGATACAGTGAGGACAAAGGATGTGGGGGTCTGTAGATCCCCATTACGTGTTATTTTCTTTACATGCTCAGATACTCTGAGAGCGGGGGTTCATACAAACTAGAAAAATGTTCACTAATCATAGCTAAATGCATCGTCCTGGTTAAGGCTTCCTGCAATGTAGAGATAAGGAGACTCTAACAGGAGAGTTCTCCCCTCTTACTCCCCAGAGGTAATTGCCACTCACGGTTTGGTGCATTCATCTTTCGACCTTTTCTTTGGCTTTCAAAATTTTTGAGCTACGTGCTTAATAAATGAAGACATTCATTTGCTGTAAAACTCCGACTGGACAAGTCTGTTACATCCAAAGTCAAGGTCTCCCCTACCCGAATCTCTCCTCCCCAGTCCTGTTCCCCTGCTCGGTTTGCTAATAAATACCTTCCCAGTCCTTTTGCTATGCATCTTCCATCCACCTAGAAGCACAAATACTAATTTGTCCTTTTTCTTGTACAAAAATGATCATGCTTTGTATAATGTAGATTTGCTCAGTTTTACCAACAAATGGTTGTACCTCCTTTTTTGTAAATGGTTGCATACTTAATTCTCCAGAGTACTTTATATATAAAATTAAGTTTATTTACTTTGAGAGAGAGAGAGCACAAACAGTGGAGATTTACTTGGAGAGAGAGAGGGAGAGAGAGTGAGAGTGAGCGCACAAACAGTGGAGGGACAGACAGGGAGAGAAAAAATCCCAAGCAGGCTCTGTGCTGTCAGTGCGAGCCTGATGCAGGGCTTGAACTCACAAACTGTGAGATCATGACTTGAGCTGAAACCAAGAGTCTAATGCTTAACCAACTGACCCACCCAGGCTCCTCCAGAGGATTTTTTTGATGAACCTGCCACTAATGGACTTTTAGTTTACTTTTTGGTTATTACATACTTTTTAAAATTACACATAACATTCCATTTTGCATCTGTACACATACAGCTCTGCGTGTGAGTGCAAGCATCTCTGTTAGTATAAATTCCTAGAAGTGAGTCCAAGTGAATGGGTATTTAAATATTTTGGTAAATAATGACCAGTTGCTGCCAAAGTGAAGATCCCTTGTTTTTCCTTCCCATGAATATCTGTTAGGATTTCTGCCATATTAGGTCATACAGATTTACCTCATTTAAATTTAAACAATTTCCCAACTTTTCATTGTAGGGATTTTCATACCGAAGAGTTGAAGTGATAGTGTAGTGAACAACCACATGTCCTCCAGGTGGATTTAACAACTAACATTTTCCCATATTCCGTTTCCACTGCTGTTCTTCTTTCTGTGTAAGTTTGCTGAATCTTTTCCAAAAAAGTTGCAGACATCTTGACGTTTCACTTCCAAATACTTCAGCCTGAGTTCCCAGGAATAAGGAAGGGGTCATATACAACCACAATGCTGTGACCACACCCAAGAGAATTCTCAACAATTCTACAATGCTGTCTACTTTATCTGGTAATCAGTTTAAATTGAAATTTCCCTGATTGTTCCAAGAACGTGTTTAACTTTTTAAAATAATCTTTTTTAATATTTACTAATTTTTGGGAGACAGAGAGACAGAGTGCAAGCAGGGGAGCGGCAGAGAGAGAGGGAAGACGCAGAATCCAAAGCAGGCTCCAGGCTCCAAGCTGTCAGCACAGAGCCTCACGTGGGGCTCGAACCCACGAAACGTGGGATCATGACCTAGGCCAAAGTTGGACGCTTAACCGACTGAGCTACCCAGGCGCCCCTGAAATAATTTTTTGATGTTTATTTATTTATTTTGAGAGGGAGAGAGTGCACATGAGCAGCGGAGGGACAGAGAGAGAGGGAGAGAGAGAATCGCAAGCAGGCTCCGTGCTAACAGCAGAGCCCGCTGTGGGGCTTGATATCCCGAACCGTGAGAAATCAAGAGTCAGACACTCAGCCAACTGAGCCACCCAGGCACCCCTTTAACTTTTTGTTTTGTAATCAGGATTCAGTCAGGTTTCAAGATTGTTTTTGACTGTTCTCTTTAATTTTTGTTCATTTTAAAAAATCTAGGCACAGTCTCTCCCAGCCCCTGCTTTCTTTCTTCATGGCAGCGAAATTTTGGTGACTCCGGGCCAGTCGTTTTGTAGACTTTCGCACATTCTGGATTTGTCTGGCTCTTTTCTCGTGGCACCTTGTTGTTTTTAATGGCAGCATGGTATTCTGTTCCGTGAACGTACTGTGGTTTATTTTAAGTTGTGGGCATTCCTTCTGTGGCCTCCTCTAGCAAGTGGTATTATTTAGTTCCCAGGAGTTTGTGGCACCCGTAGGCCACAGTAAAAGTCTGTGGTCAGTTAATGAAGACAAAGTGTTCCAAAGCCGAACTCGGTTGGCAGGAACAGTACCAAAGGCAGCAGTAAGAGTGGATTGTGTCCCTTCCCCCGCTAAAGGAGATGGATTATTGTTTTGGTCTGTTCAGGCTGCCATAACAAAGTACCACAGGCCCAGTAGCTTCTATAGCGGAGATGCATTTCTCACAGTTCTGGGAGCTGGAAGCCCCAAACTGGGGTGCAGGTGTGGTGTGGTGAGGGCCCTCTTCTGGACCGCAGGCTCCTTGCTGTGTCCTCAAGGGGTGACGGGGCCACGGGGAGCTCCCTGGGGTCTTGTATAAGGGCACTGATCCCATTCACAAGGGCTCCCCCCTCAAGACCTCATCACCTCCTAAAGCCCCACACCTCTTAATACCATCCCATCGGGCCATGAATTGGGGGGAGGGGTACAGACATTCAGACCATAAGCAGTTCTCTCTTCTGATTCTCTGATTTCTTGTGGGCATCGGGGGCTGAGCTGAGACCAGGGTCCTCCCCTTAGAACCCCCTATTCTTACTCTGCACCTCATCATCAGCCAGGGAGTGTTCTGGTAACGCCGAATTCTCTTGCCACGCAGCGCGAGCTCCGAGTTCGTGAGCTCCCTGGACTTCTAGCACACCCCTCCCTCAGACAGTTATCCTCCCTTCGCCTTGTCCTTCCCTTCTCATCTCCTGGAGCCCGAGCCGATACCCTCTCTCGTGTTCTGGGTCCCACTCCATGCAGGACCTCTCACTGCCCAGCGTCTCCTGCCTATCTTGCTTCTTCTGCTTCTCCCTCTCCACTCACCACTGGCTGCTTCCCTCCCTCCGTAAATATGTTCTGGGCTCCCGTTCTTCACTGTTATCGCTCTGTAGATATGAGCCTGGAGTTATGATTTTGTCTCTCTCTACCCATGCACTCTTGTTGGGAGGACCGTGGGCCCAGGGTCTGCAAAGTGAGGTGCGTAAGATGTTCTGTTGGGGTGCTTAGGAAAATATTAGCATATCCATCTTAGAGTTTCAGCTTCTTATTTTTCCATGCTAGTGTTTTTTGTTTTTTTTGTGGGTTTTTTTGAGTTTTTTTTGTTTTGTTTTTTTGAGAGAGAGAGAGAGAGTGCAAGTGAGCGAGGGGCAGAGAGAGAGAGAGAGAGAGAGAGAGAGAGAATCTCAGGAAGGGCAGGAGGGAAAGGGAGAGAGAGAGAGAGAAGCGGGGGCTCATCCAAAGTGGGGCTTGTGTTCACCCAAAGCAGGGCTCGTGCTTACGCAAAGTAGGGCTCAAGATCACCCGAAGCAGAGCTCGTGCTCACCAAAAGTGGGGCTCGAGCTCACCTGATGCAGGGCTCGAACTCATGAACCGTGAGATCATGACCTGAGCTGAAACCAAGAGTCGGATGCTTAAGTGATGGAGCCAACCAGGCGCCACCTGACCTTATCCTTTTATCCATTAGCCTCCTCAACTTGACCATGAGCTCTTGTAGGGCAGAGACTGTGTCTTCATCATTGCTGTATACCCAGAGCCAGGCACATTTCCCTGCCACCTAGTAGTGTCTCAATAAGTGTTGTGTTTTTTTTTTTCTATTGATTGGATGAGAGTAAGAATAGGACTGTCGTGGGTAAGAAGAGGAGAGTGGTGCTGACAGCCCTTTGGGAGATAAAGAAGTCTCCAGGGAGAAGCTCTCACCTAGAGACAGGCCAAAAGAATGAATCACTTTGTCGGGGTGGGGGTGGGGGGTTGCACCTGAGTGGCTCAGGCAGTTAAGTGTCTGACTCTTGGTTTCAGCTCAGGTCATGATCTCATGGTTTGTGAGTTCAAGCCCCATGTTGGGTTCTATGCTGACAGTGCAGAACCTGTTTGGGATTCTCTCTCTCTCTCTCTCTGCCCCTAACTCTCCATCTTTCTCAAAAATCAATAAACAAACATTAAAAAAAAAAAGAATGAATCATGCTGGGAAGCTAAAGTTATCCTGGTAGTCACCTGATAAATACACTGACATGTGACTTAGGGCCATGGGACAGGCCCAGGCTCTACTCTTGCTGGAGGTTCTTGCTAAGGCAGAATGATTAGGTAAAAAGAGCTCCAGCTTTTGACCCAAAGAGGCCTTGCCTTAAGTCTTGCTGGCCGGAATGGAAATCTGGCCTTTACCACTTACTGGCTGGATTAATGTTGAAAAGGATACGGGGTAATAACAGCTAGCATTGATTAAGCACATATTGTATACCAGCACTGGGCCAAGAACTCTACATGCATTACATCACCTAATGTCACCACAGCTTAATGAGATAGGCATTATTATCATTCCTATTTTATAAATGAGCCACGTGAACCTCAACAAGATTAAGTGATTTGCCCAAAGGTGCTTTGCAACTAAATGATGGAGCTAGAATTTCAATCTGAGCAGCCTGGCTCTAGGCTGGCCATATTCATTTGGAAGTCATCAGTAGACAGAAGTCCTTTACAGCCAGGAGCCTGAATAAGGTTATCTAGTGAGGGAGAGCAGATAGAAAGAGAGCCAAGGACTTGGTTCTGAGCCCCTTCTATATAAGGGACAGAAGGAAGATCCGGTAATGGAGGTTGAGAAGGGGAGTCATTGAGGTAGGGAAAGAATAGGGGTGAAGTAAGATGAGGCCTGAAAATTGGCCAGGACCAACCGGCATGTATAGTTGCACAGGTTGTTAACTGCACAAGGGGGTGATTGTGCCAAAAATCTTTGGGACACCCTGGCATGGGGATGAAGAAGGGGTGTCTCCTTAAAGTTCACACAAAGATGTCACACGGGTGTGCTTCCGTCCTTGTTGCCCATTAGAATTAGGATGGGTGTCATGGGTAACCTCAGTAAAAGCAATTTGAGGGGTGTGGTGGGTGTGAAAATTTGGAGTGGATGGAAGGATAATTCAGAGGAGAGGACATGATGGCAATGAGAAGAGACAATCTTTTTGAGGACTTCTGTAAAAGGGAAAGCAGAGATATGGGGTGGGGGCTGGTGGGGAAAGCAAAGGCAGGAGTTTTTTCCTCTTTCGATGGAAGATATTGAAATGTACTTGTTTTCTGATAGGAATGATCCAGTGACAAAAAGGGACAGTTGCTGGTGTGACGTCCTGGAGCAGGCAAGAAGGGATGGGATCTAGCACACACGTGAGGGGACTGGCCTTAGCCAGCAGCGTGGTCGGGGGATCCTGAAGAGCAGCGGAAGAAAAGGCAGCTCTGGGGATGGGGCGCAGGGAGGAGGGAGACATCGAGGCAGGTGCCCGCGGATGTCCTTTTCCCATTGCTCTTTTTTCCCCCGAATGGAGTAGAAAGGCATTTCACCAGCTGAGGGGCAGGACGGAGGAAGGTTTGAGGAAGGCGCAAGAAGTTGTACAATAGTTGTCCAAGAGAGAGGAGAGCAAATGGATTGGGGCATGTGGATGGATGGTTGGGTAGCATTAAGACTTGCCGTCATGAATTTAAGGGGGGTTCACGGCATAGTTTTATATTTTTCTCCGGCAATGCTCACTTGCCTGGGGGGTAGAGACGGGAAGGCAGAGAGTTTGATTTAACCAGCAACGTGGATTTGTAAAGCAGGTAGGATAGAGTGGGGAGAGAATGTCCGGAGGGTTGAGAATGTGGGGAAGCGGCTGAAGGGCAAGTGTAGAAGTGAGGATGTGAGGTCGGTGAGGGGCAGTCAAAACGTGGTGGGATCAGTGGACCATAGGTCCCAGTGAAGTTGTAAGACGGATATGAAGCGAGTGAGTTGTTGGCTAGGTAGGCTGTGGTCGTTGGAGAGTGGGGTACACGACAGGCCAGTGCTAACACTGTTGAGGACACAGGCATTTTGACACATTTCCAACACAGGAACGTTGGAAAAAATGACAAGAGAGGGAGGCAGAGTCTTCAAGGCCAAATGGGAAATGCACGGGGAGACGGTCCATAGGTGGCCACAAGAGCAGTGGGTAGTAGAGTACAAGGGCATGAGATTCCATTGGGGGAGTGGTTAGGAAGGAAGCAGAGAGAATGGCTGTGGAACAGCCAGCGGTGTAGAAACAGCAGTGAGGAGCAGACAGGACCCCTCCTGGCCCCGTGGTACCGGGCAACATGGGAGGAGAACCACCCAGCACTTGAGAGGGCTGTAGGGGTGGCCGTGACCTCAGAGGGGCAGGGAACCAGGTTTTCATTAAAGCAAGAAGGTGAAGGGACTTCTCAGAGGAGAGTTTGAGAATGAAGACGATTTCGAATAGTCCTTGGGTTCCAGAAGGTAGGCTGGAAGGGTTTCTAGAATTGAGGGAAGGTGAGAGATGAGGTCAGATTAGGGAGGGATTAGAATTCAGGTGTTGGGGGGCGCCTGGGTGGCTCAGTCAGTTAAGCATCCGACTTTGGCTCAGGTCATAATCTCACGGTTTGTGAGTGTGAGCCCCATGTCGGGCTCTGTGCTGACAGCTCCAACAGCTCGGAGCCTGGAGCCTGCTTCGGATTCTGTGCCTCCCTTGCTCTCTGCCCCTCCCCTGCTTGTGCTGTCTCTCTCTCTCTCTCTCAAAAATAAATAAACATTAAAAAATTTAGAATTCAGGTGTTGGGTGGTGACTTGGGAGTTTGGGGCTTCTTATGGTGACTGAGGTGACCAAGGATGGAGGGCACGGTGGGATTGCTTGTCTCCATGGCAGAGCATGGGGGTGTGGCCGGCAGAGCCATATGCTAGGAAGAAGGTCACACGCTTGCCATGGACGGAGTCTGTGCCCCTAATGCTTTAGGCAGTCTGAGTCCAGAGGCCTGGAGGGCTTTATCAGCCTGCTTTTTTTTTTTTTTTTTACGGGTTTTTTTTTTTTTTTTAATTTGAGAAAGATACAGAGAGCAAGCAAGGGAGAGGCAAAGAAAAGGAGACAGAGTCCTAAGCAGGCTCCATGCTGTCAGCACAGAGCCTGATGTGGGGCTCGAACTCACAAACCGTGAGATCATGACCTGAGCCGAAACCAAGAGTTGGACACTTAACTGACTGTGCTGCCCAGGTTCCCCTACAATAATCTTATAACAGCGTAATTATTTCCATTTTACTGGTGCCAAAACGGGTGGAGAGGTTAGGTGGCTTGCTTGAGACCAAAGGGCTCTTAAGGACATAATGAAATCTAGAAACGCAGATTTGACAGTCTCCAAAATTTTTGCTCCTAGCCATGGTGCTAAACTGCCTCCCTGGACATTGCAGGTGAAGGGTGTGCTTTCCAGGAGGTCTGTGAGTGCAGAGGGGTAAGCAGTAGCTAGAGTCTGGAAGGACACGGCAGGGGCCAGGGGTTGTGGGTCCTTAGCCCAGTTCTCTGCTCCATGCTGTACAACAGCAGCTTGGTTTCCCAGGCCTGTTTCAGGGGGAGGGAGGTCAAATCCCGTAGGTACCTGAACCTTCAGATTACAGCCAGACTGTTGGACCTTCCTGGGACCTTTTACTCCTTGCCTGTTTTCTGGGTGAGCACAGTCAAGGCAGTTAACCCTTTTGTGCCTCGGGTTCCTCATCTGTCAGATGACACTTGGCCTGCCGGCCTCATGGGGTTTTTGAGAGGAATGAGGAGGGTCATGGATATGGAAATGGTTGAAAAAGCATGAAGCAATACCCAACTCAAGATGGTAGGGTGATCCTGGATCATATGACTATTGAGGGTCCAGTATGGACCCCCGAGACCTCCAGAACTCATGCTGGTGATGCCCATTGTCAAACCTTTTTCTAGCTATTCCAGCATGGTCTGCAGAGCCACGTGGAACCTCATCTCTTTTTCTGGGATTTTCACATCCGCCTGTGAACATAAAATAGTACTTGGGCATCATCTGGGTCCGTGGGCAGTTTTCCTTCTGTGTGGGTTTTTCTTTCTTTCTTTGTTTAAAGTTTATTTATTTATTTTGAGAGAGAGAGAAAGCGTGAGTGGGGGAGGGACAGAGAGAGAAGGAGAGAGAGAGAATCCCAAGCCCAATGTGGGGCTCGAACTCACAAACTGTGAGATCATGACCTGAGCTGAAATCAAGTTGGAAGCTTAAACAACAGAGCCACCCAGGCACCTCTCTCTCTCTCTCTCTCTCTCTCTCTCTCTCTCTCTCTTTTAATGTTTAATTTATTTTTGAGAGAGAGAGAGAAAGTGCACGAGAGAGACACAGAGAGAGAGCACGGGGAAGGGGCAGAGAGAGAGAAAATCCCAAGCAGGCTCTGTGCTGACAACAGCAAGCCCGATTGGGGACTTGAACTCAGGAACCGTGAGATCATGACCTGAGCCAAAGCTGGATGCTTAACCCACTGAGCCACCCAGATGCCCCTGTGGGTTTTTATTTTCAAGGGCCGGAGCCAGCATCTCTGTTCATGGTCTACAGTCATCACAGCTGCCATTCTGGGGGGCTCTGCCATCTTTTGGTTTTAGTCCCTGGCACAAGGCATGCTTGGGCTCTCACGCCTGGGGAGCCCATAACTGCCTCCTGTCATTAGCGTGCAGTCTTGGTTCTGTGCTTGCCTTGTAGGGAATAAGGAGGCAGTGGACCCTTCCCCTGGGTTTTCTTGTCTCTCTCGGCTTCCGTCTAGGGGTGTGTGTGTGTGTGTGTGTGTGTGTGTGTGTGTATTGCAGGCTGTGTAAGCCCCAGAGGCCAGGCCTCTTGCCAGCTGCTGAAGTTTTTTTCCCCCAGAATTGTGTTAGCCACCCAGCTGTTTGCATTCCTAGCCCTCTGCCAAAGTCAGTGGCGCGGTCCCCATGCCAGGTGGAAACCGCGCTCTGCTTGGGTAATCCAGGGCTTCCATTTTGTGAGGGATGGGAAACAGCAGTGAGTGAGCAGGCGTGTTGGGTGGAGGGAGGGTGGGGCCGCTCCTTTTGGCACGCCATGTCGGAACTGGCCCAGCTGCTTGGTCTTCACCCAAAAGTAGGGCTAACTCTGGACTGACCCCAAATATCCAGTGGGGAAACTCTTTATTCTTGGATCTAGACCCGACCAGGCCTAGCAATTGCCTTTTTGTTTTTTATTTTTTTGGAAATCTGGAAAATGGGACTAATAAATCCTATGCCGCACGTTCTCCATGTCAGATGAGAAATAAGCTTTTAAATCATTCACCACCTTGGGGCGCCCGGGTGGCTCAGTGGGTTAAGCATCCGACTTCGGTTCAGGTTGTGATCTCATGGTTCGTGAGTTCGAGCCCTGCATTGGGCTCTGTGCTGACAGCTCAGAGCCTGGAGCCTGCTTCAGATTCAGTGTCTCCCACTCTCTCTGCCCCTCCCCTGCTCACACTCTGTCTCTGTCTCTCAATAATAAAGCAACACAAAACTGGGGTGCCTGAGTGGCTCAGTCGGTTAAGCATCTGACTATGGCTCAGGTCATGATCTCGCGGTCCCTGAGTTTGAGCCCCGTGTCGGGCTCTGTGCTGACAGCTCAGAGCCTGGAGCCTGCCTAGGATTCTGTGTCTCCCTCTCTCTCTGCCCCTCCCTGGCTCGCGCTCTGTGTCTCTCTCTCAAAAATAAACAAACATTAAAAAAATTAAAAATCATTTACCACCTCCTCATCTGGAGCAAGAAGTGACATTACATTGTGTTTTCTCAAGCATATTCTGCAGAATACTGAGTGTTCTTTGGGGAAGAAAAGGCACTGGCTAAGTTTGGGAAACACTGGATAAACAATTGTTAGCAGATTCTGTAGTGGCAGAGACCACCCAGATCCTCAGTATACCACGAATAGCCGTGGTGAATCTCCTGGGGATCTAGTATATGCAAAATTTCTTAATCAACTGGCTGCTTTCTTTTAGTGAAATGTTTTTTCAAGTACCATCGCTGCCAAACGTGCTTTGGAAGATGCCGGGCCGAGGTCATAAGTGTATATTCATTTTATTCTTTTTTTCACTGTGATTGTGAAGGGACGTGAGCACTTGCAATGCATGGCTTGGCTAAGATGTAGGTCCTAAAGAGCAAGGGCCGTCCACTTCAGAAGCTGTTGACATAAGTGCTTCCTGCTCTGTGACACCTCTCTCCCTCCTGTCCTTACAGCTCCCCTTTGAATTGGAGATTTACTACATTCAGCATGTTATGCTCTACGTGGTGCCCATCTACCTGCTTTGGAAAGGAGGTAAGCCACCCCCCCCCCCCCCCCCCCCCCCCCCCCCCCCCCCCCCCCCCCC
>NC_064817.1:86137276-86147448 GCF_023721935.1 Panthera uncia
CCCCCCCCCCCCCCCCCCCCCCAGCACACCGCCGGTGCCACTCCCACGCCTATCCACCCCACACCTAGCCACTCCCACGCCTAGCCACCTCAGGCCTAGCCACTCCCACGCCTAGCCACTCCCACGCCTAGCCACTCCCACACCTAGCCACTCCCACACCTAGCCACCCCACGCCTAGCCACTCCCACGCCTAGCCATTCCCACACCTAGCCACCCCACACCTAGCCACTCCCACACCTAGCCACTCCCACGCCTAGCCACTCCCACACCTAGCCACCTCACACCTAGCCACTCCCACGCCTAGCCACTCCCACACCTAGCCACCCCACACCTAGCCACTCCCACGCCTAGCCACTCCCACACCTAGCCACCTCACACCTAGCCACTCCCACACCTAGCCACTCCCACGCCTAGCCACTCCCACACCTAGCCGCTCCCACACTTAGCCACACCCCCACCTAGCTGCTCCCTTCTGTTCTGGGGAATCCTCATGTATTGGATGCCCACCAGGATCTTGAGCTACTGCCAGGCTGGGTTTCTGCAGTATCCTTTATGCCACACACCAGGGGGTGAGCAGATGGGTGTGGATAAGGCCTGCAAAGAATCTGGGGGCTTTTCAGAACCCTTGTTTGTGCCTTGTGGGTAAGCACGCTGCTGCTGTGTGTCCTGGGGCCTAGGCCTTGGGCTCGTTGTCTGTGGTGACATTGGGTTTGCATGGAAACCCCCGCAGCCCCGATTCTGTCACTCACTTGTGCTGTGCCTCCCCCGTTGCGTCAGTGTGCAGTATAGGGTAGGAGGAGAGAAGGAAGCACTCAGCCCTGTCAGGAGCAGGACCTTGTGCTCTTGCTTATTGTATCCATCCTCTCAGAACCAAAGAAGATATTGAGAGGGGCAAGAAGTGCAGGGACTGTGAGGTTCTAGGGCTGAGGGAAGAAGCAGGTAAAAGAACAGTGACCACTGTGTAAAACAAACCATTGACAACCTTGATCTTGTCATGAGGGAGAGACCTCCAACTTGGTAGAGATGGCCTTGAAAGGAAAGCTGATCTCTTTGTGACCTCACAGTGACCCTTAAGTTATCCCCCCCCCTTCTATTATGTGGTAGATGAGAGGGGACTAGCCTCTCTGTCTTGGTTGCTGGGACTTCTCTGGGGGACCAACGCCACTATCTCACCTCAGGCCACCAAGGCTTTCATTTCTATCACGTTGAAAATGACACGAGGCCATGTGGGCCCTTAAAGCCACTGGAAGATGGTTTGGAAGTGGTGCTTCCTCTAACTCAGGAATCCTGGCAAATCTGAAGAACTTTTGGCAACCTGGGGACACATTGGAGGACGGGTACCGTTGCTCTCGGTGGAGTCTTCTGTCAGTCAAGAGATCTGCCCCCCTGTGCCCTGGTTTCTGTCAGATAGCATTTTTTCTTAGGACTGGTCTCAATGTTCTTTGAGGCTGTTTTTACCCCGTGCAGCCCCTTGGGGGTCTCACAGACTCAGAGAGCACCTTCTTTGAATTTGCTCTAAATGTACTGTTTCCCCCTCTAAGCTGTAGGGCAAGTCTCCATATCCAGGAGACGTGTCCATTTTTCAGGTATGTCTCCTGTGGCACAGGAAGCAGCTTGCTAATAATATTCAAGTCTGGGGGATACACTCATTCTGAATAGAACCAGGCAGGCAGCTATCTCTGCATTCCAGAAGCAACCCCCCTCTCCTTTCTGAGGGATGAGATGCAGGTTTTGGCTCAACGTGCATGGCCATTAGTTAAACCTACTTGGCTCCGAGGTGCCCGTAAAAATCTGTTAGGTAGCTGAGCCAGACTATTCTGAGATGGAAAATACCAAGTAGCCATCCCCATTACCCCCTCCCCACAAAAAACCCCTCACAGTCTGGGAAGCTGCAGCTTCTAGAAGTGCTAGGTTCCACTGCAGCCTTCTGTTGAATCTGTCGCCACACTGTTTGGGGTAACTGAGCCGAGGAAGCAGGGATGCCAAGGCTTAATTCCAATTTATTTCTCACTGTTAGTGATTCTTTCCTCTTTCCTCTGGTGCCTGGCCCAGAGTAGAGGCTGTAAAAACAGTAACGGTAATAATAGCCACAGTAAATATCAGCTTTTTATTGAGTGTTTCCTGTGTGTGAGATACTTTGCTAGGCACGCTTTGTGTGTTTTCTCATCCAACTAACCCTGGTGAAAATGCCCCTTCTACAAAGGAGAAAGCCAAGGCTCAGAAATGTTAGGTACCTTGCTCACAGCCATCAGTAGCAGAGCCAGGATTCAAAGCCTGGCCTCGATTCCCTCTCAAACCAGTCCTTTTCTCCGCGTACCTCATTGTCCTAAAAGGCAGGCACCTGTCCCCTAACCACACAGCAGGTTGGGAGTCTCCCCTCCAGCCACCCCCAACATGTATTTGTTGAACACTTACTACGAACCCAGCATTTGTACTAGGGAATCAGAGATTCCCTGCTATAGGGAGTCTGTGCGGGAAGAGAGCCTTGGGAGTATAAACCAGCAGGGATAAGTGCGACAGAGGGCGCCATAGGAACAGAACAGGATTTATTTGTCACCACTTCTGGGCTCTTAGGAAGCCTTGGCTTCCTTTCTGGCTCTTTGCTGTCATCTGCTGTTCATTTGGGGGAAATTATATGCACTTAGAGAAAAGTCTGGTTTTCCTTTGGTCCCGAGTCTCAGACCTGGGCCTTGCAGAGGACAAATCGATCTGGAGTGAGCAGTGGGAAGATGATTCTCTGTAAATCAAAAAAGCTGAGGGTTTAGGGGTTCTCTTTCCTAGAAGTCCTATAATTTTCCAAAAGTAACTGACTTTGAACTTTATACCCAAGGCAAGACAGCTCTCCCATGGCCAGGAGCCCTGTTTTCCTGAAAGGCAAAATTGTGCTGCTTTCTGTGGCCTGGGTGGGGGCGGAGTTCAGTAGTACCTAGTGGGATCCCCTCCCTCCTTCATTACTACAGTCCTTCAGCATGGCTGTAGTGACTGTGACATCCTGTGTCCACACTGTTCTTTTTTTTTTTTATTAAAAATGTTTTTAATGTTTATTTTTGAGAGAGAGAGAGACAGACAGACAGGGTGCCAGTGGGGGAAGGGCAGAGAGAGAGGGAGATGCAGAATCTGAAGCAGGCACCAGGCTCCGAGCTGTCAGCACAGGGCCCGACGTGGGGCTCAAACCCATGAACAATCTGAGTCGAAGTCAGACACTTAACCAACTGAGCTACCCAGGCACCCTTGTCCACACTGTTCTTTTCTTCCTCCAGCCTTCCTTTTTATTTGTTTCCTTTCCTCCCAGCTCTTTGCCTTTGGCTCTCTGGAACTACACTTGACTCTTGAACAGTGCGCAGGTTAGGGATGCGCCCCCCCCCCCACAGTGTAATAGCCGTGTATAACTTTACTCCCTCAAAACATAACTACTAATAACCTTTCGTTGACCAGAAGCCTTATTGATAATGTAAACAGTGGAATAACACAGATTTTGCATGTTATATGTATTATGTACTGTATTCCTGCAATAAAATCACCTGGAGAAAAGAAAATGTTATTAAGAAAATCCTAAGGGAGACAAAATACATTTACTGTACTGCTCTGTATTTATCAGAAAAAATCTGCACAGGAGTGAACTTGCAAAGGTTCAAACCCGTGCTGGTCAAGGGTCAGCTGTATATTTTTTATAACCCCCAGCCCAACCAGCTCTTCACAGAACACCAAGTCCTCCCATGTCTTGCCTGGAGCTCCCCCCAATGGAGGCTGCTCTTCCTTTTCTGCCCCCTGTGCTGTCGAGCCCCCCACTGTCTCCCCCCAGACTAATATTTCATCTCTCAGGTGGAAGTGCTTTCCCCTTTACCATTCTTTCCACCTTTTCTTTTCACCACTACCACCACCTAACCCCTCATCTGCTTCCCCCATGTTCCTAGATGCCTTTGGCCCCTGGTGCTCAGTATTTCCATTACAACTCTGGCCAGCATTGGGAGAGGCTTCCAGGGAAGACCACTCGCCCCACCCAGCTTCTAAAAGTTTGGGTGTCTCCACCTCAGTGACTTCTGTGTCTTCTTCTCTTCAGCTGACTGACTTTGCCCCCCACCCCCTGAAACTCCTCTGTCTGAGATCATTAGCCCCTGCATCCCTTTCTGTGACCCAAATCTCTACTCTTTTCAGCCTCCTCTCCTCAAGCTTCCTGTCCTTCCCACTGTTGATAGATGTATCCCCAACAAATGACTGGGAAAACAGAGATTTCCAGGTGCAAATTCCCTCGGTTATTTCCCTCTGCTCTAAAAGCTGCTTCACCCACCCCTGTCCTGACATCATTCCCTGTCATCTTGGAGGAAGTGGTTTTGTGGTAATCTCGCATCCCTTCCCCTCATCCAGAACTTCATTCCATCAAGTAGTCAGTCACTTGTCTCCTGGATTTCAACGCTTTTTTCACTACTGGCTTTTTGGCCAAGAAGGATGCCGAAGTCTTCCCCTTATAATTTTTTTTTAGTGTTTGTTTATTTTTGAGAGAGGCTGGGGGAGGGGCAGAGAGAGAGGGAGAGAGAATCAGCAGCAAGCCAGATGCGGGACTCGATCTCACAAACCATGAGATCATGACCTGAGCTGAAATCGAGTCGGACATTTAAACGACTGAGCCACCCCGGTGTCCCAGCATCTTCAAAGATTAGTCCAACAAGATTTCCTAAACCTCAGTTCTTTGGGTGTGACAATTCTTGCCTAATCCACAGTGTCATCTGTATTATTATGTCTATGATATATGTCCTTAAATCTACTAATTTTTCTTTTTCCTAAAATATCTTTCTGCTCCATGAAATCCTGGATTCAGTGCGCTGGTTACTTATTTTAATACACTTAAAATTTTTTTAACGTTTATTATTTATTTTTTGAGAGAGAGACAGAGCATGAGCAGGGGAGGGGCAGAGAGAGAGGGAGACACCGAATCCGAAGCAGGCTTCAGGCTCTGAGCCACCAGCACAGAGCCCAACATGGGCTCGAACCCATAAGCTGTGAGAACATGACCTGAGCCAAAGTCAGATGCTTAACTGACCCAGGCACCCCTTACATGTTTAAATTGGCATTCAATTTCTTCTTCCCTGACCTATGTGTTCCTCTCATGTGTTCATTTTTCCCTTATGTTATTGGCCTTTTTAACAAAATTGAATCTTAGGAGCTCCTTATATGTAATTTATATATTTTACATATTTGTTTATATTTCTACATAATATAAATATATGTTTACACACTTCTATATAATTATTTTTCCGTATAAGTTTTTCTAGATAATATAAATATCTTTCTCTATAATGTAAATATTTTTCTGTGTATTTCTATATAAATATTAGGAGGTAACCCTTTGTGATCTGCACTGTAGATCTTTTTCCCAGTTTTGTCATTTTTTTTTTTATCTTCTGATTTATTTAGGTAGGATGTTTACATCTCTATGCAATTTAATTTATTTTTATCATATAGCTTCTGAATTTTGAGTTATGGTTAGGAAGTCCTTCCACACCCCGCGGTTATAAAAAATATATCCCGGGGGCACCTGGGTGGCTCACTCGGTTAAGTGTCTGACTTCAGCTTGGGTCATGATGTTGGGATTCATGGGTTCAAGCCTCACATCACACTTTGTGCTGGTGGTTTGGAGTCTGTTTGGGATTCTCTCTCTCCCTCTCTGCCCCTCCCCCACTCATGCTCGCTCTCCCTCTCTGTCTCTCTCTCCCTCTCAAAAATAAATAAACATTAAAAAAAAGACAAATCCAGGGTGCCTGAGTGGTTCAGTGGGCTGAACGTCCAACTCTTGATTTTGACTCAGGTCATGATCTCGTGTTCCTGAGATCGAGCCCCATGTTGGGCTTTGTGCCGCACATGGAGCCTGCTTGAGATTCTCTCTCTCCCCTCTCTCTGCCCCTTCTCCACTTATGCTCTCTCTCTCTCAAAATAAATAAAATAACTTAAAAATATGTATATATAATATATATATGTATATATATATATTATATATATATCCCATATTTTCTTTGCCTGTGTTAATAGTTCCATTTTTTTTAACCTTTAAATCTTTCATCCACTTGGAATTTATCCTGGGATACAGTGTGAGATAAGGATCCAATTTGATTTCCAGATGGCTTCTTGTTTGTCCCAAGACCATTGAGCGAATAGTCTGGCACAATCAGGTGTGCTTGCGGGTAGGACCATGCTGACCGATGTGAAGAGTGATCACTGTTCTCTGCTTTTTTTACCCACCTAATTGTTCCTGAAATCCATTCTCTCCCTGCCTTGGGCTGGCCCTTCCTCATGTCGCACCTTAGCCATGACAGCTGGCTCTGTGTGGTCTCCCCAGCTCCCCCTACCAACAACCTGTCCCTGTAGCTTCCAAAGCTATTTTCAAAGCCCAAATAGGATCACAGCACCTCCCTATTTGGAAACTTTCGGTGGCTTCTCCTTGTCCCCAGAGCCCAGTGCATTTTGCAGGCCTCTTCTCTGTATGTTCCTCCCTTCCTTGTGTTCTGAACTTGGGTATTACCAAGATTCTTAGGGGCCTCCCCCCTCAACAAGTTTACCGTTTAACTTTCCTGCCTCTGCGTCCTGAAGATGCCATGACTTCTGCCAGGAACGCCCTTCTCCAGCTTGGTGGCCTGGAAAGCATTCATATTTCCAAACTCAACCTCAGCCGCTAGCTTCTCCAGGCAGCCCACTGGAACTGTTCTGTGGTTGTCCTTCTGCAGTGCACGTGTGAGACATGCCTGTCTGCCTAAGGACAGGAAGTGTTCTTTAGTTCTTAGTATTTCAGGGCTGAATGAATGAGGACCTATATAGATACCCGCACACTGCACATTTTACATATCTTATTATGCGTCTTAGAAGCTGGCATTTATGGTGCATTGTCCACGAACTAGGCACTGGGTAAGTGTTTTACTTGCATGACCTTGATCTCTCATTTAATCCCTGTAAGTCCACTAGCACATGATCTTGGATGATAAAAAAAAATTACGTCTTCAGTTGCATTAACTCCAACTGACATCTAGCATTACTTTCAGTGCTGAAACGTAGGCAACAAACTACAGCTTTAGCACTCACAGATGTTGTTGTTAATGTAAATCAGTTTCTCCTCCTATTACAGCTGCTGTAGGGATTTCAAAAAATCATTGGCACCTCCTCATTACCTGCAAATGTAAAAACCTTAATTTTTAAAAGTACTTCGACAATTATTTCAGTGTTACTGTTTGCTTTTGTTATCCTTTTTTATTTTGTATACTTAAAAAGATTTATTCTGAGGGGCACCTGGATGGCTCAGTCGGTTAAGCATCTGACTTGATTTCGGCTCAAGTAGTGATCCCAGGGTCATGGAATCGAGCCCTGTATCAGGCTTCATGCTAGGTGTGTGGAGCTTGCTTAAGATTTTGGGGCATCTGGGTGGCTCAGTCGGTTAAGCATCGGACTTCAGCTCAGGTCACGATCTCGTGGTTTGTGAGTTCAAGCGCCGTGTTGGGCTCTGTGCTGACAGCTCAGAGCCTGGAGCCTGCTTCGGATTTGGTGTTTCCCTCTCTCTCTGCCCCTGCCCCACTCACACTCTGTCTCTGAAAAAAAATGAATAAACGTTAAAAAAAAAGATTCCCTTTCTCCCTCTTTCTGCCCCTCCCCTGCTCATTTTCATTCTCATTCTCTCTCTCTCTGTCTCAAAAAAAAAAAAAAAACAAAACACCTTTTATTCTGAGAGAGGAGGCCCCAAATCAGCCATGGGGTCCACAGCACCACAAAGGTCAGGAGCCCCTGCACTAGACTTTCAACTGGCATTAGAAACTAGGCAGACAAGCTTCACCACCACCCAGTGCTGCTCCCCCATGTTGTCGCTGAGTTCTGACAGACTGTGAGTTCGAATCCTGATTCTGGCACTTAGGTGAGTGCCTTAAACCTCTCTGCATCTGTTTTCTTATTTGTAAAAGGAGGGTAGGAATAGTACCTACCTCACAGGTGTGGCGTGAGGGTTTACTGAGCTCATATATGGGAATACATAGAACAGTGCCTGGCGTGTGTTAAGTGTTGCAGACTTTTATTATTCACCCCTATAACACGGCCTTATTAATTACACATCTGTCTTCCAACTGGACTGTGGGCTCTTGAGGATTCTTCCTTGCCTGATTCGAAAGTGACAGAGCCTTGCACCTACTGAGTGTACGTTTGTCAGCAGGTTTAACATCGCCAGCGTCCCTCCTTTTAGACGCCTGTTTCTCCTTTCAGCTGTGTGACACTCCTGTCTCCTGGTTCTCCTCCTCTGGCTGGCTGTCTTTGGGCTCCTTTGCTCTGCCTGTCCCAGAGGTCCCAGGGTTCTCCATCCATAGATGTAACTGAAGGCTCGAGAAACACCACAGCTACTTCAAAGGAAACATGTCTACAATCAAGATTCTCAATTCCATACCCTTCTTCCCACCTACTCTTCTTCTTCCTCCATTTCCTATATTAGCAGCTCTACCATCCACCACCCAGGGCCAAAGCCAATATCCTAGCCAGAAACTTTCTGGATCCCTTCCTCCACCTCATCCCTTATGGCAATCAGTTCAGGCATTCTGACGATTCAGATTCTCAAAATGCTTGCAAATTCAGCTCTTCCTCTCTCTTTCCATCACCCCAGCCCTAGCACAGGCTCTCGGCCTCTGTTGCCGGGACTACTCTGTTTTCTCTCTCCTCTCCCTGCCCTGATTGGCCCCCTGTGTCTCACCCAGCCTCCAGAATGACTTCTCTACGGAAAGAACAATTGTGATCAGGTTTTGCTCCCCTGCTTAAAAATCCTCTCCTTGGGGCACCTGGGTGGCTCAGCCGGTTCAGCATCCGACTTCGGCTCAGGTCATGATCTCACGGTTCCTGAGTTCAAGCCCCGCATCAGGCTCTGTGCTGACAGCTCAGAACCTGGAGCCGGCTTTGGTTTCTGTGTCTCCCTCTCTCTCTGCCCCTTCACCACTCATGCTCTGTCTGCCTCTCTCTGTCTCTGTCTCTCTCTCTCTCAGAAATAAATGTTAAAAAAAAAAATTAAAAAATCCTGTTCAGGATGCAGACCAAACTTCTTCACGTGGCACTCAAGATATTTACATTTGGCCCTTATCTGTCTCACTTTTTAAAAATTAATTTTTTAAATGTTTATTTTTGAGGGAAAGAGAGTGTGAGCGGGGGAGGGGCATAGAGAGAAGGAGACACAGAATCCAAAGCAGGCTCCAGGCTCTGAGCTGTCAGCACAGAGACCAATGTGGGGCTCGAACCCATAAGCCATGACATCATGACCTGAGCTGAAGTCAGACGCTTAACTGAGACACCCAGGTGCCCCATTTTTTTTCTTTTAAAGTTTCTTCATTTATTTTGAGAGAGAGACAGTGTCAGTAAGGGAGTGTCAGAGAGAAAATCTCAAGCGGACTCCACACCACCAGCACAGAGCACGGGGCTGGAACCCACAAAGCTCTGAGAACATGACCTAAGCCTAAACCAAGAGTTGGACGCTTAACCGGCCTCCCAGGTGCCCCTTATCTGTCTCTCTGACCTCATTTCCCATCACTCAAGTTTCAACTCCCATTACTTTCCCTTCTAAGTGAACAAACCTGCTGACAGATTTGCCCCACGTGCCTTCACTGCCATGTCCACGCACACAACGGCTTCTCTACCTAGAGCCTAGCAAACTCCATGTCCCCCTTTAACATTAGCTCAGCGATGCTGCCTCCACGCTGGAGCTGTGTGTGACTTCCCTAGGCAGCCTAAGGCACACTTTCCTGAACATTGTGTTTTTTTTTTTTTTCAATATATGAAATTTATTGTCAAATTGGTTTCCATACAACACCCAGTGCTCATCCCAAAAGGTGCCCTCCTCAATACCCATCACCCACCCTCCCCTCCCTCTCACCCCCCATCAACCCTCAGTTTGTTCTCAGTTTTTAACAGTCTCTTATGCTTTGGCTCTCTCCCACTCTAACCTCTTTTTTTTTTTTTTCCTTCCCCTCCCCCATGGTCTTCTGTTAAGTTTCTCAGGATCCACATAAGAGTGAAAACATATGGTATCTGTCTTTCTCTGTATGGCTTATTTCACTTAGCATCACACTCTCCAGTTCCATCCACGTTGCTACAAAGGGCCATATTTCGTTCTTTCTCATTGCCACGTAGTATTCCATTGTGTATATAAACCACAATTTCTTTATCCATTC
>NC_064817.1:86152448-86307248 GCF_023721935.1 Panthera uncia
TACATCTTTGGTTAGATTTATTCCTAGGTATTTTATGCTTCTTGGTGCAATTGTGAATGGGATCAGTTTCTTTATTTGTCTTTCTGTTGCTTCATTGTTAGTGTATAAGAATGCAACTGATTTCTGTACATTGATTTTGTATCCTGCAACTTTGCTGAATTCAGCCCACTCTCACTGCTGTTGTTTAACATAGTATTAGAAGTTCTAGCATCAGCAATCAGACAACAAAAGGAAATCAAAGGCATCCAAATTGGCAAAGATGAAGTCAAGCTTTCGCTTTTTGCACATGACATGATATTATACATGGAAAATCCGATAGACTCCACCAAAAGTCTGCTGAACATTGTTTTGAATCTGCATACCTCAAATGTCGTAAAGGTCTCATCTGATTGTTTATCTGTGTTTTACCACTAGGTGGCAGTAGCCTCATCTTTTCGTCTTTTCAGGAAATGAGGCTCTATACAAGGAAGATCACTTTTAATTTAATTTAAATTACTAATACTAAATAATTCAATTGATAGTACCGTAAAACCGTGGGTTGTTTGTAGCTTGTTCTGCGAGTGTTCCACAAGAAGAGCAAACATTTCTAATCAATTTTAACTTGATAAACGAGTGATGTCTTGTGATACGAGTAGTATGTGACGCCGAATATCCCATGATCACAACTAAGCCAGTGGTTCTTGAAATTCGTTTTGATATATGAGTGCTTTGAAATTCGTTTTGATATATGAGTGCTTTGGATTACAAGCATGTTTCCAGGATGAATTATGCTCGCAAACCAAGGCTTCACTGTATTTATTATAATTAAGATGCTGTGGGAGTGAGGGAGAGGGCAAAGTCTATGAGGCCCCGGGATTTTGGCCTGGGTGGCTGAAGGAAGATAGGGTACCAGTAATGGAGAAGGGGACACAGAAGGAAGGAACATGTTTTAGGAAGGAAGATTGTTGTTCTTTACTTGAGTTTCAGATACTTCTAGGCTATCAGGCTGAGATGTCCAGGAGGCAGTTGTATGGAATATTCTGGCACAGTTCATGGGAGTCTTGGCTAGAGGCATACTTCAGTGTCCTTGGTGTAAAGGTGGTGCATACAATCATGGGAGCGGAAGAAATAGAACTTGGAAAAAAGGACTTGGGTGGGGGAACATTGACCTGTGAATAGTAGATGAGGGGGAGAGGAGTTTAAGGAGATTGCAGGACCCGTCAGAGCACTAATAGGAATGGCCAGCTGTCCTGGAAGCTAGGGCAGTAGACCTGTTCATCCGAGAAGTAGTGATCAGGAGCGCCGCATTTCAGAGAGTTCTGGTAAAGTAAGGCCATTGGAGAAGTGGGAATGGGAAGGAAGGCAGGTGTTAAAGGTGTTAAGGAAGGAGGGGTTAAGGGTGTTGCAAAGCTAAGGGAGGGATTTCTCTTTCCCCACCTCTTCCTTTTCCTGCCTTTCTTTCCCCCTCTCCTCCCCTTTCCTCTCTGCCCAAGGCTAGGCATGGTCAGGTGTGCAGATGAAGGCCAGTAGTGAGAGGGAGCAGTGAGGGTGCTAGGGAGGAAGGGGAGTGGGTGAATCACAGGTGATGGCACCTGCTGAGAACGAATGGGCTCTGTGGTGGATTGGGATGGGCACTGACAGGAGAAATAAGTGGTATGGGAGAAAAGAATTCTAGACTTTTCTGTGCTGTCCACTAGAATTCTCGGTAATGATGGGGATGATCTATAGCTGCTGTGCTCAGTTTTGTAGCCGCCAACTCCGTGTGGCTCCTGAGCAGAAGAAACATGGTTAGTGTAACCAAGGAACTAGGAGCGATGAATTTCATGTTTGATTTAAGTTGAATGAATTTGCATTGACATCGAAGTAGCTGCAGGTCTTTAGTAGGTACCATATTGGACAACGTGGCTCTAGAAGGTTGATGACTAGCGCTTGAGGGGGCCCTCCTGAAACACATTTCCTTGCATTTTCCCAGCACTGGACTGTAAAGTGACCCAATTTCTCCAGGAGGGCTCAGCAGCCTGAATGGAGGGGCAGGACATCTGGCCTGAGGCGTCTGTCCAAAGGTGGGGCTTTGTAAGTAGGATCGATGGTGTTGAAGATCCAGAAAGTGAGGGATGTATGGGGTTTGGGACAAAGTTTTGGTAATCTTGCCACACACTTGCCTCCTTTTGGGTTTCCGACTGAGGGCAGGCCACCCAAGGAACAATAACAGAACGGGAAACAGAGTTCTTTATTTATTTATTTTAATGTTTGTTTTTGAGAGAGAAAAAGAGAGCGCCAGTGGAAGGGGGGTGCAGAGAGAGAGGGAGACACAGAATCCGAAGCAGGCTCTGGGCTCTGAGCTGTCCGCACAGATCCTGATGTGGGGCTCGAACTCAAATGAACCGCGAGATCATGACCTGAGCCGAAGGCGGACACTTAAGTGATGGAGCCACCCAGGCACCCCAGGTCTTCTTTTATTATTAGCTGATCAAGCACCCAGCCGCTCCAACACGGGCAGGGCTGCTTCAGCAGGCTGGGCTGGAGCCTGTAGCTTTGGTCTTAGCACGCTCCATCCCCTGAGAATCTAAAGTGGCCAGATCTGTAGCGTGAGCCTGAACTTATTCCCCATCCAGGCAAAGGAACTGGGAAGCCTGAGAGGAAATCGAACAGGCCTGGCTGCCTGCCGATGGGATGGTTGTGACACGCACTCAATAAACAGCGAAAAGTGTGCGCTGCCCATTCCGAAGCGGGACTACCTGCTTTCAAATCCTGGTCCTGCGACTTTCCCAGCTGTGTGACCTTGGCTAAGTGTCATAACTTGTCTGCGTTCCCATTTCTTCATGTGTGAAACAAGAACGATTGTACTTCCCCAAAGGGTTTTAGTGAGCGTTAAATGTATCAGTGTATGTGAGGTGCTTGTGATAGCGGCCGTCACTCAGTTCACACTGCATAAGTCTGCTCTTCATATGGTTTCTGTTTGCCAAGGTACCCTGACTCTGCCCTCCTAATATCATAAAATGTGGTCCGGGCAGTTTCTTCGGATGTCACTGTTAGCAGGTGCCCCCTGGGGGATGAACTGGTGAGGGGGTGCGGGGTAGTGTGTGGTGAGGTGGATGAGGAGTTCCCTCTGTCCACCTGGGAGTAGAGGGGGCTAGTTCAAGTGATCGGTCACGGGGCCCAAGATGGTATGGAAGGAAGGGCGAGGAGGAAGTCCACGGAGGGGCGGGAATCACGGGATCAGAGGTCACCAGGACGTCTGTAGGTACCTGTACAAGTAGGAGTTGAGGATGTGGAATCTGAAATTACGGGGAAACTGTGGTCAGATAAATGTAACTGAGGCGGGGTGGTCGGTGTGCTCACTGAAGCCGTTTGGGTAGTAAGGTGGTGTTGAGGTGCAGGTCTGGAGAGTTGAGGAGGTTCAAGAGGCCATGAGGTTAGGATGTTAGAAGGGCCCCTCCTGCAGATGTTGGAATCACCCAGAATGCTGGCAGGAGAAGGCCTGATGTAAAGAGGAAGCCTGTATGCAAAGCGAGACTGATCTGGGTTGAGTCTGATGGTGACTTGGAGGACCGGGGGGGGGGGGGGGGGGGGGGGGGGGGGACCATGGTGAAGAAGAGAACGTGAAGCTTGGAAGAAAGAAGAGTAAACGTCCAGCAGCAGTAACGGGAGGAGGATCTTCAGCTTCCCCTCTCCCCCACAGAAGCTTGCTGTGAGCCTAGGTGGAGGAGGAGGAGGAGGAGTCTCTGCTCAGAGCACCCAGAGGGAGAAGCAGTGTCCTGGGGGAGAGCCGGGTCTCTGTAGGGAGAGGAGGTGCAAGGACCATTCTGTGCGAAGCTAGTGGGTGTGAAAGGATTTGCCGGTGGTGGGACCAGGTTTCCAGAGGTTTCTTCCTCCAGTCTGGAGAGAAGTCAGCTGCAGGATGGGTGTAGGAGAGCGACCGCACACAGCTTTAGGACCTGCAGGGCTGGTGATCCAGTTCCTTGCTCGGGGAACTCCCTCCCCTTTTCCTCATCCCTGTGGGTTTTTTTGGTTGGGCGAGTGTGGTGGTTTTATTTAGGAATGAATGAATGAATGAATGAGTGAATGAACGAATTATTTATTTATTTATTTATTTATTTATTTATTTATTTATTTAGAGAGGGTGAGTAGAAGAAGGGCAGAGAGAGGGAGAGACAGAATCCCAAGCAGGCTCCACGCCATCGGTGCAGAGCCCAATGCACGGCTTGATCTCATGCACTGCAAGACCATGGCCTGAGCCAAAATCAAGAGTCGGATGGATGCTCAACTGACTGAGCCACCCAGGTGCCCCACTTTTTTTTATATATATACAGAGAGCGCACGTGAACGGGGGGGGAGAGGGGCAGAGGGAAACAGAGAATCTTAAGCAGGCTCCATGCTCAGTGTGGAACCCAACACAGGGCTCGATTTCACAACCCTGGGATCATGACCTGGGCTGAAATCAAGAGTCAGACACTCAACCAGCTGAGCCACCCAGACGCCTCCTAGGCAGAGGTTCTTAACATGGGGTCCACAACTAGGGATTAAGGGGTCCATTAACTTGGGTGGGAAAAAAACATCATACCTTTTTTTTTCCCCCCTCTAACCTCGGCCAGAAATGCAGCCCTCAAATGTAGGCAACAAGTGCCAGTGACGGTAGCCATACCTGAGACTTTATTGTCACTAGCAATCACAGACAACTTCCTCTCACATTACAGTGGCCGCAGACAGCTCAGAATACTGTTTATGCCCTTTGCTGCCTTGAAATTGCTTAGACCCGCTGCTGGATCTCATTTAAATGTATTAGTAAAGAAACATGGAAGTACTGAATTACAGATCTGTTTTTCCTATCTTGATAACTCTGCTTTAATATCATTGGCTTCTTTTGGAACTCTTTGCCTTTTAGGCATTCAGAACACCATTCTGGGGAGTGGTTCATGGGTGCCCCACGCTGTCTGGGGGAGGGGGGGTTGGGGGAGGTTGGGGGGAGGACCCCTGGAGCCTGGCTCCAGGAGGGTGAAGAAGCCCGGCCTCCAGGCTGCTTGGAAACCCCTTTCTATTTCACTAGAGGGAGCCCTTGTTTCAGAATTGGGGAGCCGGGGACTCCCAGGCTTCAAAACAGGGGGAGAAGGGTGTTTTGAAGTATAAGCAAATCAAATGGCCTTTGGGGACATTTCAGGAAACTGAGGTGTAAGAACCCCCAATGTTGTTCGAAGCAGGCAAGCCCTGCCTCTCTTGAGATAAGCTTTAAGCTCATCTCCTGGAGGATGAGGGTTGGGATGCCTCTGGCCACTGTGCTAGTTTCTAGGACAGTTAAAGCAAGAGTACTTTGGCCAGTGAGGGCTTGAAAACCAGCTCCAGGGTCACACTGATCTCAGTTTGCCTGTTTCTCCCCCCACCCCCCTTTAGCCCATCCACCCTCCCCCATTCTTGTTCAACTAGCCTTAGGATGCTGGGAAAGTTCTCTTCCACTGGCTTGCACTTTGCTGGCCAGGCGAGGGGGCAGGGGAAAGGCCAAGGGGCTCAGGTAGGGTGAGGGAAGAGCTGTGGAATCTGAAACAATGGCCAAGGGCTGAGGCTTGGGCAAGTGGTGGATAGGAGAGTTTCTGAGAACCATGGGGTGCCCCCACTGAAGACTAAGGAGTTGGGTCTCAGGAATGCTTTACAAGGGCAGAGGATTAAGTCAGGTACTTCTGACTGTGATTGTAAGCAGCTCCCAGGAAGCCCTGCTTCTCATGTCTGGCCGGTTGTGGCCCCTCTCCTGGATTCAAGTCTCTGGGGCAGGGCCCAGGAACCTGCATTTTCTACACGGGTTCTCAAAGTGTGGTTCCTGGACCAGCAGCAGCAGCAGCCTAACTGGGGAACTTGGTGGAAGTACAAATTCTCAGGTTCCTGACTGTAGGTCCTATCCCACACCTACTGAATCAGAAAGTCTGGGGTGCAGCCCAGAAACCTCCCTTGTAACAAGCCCTCCAGTGTGTGTCTGGGGGAGTTGTGATGCCAGCTGAAGTCTGAGCGCCACTCTCCTGAGAGGATCTTTTTTTTTTTTAATTTTTAAAAATGTTTTTATTATTTTTGTTTCTGAGGGAGAGAGAGGGAGGGAGGGAGGGAGGGACACAGAGAGACAGACACAAAAAAATCCCAAGCAGGCTCCAGGCTCCCAGTTGTCAGCACAGAGCCCGATGCGGGGCTCAAACCCATGAACCGTGAGATCATGACCTGAGCCGAAGTTGGATGCTTAACCCACCGAGTCACCCAGGTGCCCCTCCCCTGGGGGGTTCTGATACAGGCTGAAGGTTAGGTCTCACTGCCTCAAATGATCCAAGAGTTGCTCCCCTGCCCCCACCCACCACCTTGCTGAAAGCTCACCAGAGACCCGGCTGACACTAACTACGTGACTTGCGCGAGGCGCAGTGGTGTGTTACGTTTCAGTAGTGCTTTTCTGTAGACTAGCTCCATGCTCCTTTAGCTTTTCTATTCCTGCAAAGCTCCGGCAAGGTCCAGAGGGCCCGCAATTGCCCTGTAAGCGGGACAGTGCTGCTTAGAGGGGTTTTGATCCACAGGTGTGGTCCTGTAGCAACATACTAAGCGTGGAAGCTGGGACCTGGGTCTCTAGACTCCAGTGCTTAATCTGCTAGGACAGGTCCACCTGCTGGATTCTTTGCCAGCTCAGGGTCCTCACTCTGCATGCTGTTGGCAGGGGGCTGGCTGTGAGGCTCGTAGATGAAGGTGGGTCTTTAAGTTGCCTCAGCCAGAGGCTGTGTGGCCCAGTCAGCCCCCGCTAGGCACTTTGAAGGTGAAGCCTGGCCTGAGTGGGCTCCGTAGCCCCTCAGGATAGGAAGTTGACAAGATGGGCCTTCCACATGGACACCTAACTTAGGGCAGTCTCTGTTTTCTTGTACGTTAAACAGACTATAGGGCCCAGTTCATTTGGTCGAATGCCTGGATGGAAGGGAAACCGGACTTGGGCCTGTGCTCAGTGGCTGAGAATAGGAATCCCATATCCATGGCCATCGTGGGATCATGCCACCCAGGGCTGTATCTCCTGGGCAGTGAAGGCTTGTAGAAGCTGGAAATCAAGGCGTCTCATTTAGAGAGGGCCCAAAGGTGGGTTGGCAATGCTGTTGGGAACTGAAGTAGTCATCCTCTTCCCTGTCCCCAAACCTGCACCTTCTCTGATGTTCCCTATCCCATTGAGTGGTACCACCATCCACTCATTACCCACGCCAGAAATCTACGGATAATCATTGGCCCTTCATTCCCCTTCTCTTCCGTATCCAGTCAGTGACCAAATCCTGTCAGTTTGACCTCCTGATCATTTCTCGAATTCATTCCCATCACTCCAACTTGAGTTTGGATCAGATCATCCCTGACTTGTTCTATTGCAACAGCCTCAACAGTGGTGTTCCTGCCTCTAGCCCCACTCTATTTCTTTTTTTTTTTTAAGTGTATTCATTTTGAGAGAGAGTTGCACATGTGTGCACGGGAGGGGTAGAGAGATGGGGAGAGAGATTCCCAAGCAGGCTCCGTACTGTCAATGCAGAGCCTGACGTGGGGCTCGATCTCACAAACTATGAGATCAGGACCTGAGCCAAAATCAAGAGTCGGACACTCAATCAGGCACCCTTAGCCTTGATTTATTTCAATCTGCAGCCAGACTGTAAGTTCTGTCCCTTGCTTCAGAGTGTGATCTGAGGCCCAGCAGCATCTGGGGGCCAGTTAGAAATGCAGGCTCTCAGTCCCCACCCCAGACCTGCTGCACCGGAACCTGCCTTTTAACAAGATCTCAAGGTGATTTGTAAAGTCCCAAATATCTGATGTAGCCAACAGAATTCTTCATAAGGTGGCTCTTGTCCCTTGTTTATCCCTCTCCCCTTCATGGTAGTCCAGTGATTCCAAACTGTATACAGTCTTCAAACATACTGGGCTGCTTACTTCACTCTTCCTGCAAATCTTTATGGAACCCCTACTTTGTGCCAAGCACTTGCCGTGGATAAAGTCGTGAGCAAAACAGATACATATGCTTGCTTTCACTAGCTTACATTCTTATGGAAGGAGACAGTAAATAAATAAATGAAATATATAGTGTGTTAGATAATGTTACACTCCATAAGGGGAGAGGTAAAGCAGAGTCAAGGGTATAGGGATGCTGGATGGTTGGAGAGGTTGCATGTTTACATGAGGTAGCCTCTTTTTATTTATTTTTATTTTTATTTTTATTGTTAAGTTTGTTTTGAGAGAGAAGGGGGAAGGGGCTGGAGTTCTTACTCATGAACCATGAGATCATGACCTGAACCAAAATCAACAGTCTGACGCTTAACTGACTGACTGAGCCATGCAGGCGCCCTGAGGTAGCCTCATTTAAAGGGAAGGCCTCACTGAGAATGTGACATTTGAGTGAAGGCTCGTAAGCAAGGGAGTGAGCTATTGAGTACCTGGTGGAGGGATATGCCAAGAAGAGCAAATAAGCATACGGGACCGAGACACAGGAGTGTTTCTAGAATATTCCAACAACAGCAAGTAGGTCAGTGTGTCTAGAGCCATGTGAAGGAAGGGGTAAGTTGTAGGAGATGAGGTGAGAGAGGTGCTATTATAGATGAGGGGGCAGATCATATATAAGGCCTCGCAGACCACAGTAAGGACTTGGCATTTTATTCTTAGGGAGGTGGGAGGCCATTGGAGGGTTTTTAGCAGTGGACTCACATGATCTGAATGAATTTTTAAAGGGGTCACCCAGTTGTTCTACTGAAATTAGACCACGGGGGACAAGGGTAGAAGCAAGGAGACGTGTAAGTGTTGTTTGTAGTAACTCAGGTAGGCAACCATAGTGGCTAGGGTACTGACTGGAGCCAGAGAAGAGTCACTGGATTCTGGATACATGCTGAAGGTTCAGCCAACAGGATTTGCTGATGGATCAGATACAAGGTGTGAGCGCAAGAGGGGTCAAGGATGGCTCTCGAAGGTTTTTAACTTTAGTAACTTAGATGGATGACCATGAACCTAGATCAAGAAGACTAGGAGGAAGGATTTGGGCTTGTTTATTTCTTTTGGGGGGGGCATTGGGGAGTGGAAGTGCTCTTCCAGTTATCTATTTTTGTGTAGCAAACATCCTAAAATGTAGTGACTGAAAACAGTGGCTTATTATTGGAGTACACCAAACGATAAATCTGCACACTGAAGGAAACCGTCAACAAAACGAAAAGGCAACCTACTGAATGGGAGAAGATATTTGCAAATGATAGATCTGCCAAGGGGTTCGTATCCAAAATATATAAAGAACTTACACAACTAAACACCCCAAACCCAAATAATCCAATTAAGTAATCGGCAGAAGACCTGAATAGACATTTTTTCCAAAGAAGACATACAGATGGCCGACAGGTGCTCAACATCACCAATCATCAGGGAAATGCAAATCGAAACCACCGTGACTTACCACCTCACACTGGTCAGAAAGGCTAGTATCAAAAAGACCAGAAACAGCAAGTGTTGGTGAGGATGTGGACAAAAGGGAAACCTCAGGCACTGTTCGTGGGAACCTAAACTGGTGCAGCCACTGTGGAAAACAGTGTGGAGGTTCCTCAAAGAGTTAAAAAATAGAAATACTGTACAATCCAGTAATTCCGCTACTGAGTATCTGTCTGAGGAAAATGAAAACACTAACTGGAAAAGATATATGCATTCCTGTGTTTATCGCTGCATTGTTTACAATAGCCAAGATACGGAAGCAACCCAAGTGTCCATCAGTAGATGAATGGATAAAGAAGATGTGATACACGCACACACACACCCCATATTGGAATATTGGCCATAAAAAGGGGGGGAACCTTGCCATCTGTGATAACATGGATGGACCTAGAGGGTATTTTGCTAACTGAAATAAGTAAAAAAAAAAAGACAAATGCCCTATGATTTTCATTTATATGTAGAATCTAGAAAACAAAACAGATGTACAAACAAAAACAGAAACAGACTCATAAATACACAGAGCAAACTGGTGGTTGCCAGAGAGGAGGGAGCTTGGGGGGGGGTGGGTATGGGCAAAATTGGTGAAGGGGATTAAGAGGTACCAAAAAACCCCCCAATGGCCCCATTATTTTTCACAACAGTGTGGGTGGACTAGGTCATTCTTTGTTATGGACTGAATGTTTGTGCCCTCCCCGCCCCCACAAGTTCATATGTTGAAACCCTAACTCCTGATGCGATTGTATTTGGAGATGGAGAGTTTGGGAGGTAATTAGGGTTCAATTAGGTCACGAGAGTGGAGCTTTTCGATGAACAGGATTGGTACTTTTATAAGAGGCCAGAGAGCTCCCTAGCCCCTCTTACCTTGTGAGGATACAGCAAAAAGATGGCTGTTTCTGAACCAGGAAGTGGGTTCTCACCAGACACCAATTGGCCAGTGCCTTGGTCCTAGACTTTATGGCTTTCAGAACTGTGAAAAAAATAAATTTCTATTATTGCAAGCCACCCAGCCTATGGTATTTTATTATGGCAGCCCCAAGCTACTAAGATAATTTTTCTGTTCGTCCTGCCTGGGCTCACCTGGAACAGTTGGGATGGCTTGGGCCTCTCTACCTGCAGGGCCTTTCCTGGCATGGGGGTCTCCAGGCGGCATTCCAAGAGGGCAGGCTCCAGTACACAGGTGTTAATCAAGCCTCTGATTGCATCCTGTGAGACGATATCCCATTAGTCAAAGCAAGTTACGTGGCTGAGCCAGGTGGGCCAAATGGCCAAATCACTGTGGGAGGGTATGACATAAGCGTGTGGATACCGGGAGGTCATGATTCACCCGGAGCCATTACTGTAATGATCTCCCGTAGGAGCCAAGATCAGAAGTTTAAGGAAGTGAGATGCCCATTTAGGTATCCAAGTACAGATAGTGAGTAGGCTGTGTGATATATGAGCCTGGAGTTCAAGGCCGAGGTCCAGGCTGAACTGTAAATGCTGGAGTCATCAGCACATAGGTGGTATTAAAGCCATGAGATTGGTTGAAATCACCGAGGGAATGAAAGTATGGAGAGAAAAGAAAATCTCCGAGTTCTGTAGCCTTGACTCTCCATTGTTTAGAGGTCAGGGAGCGGGGAAAAAGAAACACTAGAGGACAGTGATAAGGAGCAGGTTGTGAAGCAGGAGGGCAACGAAGACAGAGCAGTGTCCCAGAAGCCAGGTAGAGAATGTTTCAAGAACAGAAGTTTGCAGGTGTGTAAAATGAAGCCTGAGAAATGACCATTGGGTGCAGGAATGAAAAAGTTTTTTGTGGGGTGCCAGGGTGGCTCAGTCAGTGAGGCATCTGACTCTTGGTCTCAGCTCAATTAGTGATTCTGGGTCTTGACTTCAAGTCCCACGTTGGGCTCTGCACTGGGTGTGAAGCCTACTTTTTAAAAAAGGTTATTTGTGACCCTGTGGGGAGCTGTTTTGGTGGAGTGTGTGGTGGGGGAGGTAGAAGTGGAAGCCGGATTAGGGCAGATTAAGAGAGAATGGGAAGAGGAATTGTGGACAGGGAGTATGGACAAGTACTGTCGATAAAATTAGGTGAGCCACATATATAATTTCTAATGTTCTAGTAGCCACACTCAGAAGAGGTCAAAGAAACAGGTGCAGTTAATTTTAATCATACATCTTATTTAACCCAGTAACCAAAATATTATCATTCTAGTGTAACCAGTACAAAATTATTACCAGGATATTTTACATCGTTTGAAATCCAGTATGTATTTTACCTTAACAGCTCGTCTCACTTCAAACTAGCCACGTCTCGTGGGCTCAGGAGCCACACAGAAGTCACAGTAGCGACTGGTCCACTAGCTACCCTGTTGGATAATGGAAGTCTAAAGAATTTTTTCAAGGAGTTTTGCTCTAAAGAGGGGCAGAGGATTGAGGGGGCAGCAACGTCAGGTGTTTATTTGTGTTAGAGTGGGAGCTATTATAGTATATTTTGTTTATGAGCTGATGGGAATAATCCAACAGAGGAGAAGAAATGGTTGATATTAAGAAAAAACGGAAGCGGGGCCGCCTGGGTGGCTCAGTTGGTTAAGTGTCCCACTCTTGATTTCGGCTCAGGTCATGATCTCGGTTCATGGGATTGAGCCTTATGTTGGGGGCTCTGCGCTGTTAGTGTGGAGTCTGCTTAGGATTCTCTTTTCCCTCTCTCTCTGTCCCTCCCCAGCTCAAGCTCTCCCTCTCTCTCAAAATAAATAAACTTAAAAGAAAAAGGAAAAGAGCAAGTAGTTGCTGGAGTCCTACCGAGCAGGTGAGAGGGGACACGATCTGGATACAAATGGGAAGGCTGGCCTTGGCGAGGGTCCTGGGCAGCTCATCCATGGTAACAGGGGTGATGGCCAAGCACACTGAACACTGATGCAGACAGGTGGTTAGATGCAATCATGAGAGCTCTGAAAGCTTTTGCCTGATTCGTTTTATCTCCAAGAAGTAGGAGGCAAGGTCATCATCTGAGAGTGAGGATGAGGTAGCTATGTTGAAGGGTAGAGAAGAGAGGAGAAAATATTGTTGTCTGAGAGGGTGAATGGACTGGGGAAGTATAGTGCGATTGCCTGGCAACACGAAAGATGCACTTGAGGTCTGTGATCACGAATTTCAAGTGAGAACAGTCAGCACTGTTGTTTTTCTCCAGGCACATTCAACTGTGTGGGTGCAAGCAAGGAATGAGGAGGAGATTGGAATTTAACCAGGGCTGGGTCGTGTGTGTGTGTGTGTGTGTGTGTGTCCAAGATGAGTATGATCATGAGAGGCGCCGTGGAGTCAAAGGTGTCTGCCAGGGATAATTAGAATGATGGGCCATGGAATCCAAGGAGGGGAGCAGGAGCTGTGAGGAACAGGAAAAAAAAAGTTCTGAGGCTTCAGAACGGCCATGTGAGTGAATGGCTGAGGCGCCGTAGAAGACAGGGTCCCTGAGGAGAGGGGGCCAAGGGATGGAGGGGCTGGGATGCTGGAAGGTTCATCCAGGCATTCGTTGAAATTATCAAGAAATAGGACAGGAATGGTTTTCAGGGGAGTGGTATAACATCCTCAAGGGGTGTTGAGGGCCATGACCCATATGTGTGTAGACAGCCCTAAAAGGGAAGACTAGTGGAGGTACGGGGTAGTGGTTGTAGGGCTTTAGAGAGGAAGGAGGCTTGGTGGTCTGGAAACAGCAATGCAATGGAAGAGGTTACCTACTCTACCACGTACATGGGCTCAAGGAGAAAAACCAGTGACTACTTTTGAAGGCTAGAGGTGTAGCAGGCTCCTTGTGGGGAGAGGTAGGTTGGGTAAGAGCAAAAGGATGAAGGGGACATTCAGAGAAGTGATTGAAATATTGGGAATGTGGCTAATGATTTCTCTGTGATTTTGCATGTTCCGTTTGCCTGGAATTCCCTTCCTTGCCTTGTACACCTGAAAAACTTTCCTTCATCTTTTACCACCTAACTCCTGCATCACTATTTTCCTGAAATTGCTGCAGCCAAGATTACCAGTGAGCAGCACGTGGCCAAACCCAGTGGCAGTATTTGTCTTTCTTTCTATAGAGAAGCGTGTTCCCAGTGAATTTTTAAAAAATGTTTATTTATTTTTGAGAGAGAAAGAGAGAGAGAGAGAGAGAGATCCCCCATGAGTGGGGGAGGGGCAGAAGCAGAGAGGGGGACAGAGGATCTGAAGTGGGCTCTGTGCTGACAGCAGAGAACCCAATGCGGGGCTTGAACTCAGGAACCATGAGATCATGACGTGAGCCAAAGTTGGACACTTAACTGACTGAGCCACCCAGGTGCACCCTTCCCCCAGTGGAATCTTCTGTGATGGTGGGAATGTCCTGCCTCTGCACTGCCCAATATGGTAGCCACTAGCCACATGTAGTTACTGAGCACTTAGAAATGTGGCTGGTGCGACTGAGGAATCAAATTTCTAATTTTATTTCATTTTAATTCCTTCACATGTAAATTGTCCCAGGTAGCTCGTGGGCTAATCTCCTCTGCAGTCCCGTCTTCTTGGGGATCCTTTTTGTTCTGGCAACTATTGCTGGTTCCCAGGCTCTGTCCTTGGTGCTTGAATCTCATTCTGTGGGCTTCTTCCTCGCTGATCTCTCCATCCCAAGCTCTGTTTCCAGGTCCTTTCTCTCCTGAGCTCTGCACGTGGATACCCCGTAGGCATTCGGTATCAGTGTGCTCCAAACTGAACTCCTCTCTCCCCTAAATCAATTCAGTTACTGAAGTCACAGACTTGGGAGCCACCCTCCCCGCCTCCCTCCTGTCCAGCCGGTAGCCAGCTCATCCGTATCTGTGCAGCGGCGTCCAAACCTGTCTTCAGTCTCGCCCCTCTCCAGCCCACCGTCCACACGGCCAGAGCACGTTGATTCGCTGACATGTCAATCTGACCATGTGTGTCCCTATTTAAACCTCTCAATGGCATCTCATTGCGCGTCAGATAAAGGCCCAGTTCCTGGCCGTGTCGCCAATGAGGTTCTTCATGACCTGACCCCACTTGCCTGTCTCTCTGGCTCCATGTCTTGACACATGTCCCCTCCCACTTTATGCTGCACTGACACAGACCTGCCGGAAGACTACATGCGACCAGCGTGCCGCGTCACACCTCCACAGTTCTTTCAGGCTGTCCCAGCACCCCGAATACCCTTTCCCTCTTGCAGGCTCCGATCCCAGCTCCTCCTCAACGCTTCTTCAAAACCCACCTCAGCCGTCACCTCCAGCCACCCTTCCTCTGTGTCCCATCACCCACTGTGCTTTCAGTTATCACACCACCCTGTTATTCACTCTTATGCTGCCGGGCAGTTCTCGAGGGCAGTTCTCGTTATCCCCACTGCCGAGCATGGAGTCTGGTGCCCAGCCTCATCCCCTTGGTGGAAGCCCTTCCTGGGTGGGCTTATAGGATGGGAGACAGGGCCGCCGGGAGGCCTCTGGGGATCTGTCTTTGCTGCTGCTGGTGGTGCAGTTGACTTCTTTCCCAGCATGCGTGACGCTTCCTTCTGGTAGAAATCGATTTCAGAAAAAGCTATTATCTTGGTTCCCCCTACCTTTAGAGATGAAACGCTTCTATCCTCCTGGGAATCAAGATGCTAGCAGAAAATGTCACATTTCTTTCTTCAAGTAGGAAAAAAAAGTTTTATGTGTTTAATTTTTCTGAAAGTGCTCAAGTTTCTATTTGCCTTTGGAAGAAACCTGGTTTTTCACTTGGATTATCCCAAGGGCCACATTCAGGTATATGGAAAAAAGGAAATGTGCGTTTGCATACAATTTGCATATATCTATGCAGAGTAGATCATTTATTCTCCGGGTGCTTGCTTTTTTTTTTTTTTTAAGTTTTCAGAGAAATCGAATCTTTGATTATCTTTGCAATGAAAAGAACCAACAACAGTAAAAAGGCAGTGGAAACCACAGTCAAAGCCCCCACCTTAGGGCGCCTGGGTGGCTCATTTGGTTAAGCATCTGATTCTTGATCTCAGCTCAGGTTTTGATCTCAGGGTGGTGAGTTCAAGCCCCACGTTGGACTCCGCGCTGGGCGTGAAGCCTACTTAAAAGAAAAAAAAAAGCAAGCTCCCCCATCACAGGGAAGATCACGTCTTTGCAAGATTCCCTTGTCTTCTTCCAGGCTTTTTAGGATATTTTGGATGGCTGTGGTTTTGCCATGCTAAAAATAGCAGCCGCCTGCTGTGTGCCAGCTAGCTGCTCTGTTTATTTTTCTATATCTCCTATTCCACTCAGCAGCCCCAAGAGGTGGATGTTACCTCCAGTCTTCATACAGGAAGGGCTCTTAGAGGGGCAGCACTATTTGCCCAAGGTCGCTCCCACCACCAATAGGCAATAGCAGAGGCAGGGTTCAAACCCAAAAGGCTGTCCAACCCCAAGCCCTTTGTTTTAAACCATTAAGCTCTATTTTCCATCATTGGCATACTGTTTGGTGTTCTGCCTTTTACACTTGCCATTACCAGCCAGGGACTTTTCCACACAGGCTCATGGTTTGGATGTCATTTGAATGGCGGTTGTCATTTGAATGGTGGTTGCATGGTATTGAGGTGCCAGAGTTTATCTCTCCATTTGGTTTGTTTCCAGATCCTCCATATTGTAGGTGGTGCAGCTGTAAATATCTTTGTGCAAATAAGGGCCATCTGTTGGGTTCTTTAGGCATTCGATGGTTGTCCTCAAAGTAGTATTGCCAAGCCAAAGGGTTTCATATGGTTTGAGGATTCTCTGGAAGGTCTGTGCTATTCGTTCTCTCACATGCTGATCATTTTTTGAGTGCCTGATGTGCACCAGGTGCTGGAGGGGACGGGGGCGGATTCAGAAACGGCTCCTCATTGATGGTCCACTGTGGGGTGGATGGGGCAACAGAGTGAACGGTACTAAAGTGGGGGTTTGGGCAAGGGGCAGTGAGAACATGTACCCTTGGCAGTGTCTGAGTGTGTGTCCCTTTCCCCCGTAGCATAGGGCGGGGACTGCAGGGCAGGGGAGGTATGCAGTGAGGAGAGGGGCTGCCGCCTCCCTGCTTTCCCCAGGTCTGTGGCTAAGCTGCCTCCAGGCTGAGGACCTCCTGGCTGCCCCCTCCTGTACCTTTCCTGTGCCTGGCCCACGTGACCTCTCACTACCGCACAGCTGCCACTTAGGGAGAGCCAAGCAGAGGCTGGAGGGAAGGGACACCTGGGGAAAATGGCTCAGGGCTTGAGGGGACTGAGCACAAGCCTAAGCCCCTGCTGGTCCTCCGGGTCCCCTCTTACCCTTAATGTCCCCAGCAACCAGGGGACAACACGGTGCCGAGTTCCCATTCATTCAGCACACAAAGTGTAAGTGCATAGCTCAGTGTCTTTTCACAAAGCAAACGCTGTGCCAGATGCTAGGAACACAGAATCCAACAAGGTCCCCCACTCCGAGGCACTCTGGTGTAGACAGGTAGACAGACCAGGAAAGAGACGGTACAACTCAGGGTGGCGTAGGACTGGACAAGTGGCAGCAGGGCCACTGAGCAGTGAGCAGCCCAGCGGTGTCTGAGAGCCCAGTGCCCTGCTCTGACTTTGATGGTGGCACCCCCCCATCTCCCAGCCTCAGTGTCTCCATCTCTAAAATGGAGGGACGAGTTTGATGTGCTCGAAGGGCCTTCTGACTCCAGTGTGCTGTCAGCCTGGCTATTGTTCCCATAGCAAGCCTGAGCTTCTCCCCTAGAAGACCTGCCTGGCTTCAGTCACCCCATCGTATTCCTTCTCCTCTCCACCCTCCACCTCCCACCCCCATGGTGTTCCTTGGTGTTCTGCCTCTGGCCTTCGTTTCTCAGTCTACACGTGCCCCTATGACTCTGCTTGTGTTTGTGTGCCAATGACACGTATATCTGGATGTTCAGCCCCACCCTCTTCACTGAGTTTGTGACTCATTATAATAATTAAAATAGTCAACATTTGTTAAATACCAGAAACCACACTATGACATGACTTAAATTATGTCATCTCTTGGGGCGCCTGGGTGGCTCAGTCAGTTAAGCATCCGATTTCAGCTCAGGTCATTATCTCATAGTCCGTGAGTTCAAGCCCCGCGTGGGGCTCTGTGCTGACAGCTCGGAGCCTGGAGCCTGTTTCAGATTCTGTGTCTCCCTCTCTTTCTGCCCCTCCCCTGCTCATGCTCTGTCTCTCTCTGTCTCAAAAATAAATAAAAACATTAAAAAAAAATATGTCATCTCTGCAGAACCTGGGTGGCTCAGTCAGGTAAGTGTCCGACTTTGGCTCAGGTCACGATCTCATGGTTGGTGAGTTCGAGCCCCACAGAGGGCTCTCTGCTGTCAGTGCACAGCCCACCTCAGATCCTCCCTCTCCCTCTCTCTCTGCCCCTCCCCCACTTGTGCGTGCACTCTCTCTCAAAAATAAACAAACATTAAATTATGTCATCTCATCTACCCAACAACTTTGAGAAGTAGGCAGTGGCACCCCCATTTTATAGAGGAGTGAAACTGAATTCAAGCCCTTGACGTTGATAAGTGACAAGAGCCAGGATTTGAATACCTGTGTCTGAGGGCTCCAGTGCCCATACGCTCTGCCACCGTGCTATTTCCCAGGGTGCCCTCAGCGGCCCGAGAGACATCTCCACTTGGATATTTTGCAGACGCCTCAATTTCAACATGTCCGATATTGGCCTCATTGTCTGCCTACTTTCTGCCCCAATCTGCCTTTTCCTCTCTTCTCCATAACAATAAATGGCACCATAGGCCCAAGGAGGCCCAAGCTAGAAGTCTTTCTAGATTCATCCTGACCCTTCCTCCCCAGCATCCAGCCTTCCACCACATCCTGGTGAGTCCTTCTTCCACTTTTCTCCAGTCCTACTGCTGTTACCTTTGAGGGCCATCCATCCCCTTCCCTCTTTGGGTTCCTGCAGCAGCCTCCTTATCAGTCTCCTTGCCTCGATGTTCTCTGCTCCATTCCTTCCCCCGTGCTGGCCCGCGTGACCTTTCTTGAGCACATGTCTGATCACATCACTTTCCTGCTGTTTTCTGGGCCTCTGCAGCAGAGCGCAAAGCTGGCCATCCATGGGCTGAAATCCATCCAAGAAGACGTGTTTTGTTTGGTCCGTTGAGCATTCTTAAAACATTTTGAATTATTTGCCAACATTTAAAAATCAGGAAATTCCACGCGAAAGTTCAAATTTCTGGCTTCCCTTGCAAAACTGGAAAAAAAAAAAAAAAAAACAACTGGCAACTCTGGGAACCACATCCCCGCAGGACAGTGGTTGGATTGAGCTGAGTGGTGGTTGCCATCTTTAGAAGGGGCATGGGCTTTCCAGTTGGCCAGTCTCCAGCATCCTTAATGTCTCTCAGTCTCTGGTCACTCTCCTCCCAATTTCCTACCTGAGCCTTGTGGCATCTGGGCACATGACCCTCCAAGTATGGGATGAAGCCCAAAGCCCCTCAGCATGGCTCCTAAGGTCTTAGAGTAGACCAGCCCTCCACCAACATCTGGGTCTTACTCCTGGTCGCCACCCCTCTACACTGTCCACTGTGTCCCCAACTCTTAGCCATAGTTCTCTGAATTGCCTCGCTCCCAGGAGCTCATGTCTGCCTTTGTGCGAGCTACCGGCTCTGGAATGTCTTGGCCCCTGGTTACGTCCTTCAGGACTGCTCCGTGTCCCCTCTACCAAGAAGCGGTCCTTATTCCTACATCTTTTCTCCACCCATCATATTGGGTTCTAATTGTCGATTGGCATGTTTGCCTCCCCCGCCAGACTATGAGCCTGGACTGTAGGGAGCCTGTCTTCTTGATCTTCCTGTCCAGGGCTTGGAATATAACAGGTACTTAACAGCTGGTGAATGAATGGATGAATCAGTGAAAGACTGACTTGGGAAAATAACCACCCTGGGATGTAATGTTGGCGCCTACTTGCTTGGGGTGGAGGGTTCCAGTTTGCTTTCATTCTGGAGCCCCCCGCCAAATCCCCATTTAGAGTGACACCCCACAGCATTCTATAAGCCATGCACCTCCTCTGAAAGCTCTGGAATGCATCCAGGGCTACTGGGATGGTAGTTCCTAGTGATGGCTGGACGGAAAATACATCACTTTCGGTGCTCCAGGGGGAAGGAGTTGTGTAATGATTGGGAAATGGCATCGCCATTGGATGTGGCACGTTCTGTGGTTATTTGAAGAATAATGATGATGTGCTAAGGGCAGCATCTAACACCCATCAAACACTCACATCGTACCCAATTCTGTATTACGAGTGCTCACGATATCATTGCCTTTATTCCCTGTGACAATTCTAAGAAGGAGGTAGGACTGGTATCCTGAGATTTAGGGGAGTTTCAACAACTTTTCCAGGGCCACGCAGGCAGTAAGAATCTAGACTTGAACCCAAATCTGCCTGTCATGACAGTTAACCGTCTCAACCACCCTACCATACTTCCTCAGTGGCATCCCTGTTTAGAAACATGAGGGAAAGATGAAAATAAATGTGAAAGGGAAGGACATATGAATATATATACAGTTAGATTCCAATTGGCGATTAAGAAAAAAAAGAAAAGTAACTCCTGAGGCATAGAGAAAACAACCAAGTGCACGCACGTACACACACACACACACACACACACACATACACATACACGTTAGCAGGGTTGCATTTGGGTAGTAGAATGCTAGGGATGTTTTTCTTTGTTTTCTCCATCTTGTTTCTACTTTCTAGCATTTTCTGAATTTCCTTTAATGAGCATGCATTCCTTTCATAATAATAATAATAATAATAATAAAGAATCCTCCCTTGGGGCGCCTGGGTGGCGCAGTCGGTTAAGCGTCCGGCTTCAGCCAGGTCACGATCTCGCGGTCCGTGAGTTCGAGCCCCGCGTCAGGCTCTGGGCTGATGGCTCGGAGCCTGGAGCCTGTTTCCGATTCTGTGTCTCCCTCTCTCTCTGCCCCTCCCCCGTTCATGCTCTGTCTCTCTCTGTCCCAAAAATAAATAAAAAACGTTGAAAAAAAAAAAAAAAAAAGAATCCTCCCTTCATAATGGCCCCGGCAATATGTGGCAGAACAGAGGGAATGGCTGGTGGGACTGGCTTTGAAGTAGATGTCACCGAGCAGCGAGGGGGTGTGTCAGCTGGCAGCGGCTGTGGCCTCAGCACCTGCGGCCTCAGCACCTGCACCTCAAGGGGCAAAGGAGAAGCGGGTCCCCAAGCCTGCCGTCTCACCATCTTCCCCTTTTTCCTCCAGGTGCTTACACCCCAGAGCCCCTCAGCAGTTTCCGGTGGGCCCTTCTCTCAACTGGCCTCATGTTCTTTTACCACTTCAGCGTCTTGCAGATCCTGGGCCTGGTAAGTTCGGTTCTGTTCCCCTTCTATCCCCTCCGTTTGGACTTCTCCATAAATCTTGATAATCCTGGTTGGCGCTGGTGTATCGTTTTGTTTTGAAAATACAAGATGCCAAAGGCCAGCATGTCACATTGTTGTGTCTGGGTTGCTGATTTATGATCCACAGCCTGGGCCTCTCCAGAGAAGTTTCTGAAGCCTTCAGTATTGATTGTTCCTTTCATCCCTGGGGAGGCAAACGTGCCCTTCACTGATGACCACCCGGGTCGGGAACAGTGAGCTGCAGCTGGAAGGGGGTTTGCTGTGGACCCCATGTTGGGGGGGGGGGGTGGGGCACAGGGAGGCAGGACCTTAAGCCCAGGCCCCAGGGCCTGGAGGCTTCTGGGGGCTTCTGACCTTGGGTCCATTCTGGGCCTACTCCCAGGCCCTGGGCTGTGTGGCCGGTGCAAGTACCGTGTTGGGGGACTCCCATGACATTCTGGGGTGTTCAGACCCGCCTGGAGCGTGGATGATGGCTGGACTCAGTAGTTGAGTTATCCAGAGTCCAGAATTGCTGAGTGCATGGGTGTCTATTGGTGGCAGGGTGAGGAGGATGAGCTCGAGGCTGGGGGTCAGGAGACCTGAGGTCAAGTCCTGGCCCTGTCACCATTCTGGGTCACCTCACCCTCGAGGGTAGAGAGCTCTCCACTCCTCTGTGATATGGTACAGATGCCCCCAGGCTCCCCGAGAGGTGCTGAGGACTTGTCTCTAACGTGAACAGGCTTGAAGGGCTTTGGAAGGCAGGTGCCGTGGCCATCCTCGGGGCCGGAGTGGCAGGTCTGGTTTTGTGCGTGAGCGGCATTAGCGTAGCATCAGCCGTGTGGAGCCTCTCGAAACCTGACAGGACTACGGCACAGGACCGATGTCACCCGTGCCTCTGTAGAAGCAGTCACTTTCCCTTCCCCACCTTGGCGTATCGCTGCTCTGCTCTGGTTTGCCTGGAGGGCAGTTTGAGCTCTTTGCCAATGGCGTGAATGCTTCCCGCGCTCTAGGAAGGAAGCAGTATGACGTTTACACTTACTCTGACCGCTCTCTACTGGGACTGCTTGATTCCAGAGGGGTCAGTGTCCTCATGTCACCACACATAACCATGCTCAGTCCCACCTCCAGGCCGCGCCTCCTCCGAGGAAGGCACCATGCACTCCATTCCTCTCCATGACCCCCATCCATCCTTCATGAGTCCATTCAGGGTGCCACCTACTTCATGAAATCTTATCTGAGGACTCGGGCCCCATGCTGTACACTCCTCAGTTCTCCTGGTGGGGAACACCTGGCGCGCACCGTCCACTCTGAGGTCAGATGCGGTTGCCCATGCCAACGCGGTTGGCCTCCAGTTAAGCGGAGGCAGGGACCATGCCATTGACTGTTCGGTCATCCCCTGATACCTCTCTGGATACTAGGCTCATAGTAGTTGCTTAGGAATGACAGCAGGCTCTAGACCCAACCAGAAGGCAAGACTGAGCAAAACCAAACAGCTTTTCCATTGGATGGCCTCCCCCATCACCTCCCGAGGGCTCTAGCCTCGACCCACTCCAAAACCCTAGGGCAGAGAAATCCCACTATGAACAGGTGGGGATTTGTTAATCCCTCCTTGTTTAGTCCCCCAATAGGTAGAGATGGCTGAACTGGCGGAAGCCAGAGAAAGCCTCAGGATGGTGAACGCTCACTCTACCTCCCTTATCCCTGCAGGTCACCGAAGTGAATTTGAACAACATGCTGTGTCCGGCCATCTCAGACCCATTCTACGGCCCCTGGTATCGCATCTGGGCCTCGGGACACCAGACTCTCATGACCATGACCCACGGGAAGCTGGTCATCCTGTTCTCATACATGGCTGGGCCCTTGTGTAAATATCTGCTGGATTTGCTCCGGCTTCCAGCCAAGAAAATAGACTGAAGGTGCTTGTCTTTTTTTTTTTTTTTTTTTTTCTCCCTGAGGAAGCAAGTCCTGACTTGACTTGGAGAACACCCAGTTCTTGATGAAATCATGGGGAGAGGGCAGTAGGATGTCTGGTGTATTTCTCTTTCCCTTCTCTCTGTCCCTTTCTTCCATACTCTTCCCTCCCCAGCTCTTCCGCCCAGGACATCTCCTGGGCCTGAGGCATCATGCTGAGGGTGGGATCCTTTCCCCTCCCCTTTGGCTCTTTCTCTCTGCTCCTAGTGGCCTTATGTGGGCGAAAGTAGTCTGGCTTTCACTCTGCTTGTTGGTGCTTTCATGACAGCTGGTTGAGGGGACGGGGACCAACAAGCAGTAGTTCTTTTGTTGGCATTGAGGTGATGAGATTGGGTTGGGTTTCATTTCTCCACTGCCAGGGACCTCCAGGCTTATGCCAGGGTCCCCTTTTGTCTCCAGCACAGCCCCCACCATGATGGGACCGAGGCCTTGTTTCTATACCAGCGGCATGCCAAGAGCCAAGGGATTTCCCCACTCATGGCCAAAATAGAACCTGCCAGAGTCTTCCCATTGGTGTCCCATGACTCAAAGCAAGCAGCCAACTAGCCACTCCCTCCAAGATGCTGCCCTGCGGTGGAAGGTGGGGGCACTACCTGACCCCAAGGCTAGATTCTTCTGGGGGTAGAGAGCTGTTGCAGTGGCAAAATCCAAAGTGAACAAGTTTAAAGTCTCCACAGCTCCTACTTGGCAGGACCCTGGGTCCATCCTGCCTGAGAGAGCTGAGAAGTGACCCACATCCCAGTGAGAAGTTAGCATAGAAATTAATCAACAGAAGTGGTAACTTGAGAAAACTGTGATTTGAATCATATGCTCCATTTTAGTTCAATGTTGATAACAGATGCCCTTTTAATCTTGAGTGCCCCTTAAATGTTTCTCTCTCTCTCTCTCTCTCTCTCTCTCTCTCTCTCTCTCTTCTTTTTAAAAGGCAGCTTCAGGGAAGAGTGAGCTGGAGTTGGTTGGGGTTTATTTTATTTTATTATTATTATTTTTTGTTTTGTTTTGTTTTTGTCAGTTTGTTTGCTTCTTTGTTTTTGGTTGTTTGAGTTCAGAGAATCCTTGCATCAGGGCCTGTCTCTGCGGGGGCTCCTGTCCATCCGTTTCGTGCTTTTTATGGGCTATGTCAGCATTCTGGGTTTGGAAAGATACAGATCCTGCCAGTGTTGTTTCCCGAGGGCCAGGGGTCATCACTGTAGCCAGATTCAGTGCTGAATTGTTTAGCATCGGGTGGGCATCACGCACTCCCCTACTCCCCACCCAGCCCACCCTCGAAGCCCCTGTGTAGGTTGGAAGGGAGGTGCCAAGCAATCAGACCCCCATAGATACAGGTTCAAGTGCTTCAGAAGGAACACCTTCTGTTGAAAGACTTGAACTCAGTCACACATGGACTTGAAGGAGGGAGCCAGTGCCTGGGCATTTGCTGACTCCTTGTGGGCTTCAACTAAGAACAGGTTTGCTTCAGAACAGTAAAAGCTGGTTCAGTGACTTCCTCTGATGGCCCCCGTTCTCCTCTCCCACTGTGGGCAACTGGGAGGCTTTGGGCTGGGGTCCCGTATTTCAGCTGTTACCATATCAGACCCAGGTTGAGCGTCAGTGTCTCAGTGGTCGATTTTAGCAAATGGACCTACGGAAGGCAGCAGAGTGCAGAAGAGTCTCTTTGAGCATGGTGAGGCCCCAGAAGCCACACCCGGGAGGGACTGCCCTTCTCCAGTGGCCTTGCTAGCCTGGAGGCCATCAATCCCCAGGGTGTGGGGGAGCCAGAGAGAGCACACCTAGTACTCTCACTCCCCTTGAGCTCCTCATGACGCACAGCCTTCATTTTCTGCCGTCTTGGAGGGTCCGGCCAAGTCTTTTTAGTGACTCTCACCCTGGGGTCGTCCTCTGGAAGGGGGCCCCTCTGGAGCAGCTAGACTCACCCTGCCCACTGTCAAACCGCTGCGTGTAGGAATGGCTGACGAGGAACTGTGCGAGGCCTCGGTGCCCCTTGGCTCGTCACAAAAGGAAAGGTTGGGAGGAGGTCACGGGAGGAGCCCCTGGGGGCATGTCCTGTCCCCTCCCAGAACAAGGAATCTCTGCAGGCAGATGGTCTGTGCTGCAGCTGGGGGCCCGCAGCCTGGGTGTGGCAGACACTCCTCTTTGGAATGCCACCGTGGCACGGCGAGTCGGCACTCCCTCTCTTCCTCTCCGTCTCAGTGGCATGGCACAGGTCGCCCGTCAGCCCCGGCTTCCCTGTGTCGACATGCCTTTGCCCTGGCTCCAGCTCAGTGCCCCATTCGGGCTGATATTCTTTTGCTGGGAAGGAAAGAAGAAAGTGACATCCCGGAGGCAGCTACATGTGTCCAGGGAAGGGGGAGGTTGGGGGGGAGGTTGGAGGGGAGGTGCAGGACTTCCAGGGTGCCAGGCCAGCTCAGAAAAATATAGGCAGAAGGAATAGAGAGTGAGCCCTGTCCACAGGCTGCGCGCGGCATCGTGGCTTGTGTGGGAGGTGCTGGGGCGCTGCAAGTACCTGATGTGGTCTTGTAGCTCACTCTTAACCTTGGGCCCAGCCCATGGTGAGAGGTGACCTGGGCACCCCTACAACAGCCTGCCTTGGAAGGTGGCCCCTGTGCCAGTGGGCCCGGGCTTCCCAGCTCCTGCCGAGGGCTTTCCTGGCAGGTGCCAAGGAGGTTCCCCAGCCACCTTGGCCAAGTTTCCATATGCCATTTGCCAGCGTGCGGGAGCTCGCTGCGTGCGCGCACGTGTGGGTATCTGAGAGAGTGTTCGTGGAAGTGGACAGTTTCTTCTCAAACAGCCCCAGGAAGCGAAAGGAGGGCTTTCCCAGCCCCCAGGTAGTCTTGGCCAAGGATCTGGGCCAATGATAAGAGTCCGCTTAGCTGGCCAACTTTGTGGCATCAGCTCAGAATAGAAGAGATGGTCACGCCTGCTTGCAGCCCCCTCCCTCTTCCCAGGTATACACATTCCTCTGTCCTCTCGCAGGGTGGTCTGGGGTTCATTGGGATGGTCGGCTTCTGTCGCTGTCTGGTACCTCCAGGCTAGCTACCAGATCACCCCATTTTGCTGTAGCCTCGCTCAGGGTTTAGCCATTTGTGCTTGTGTTATGTGAAGTGGGCACAGCTCCCCACCGGTAGCAAGTTGTCGGTCTGTCTCTGCGCCCCGGGGCTGGGTGGGGCCCCGGGGCCTGAGCTCAGTGGCTCAGGGGTAACAGAAAGCCCTTGATCTCCCCCCTCCCTCGGCCAGAAGGACTTCCCTGGGTTTGTAGGCGTTGATCCAGAGTCATATGTCTTCTCTGGGAGATTGACGGGGAAGCCGGGGAGGAATGACAGTACAGGCCAAGATGCTGGTGCTGGTTTGCATAGGGAGGGCGTCCCTCAGGCCCTGGCAAGATCGGAGGCAGGCCCCACCCTGGGGAGGGTCTTCCCACCACATGGCCTGCCCTGCCCTGCCCTCTCTGAGGGGGTTAGAGTCCACGAGACGGAGTGAGCCGCCTTCTTCTGTATATAGAGTGAGCCAGTACTGTGCTCAGGAAAACCTAGTCACTTGTCGCTGCTCTGTCTGTGACGTTTTCGTACACTGGTTTGCTACTCCGGGCACGAAACAAAAACAAAACAAAGTCGTTTCAAGCAACACTGTCGTTTTGGAAACTGACTTTTCTTTTGGTGTGCGTTTTGTATTCTATTCTAAGGAATTCTTCATTTATCTTGGTGTTATTGTGGTGGAGAGAATAAGATAGTCTCATTTTTGCCAGGAAATGGGCACATGCCTCTGTCCCCGCCCCCATCCTTCCCCATTTGCTGTGCACTGGGCAGATCCCTCCTGTCACGTCCCATCCCCCCACTCCCCCACTGGCTCCCTTTAGAACCAGTCTTTGTGAGCCTCCTAGACAGCAGCAGGGGGAGTGCCCTTGCCAGGCTGGTTCTTGGGTGGCCCTGTGCCCCCACCAGTTTTCTCACCTCCCCGGGGCATCTTGTAATGTATTTTCCTCTGTTTTGTAAAACCTTCTGATTGTGCCGAAATGGTTTCTGCAGTCACCTTTAGAAATAAGTTGTCATTCATTTGTGTGCTTAGCATTCTGAACTTTCAGTCTTAGCTTTTTCTGTTGTTGAAGATCCCTGAGCGGTCCCCTCACCATGGGACTTTACTGTTACAATGTTTTCTTCATTTACTCTGATTAAAAGATTTATGAGAACCCAGGAGTCCTGGCCTTCCTTTCCCAGAACCTTCTTAGAAGCCCATCTGCTTCGAAAAGTAGACAGAAAGGGGCCACTTGTCCTCCACACCATGGAGGGACCGCCAAGGGGTAGCTGGCGCTGTGCACAGCTTTGCCCTGGGAGCCCCGCGGCTGGCCCTGAGCTCCATGCACTGCCTGCTTCTGCTGGGGCTGCCCCGGATGCAACAGGCCTGCTTGCTTTTAGCAGGGACTGTCTTCTGGGGACATCTGCTGGGTTCCTGGAGCCCCACAGTGTGCTGGGCCATGTGGCATGACTGCTCTTAGAGGAGGTAACTTAGAAACCTGACATGTCCAGGGCCACCTTTCCCGGGTTCCCCGAGGGCCGGTAGGTTCCGTGCCAGAACTGTTCAGCACAGGCAGACTGTCCCGTGGGGTGGGGGTGGAACACTATCAGCCCTGCCCCTTTGGGAACATTCGCACCTGCCTTTCTGAAGCCACGCACTGAGCAGCCCGTGGTAACCGTGAACAGGCCAGCCTGCCTTTGTACCAGACAGAGGCCCTACTTGGTGTTTTGCTGCTTCTCGAAGGGACACAGCTAGCCAACCTTCCTCCCCCCCACCCACCACCCCCGGTGCAGGTGGATCGGCTCGTTGGCTGGTAGTTGGGCACCCAGGCTATCAATGAGGCAGGGGCCTGCAGTCCCAGGCTACAGAACCACTAGCTTGGGTCAGGCTCTCCGGCCGCCCCAGGCTCTCCACCTGCAGAACAATAGTGTGCGTGGTGTGGTGCTAAGTCCCTCCACACGCATGATCTCCTGTAACCTCCACAGAGGCACACTGAGCTGACTGGCAACGCCCTCTCTGTCAGAGAAAGCGGGCTCTGGGCTGAAGGAGACGCTGGCATGCGAAGGCAGTTTCGTTAGACTCTAAAGCCCATGGGCTTTGCACTCTCCCTGGATGCCGCTGCCTGTCTGTGGTGCCCGGATTAACAAGGCAGACCCCTGCCCAGGGCTGCCCGCGCCCACCCCGAGAGGAATGGGTGGAGAGCCAGGCAGTGGTGTGGAAGGCGAGAGAGGCGGGGGAACCCCACGAGTGTGCGAAGCAGAGAAGCCAAACCCATCTTTTCTTGTGACCCCGGTGAGCCCCAGAGCGGAGCTGAGAGTGGACGCGAGGCCAGGCAAGAGCTGGCCCAAGGGGCAGGACAGAAAGTGGCTGCTGGAAGGAGGTGAGGAAAATTGGTCACATGGCCTTTCCGTGTGGCTCCCTTTTCAGAAAGAGCTGTTGGGGGCAGCTGGGTGACTCCGTCAGTTAAGTGTCCAACTCTTGGTTTTGCCTCAGGTCATGATCTCATGGTTTGTGAGTTCGAGCCCCACATCAGGCTTCGTGCTGACAGTGCAGAGCCTGCTTGGGATTGTCTCTCTGCCCCTCCCCCTCTCATTCTCTCTCTCTCTCTGTCTCTCTCTCTCTCTCTCTCTCAAAAATAAATAAATAAATAAATAAATAAATAAATAAACTTAAAAAAAAAAAAAAAAAGAAAGAGCTACACACCAGTGACCTAGGCCATGACCTTCTCTCCCCTGACCTAGCGAGTCTGCTTCCACCCGCCGCCTCTGTTCCAGTCTGTGTCCCGTGCCGCAGGCGGCAAATGCACATCTGCCTGCATTGCTTCCCTGGGCCCCGCAAACATCTTTCGCTTCATCTCCTCTCCCCCACGCCTCCCCCCTCCCCCGAGAACCATACACAGGGAGAGAGACCCTTTGCTCCAGCCCACTTTTCACGCAGTGACGTTTTCCGCTTCCTTTTCTCTTTGTGCGGGTTTCTCAGCTCCCCAGTCTCCCTTCTTGTCCAAAGGCCTGAGCTCTAGTGTCCACTCCTGGGCCAGTCTTCCCTGAGCTGCAGTCCGAGTTAGGTACTTCGGCTTGGCTCCTGCAAGCACCTGGCGCTCACTGTGGGGCGCCATGCACCCCCTTGCTAGGTAATGCATTCTGGCTCCTTGTACCTCTATAGACTGAGCTCCTGGAGGGCAGGGATGGGGTGTGATTCGTTCTCCAGCCCGTGGGACAGGACCTGTTCCATAGAAGGTTCTCAGTGAACATCGATCTTACCCAGGAGTGCTGCCAAATGGTGAGAGGCACCACTGTCACCCCAAGGAGAAACCTTGCCACGCAAGCTGTCACCCATCCCGTGCATCCGTGGGTTCTCCCACGTGGAGCCATGCGCCTTCGTTTGCCCAGGTGCCTTGAGCTGCAGCCTGGGGGCCTCCATGCTGAGCCTTCCCTGGACCCCTGGGTGGAGGGTGGGCAAGGCGTCCGGCTACGTTTCTGGATCCTTGGGAGCTGTTCAGTCCCCACCAGGGTCGTTCCCCCCCGCCGCCCCGTTCCCTGGGGGCACACCGGTTGGTGTTGGCACAGCCAAAACCCCGCCTGCCCGTGGAGTATGTCCCCTATCCCTCGGGGGGGTAGGGAGCGGCTAGGGATGGTTACAGCGTGATCCCCCAATGAATTTTCCCCTTGTCCTGGTTTGCCAAGGCCGGTGGAGAGACGGAGCTACAGACGTCAGTCTGACAAATGCAATGGCTTATTCAAAGGATGTGTGGTTTGCTGACCTTGGCAACAGGCGAGGCCGGCCTCGTCCAAAGTCAAGGACTCCCTGTTACTGCCTGTACCCACCCCTCTCCCGGTCAGCATTCGCCCGGCATCCAGAGTGCACATCTGGGGTGTCTGAGCTGCCTGGCAAGGAGGTTTAAGTGTCTGCCAGGGGCGCGGTAGGGAAGGCTGCTCCTGTTGCTAATGGATGACCCGAAGGGCTCTGCCGCCCACAGCTGACTTCCTAACGTCAGTGCGGCACCTCTGGGAGTCTCCCAGCAAGGCAGGTCTGGGCAGGGAGGTTCAACACTTCCTCAGCAAAGCTCTGACAGGTGACGGGGCCGGTGGCACGGGCTGCATAGGTGTTCTCCTTTCCAGCGAGGCCTCGAAAACCTTACCTCTGCTCCAGCTACCAGTGCTCCCTGGTCTCTCCTGCCTCCTCCTCCCCCTCCCCATTCAGGGGGGCCACCGGGGTGCCACCTGCTCTGGCTGGCCCTTCAGCCATTCGTTTCCTACTTTCCAGGAGTCCCAAGTCCCTTTACTAGTCAATCTGTAGAAGACAACTCGGCTCTCCGGTCTCCTGCCTGCTGGGAATGGGGGGCCTTCCTGTGCCCCTCCAGGATACACCCCTGGAGTTCGAGAATGTGGGAGCTGACAGGATACTCAGGCAGGAGCTCCTAGATTTTCCTGCGTATTAGGATCACCTGGGGAGCTTTCACAAAAAATCCCAATGCCCAGGCCTCGCCCCAGCTCATGATTCAAAGCAAACTTTTTTTGGTTTTGTTTTTACTCGAAGCTTCCAGGTTGTGAGTCATCTCTTTGACCTGACCCTCTACACCAGTGCCTTTTAAAAATAGAAATATTCAAGGCCTACCAACAAGTAGGAAGACTAATACCTAAATCCAGCTCAAGGAGAAGAACGTTACCAATGCCGTGGAAACCCACCCTTACACCGGAAATTTGGAGATTGTTCCTCAGAGCTTCAGGGAGTCTGGAGAAGGTCCTTAGGAGCCACCTCGGGGGGAGGGATGGGTGGGAGCAGAGTGGGTGAGGCTCTGATCTTTCCCCTTGCTTCCCCCGGAACAATTCTAGTTTTATTGTTTTGTACATTGAGGTCCTGTAAGTAATTTCATTGGGAAAGACATTTAAAAGTCACTTATTTCCACGCTCACTAGTCCTGTCTCCACTCTTCCCTGGATAGGGGTTGTTCTGTAATAGCGATAGGTGCGCTTGGCCAGGTCCTACCTCTCTGAACTCCAAGGTGGCTGTGAAAACCACCAGTGGGGGAAAAATGGCTTTATCAAGTCCTGTCCGATGTCAGGGGGCTCTGTTTCCAGACAGTGCAGTTACTCTGCATGTTCTCAGCGCACAGACATTACTTGGGGTTTTGACTACACTCACCCACTGTGCCTTAATGTGCCCCATGTGGTTGGGGTCTGGGGTGTGGAGGAGACATGATACCTCAGTTTTAAAGAATGTGTCTGTGTTTCATTGACTCTAAGACCTCTCCCCACACCTTGTCTTTTTTTTTTCACACGTTAATGCCTCTAAATTTGGGATGCATATGGGGTGCCTGGGTGGCTCAGTTGGTTAAGCGTCCGGCTCTTGACTTCGGCTCAGGTCTGATCTCACGGTTGTTCATGAGTTTGAGCCCCGCATCAGGCTCTAGGCTGACAGCTCGGAACCTGCTTGGGATTCTCTCTCTCTCCTCTCTCTCTCTCCCCCTCCCCAACTTGCTCTCCATTTCTCTCTCTCTCTCTCTCCCAACAAATAAAAATAAACTTAAAAAAATAAATTTGGGATGCATCTTACAATCAGTGGCCTGACATTTTAATCAGCAGCTTAGTTGTCTTTTCCAGGGGCACATAAAATCCGTGGCCATCTTGCATCTGAGGTGTCTTAGAGTTGCCGGGATGCCGTAATTGTTCCTTGCCCCATGAGAGTCCCCATCCTGGGAGAGAAAACCCCTTTGGAAAAACTTACAAACGAACTTGTCACCTATAGTCTTGTTCCAACCCTCCATCCTCTTTTTCTTTCCTGCCAGCATCCACACAAGCTCTCTGCTTCCTGACCAGAGCGGGGCTCACTTTGCTGGGCTACCTCTTGGGGCAGGGAAGGAGGCCGGGTGCACCTGTATAAGGAGCACACCATGCCCACCAACAGGGAATGAGGGAGGGAGGGAAGGAAGAGACCAGAAAGAGAGCTGGAGGAAGAGCCAGACAAGCTAGGCCAGCCATCCCCGACAGCTCTGGTTTCTTTATTTCCCACCCACGGCCTGGCCAGACAGCTCAGGCTGCTTCCCTGGGGATTTCCCAGGGCTAGTCATTGCCAGAGGTGAGCGAGGAGGGCTGTAGGGAGAAGGGGCCCAGCCTTGCCCTGGGTTGACGTGAGCAGCTGCCTGGCCCACACAGAGGAAGACCGTGATTTCCTCACCTCCTCCGACAAGGCAGAAGCGTTGGGCAGTGGGCCTCTCAAGGAGAGGCAACACCTCGGCCTAGGGTAGTGTATACTGTGGGCATTGACCGCACTCGGAGATTGCCACCAACCATCCCTCAGTGCTGGCAGCTGCTCTAATGAAGCTTGGCCCTTGTAGCCTTGAGGCCAAGCTCTTCCAGAAGGGGAAGGAGTGTCTGCAGGGAGGTCCAGGGATACTTGAGCACAGGAAGAGGTTTTTGGGACGTCCCCTGCCCCCTCCCCGCGCCCCTCCCAAGAGCTTAGGAAGACACGATCAGCCTGGATTACAGCTGCCCTCATGTAACTGGGTTAAAGTGTTGGCCTACTTAGGCCCCTCCTGCGGTGGCCTCCTTCAAAGCTGATGAGGCCGATTAGGAGGCTATTTCTGAGCCCTAGTTGTGTACCCAGAAGCCTGGGGGCCGTCCTCCTGTGACAAGAAAGACAATAACTAAGGCTAGACGGCCAAGGGCAGGCTCGGCCCTGCCTGTGGGAGAGCAGTTCTGTCAGACCTCGTGTGTCCTTGTAAAACAAAGAGTCAAATAATGTCAAGCCTAAGCACCTGGGGTTTGAACTTCAAACCAACCAGTTTTCAGCCAAAGACCTTGTCCTATGTCTTTGCTGTCTCCAGTCCTAGAGAGAGATGACAGAGAGGCAAGAGGAAGCCTGCCTCCATCGATGATCAATGATAGCCACCTTCCTCCATTCGGTAGGTGCTGTGCATTTGAGGGCTATTTTTGTTGACCTTCTCTGAGCCTCAGTTTACTCATCTGTAAAATGGAAATAACATCAGTACCTGCTTCCTGGAGCCGGTGTGAAGAGTGACTAGATAAGGCACGTAAAGGCACTTGGCACAGTGCCTGGCCCCTTAAGCCCTGCTTCCATCAATGCCAGACGCCATCACTGCTATCGTTACCACCGCTACTGCCACCACCATTGCCACCCTCATACTCATCCTCATCGAGACATCAGAGTGAACGCTAGAGAGCTCAGTCTCTGGAGCCTGACAAGCTTGGTCTGAATCGTGGCTCTGCCATTTTGTAGCCTAGGTAGCCTTAGATAATTGGTAACTTCTTTGAACTAGATTCTTATTCTGTAAAATGGGAGATTTATAAGGCTGTTGAAAAGTGGATGCCATGGTCCTTACCACACAGTAAGCACTCGATCAGTGCTGGCTCTTTTAATTACTTAAAAGGAATGATCATGATCAGTGGTATCAGGGGTTGGGGTAGGGAGGGATGAGTAGGTGAAGCACAGAGGACTTTTAGGGCAGTGAAACTGTTCTGTATGCTACTGTAATGGTAGATACATGTCGTTATACATTTATCCAAACCCACAGAATGTACAGCATCACCAGTGAAGCCTAATGTAAATGCTAGACTTTGGGTGATAACGATGTGCCGATGTAGGTTCATCATTTGTAACAAATGTGCCACTCACGTGTGGGGATATTCATGGTGAGGAGGAGGCTGTGTGTGGAGGGCGGGGTGGCAGGCAGTGAGTATATGGGAACTTGCTGTACTTTCTGCTCAATTTTGCTGTGAACCTAAAAGTGCTCTAAAATTACAGTCTATTTGAAAGAAACGGGAAAGAAAAAGGTGATCGAACTAGATTGTTATAAATCTGGGATGTTAACCATAATCCCCATGGTAACCACTAAGAAGATAAATAAAAGATACAGAAAAGGAAGAGGGAATCAAAATGATTCACAAGGGGAAAAAAATCCATCAGACACAAAACAAGGCATAGGAACTGAGGAACAAAAAAAGATATGACGTACAGAAAACAAATAGCACAATAGCAGAAAAAAAATCCTAAATAATTAGTGACTATCACTAATCACTAAATGTAAATGGATTAAACTTGCCAATTAAAAGAAATAGGTTGGCAAAATGGATGTGAAAAAGACATGACCCCACTTATATGCTGCTTACAAAATAGATTAGACCCGAAGACACAAATAGGTTGGAAGTGAAGGAATGAAAAAGATACTCAGTGGAAGTAATGGTTACCAAAAGAGAGCCGGGGTGGCTACATACCAGGCCAAATCAATTTTAAGTGAAAAACTGTTACAAGAGGCCAAGAAGGGCATTTTTATTGATAAAAGGCTTGATTCTTTGAGAGGATACAATTCTGAACACACAAGACACCAAACAGATTTAAAAGATCAGAAGGAAACACTGACAGAATCAAAGGGAGAAACAGACAGTTCTATAGTAATAGGTGGAGACATCTATATCCCACTTTAAATAATGGATAGGACCCTTAGACAATAATAGGTCAATACGGAATGGAAGACTTGAAGAACAGTATAAACCAACTAGACCAGAAGACATACACAGAACACTCTACCCAGTAAGAGCACCGCACACATTCCTCTCAAGTGTACATGTACCATTCTCCAGGATGCACCATATGTTAGGTTATAAAACAATCCTCAATACGTTTTAAAAAGATTGAAATCATACAAAGCATCTTCTGTGATCAAATGGAATGAAGCTAGAAATCAGTAACAGAAGGAAAACTGAAGAATTGCAAATATGTGGAAATTAGACAACGCACTCTTAACCAATGGGTTAAAGAAGAAGTCACTAGGGAAATTAGAAAATGCTCTGAGATAAATGAAAATGAAAATACAATATACCAGAATGTACAGGATAAAGTGAAGGCAGTGCTCAGAGTTGAATTTATAGCTAGGAGGAACACTTTCATTAAAAAGGAAGCTCTGAAATCAACACCCTAACTTTACATCTTGAGGAAGTAGAAAAAGAAGGGCAGAATTAAATGAGAAAGAGAATAGAAAAATATAGAATCAGTGAAACCGATAATTGGTTCTTTAAAAAGATAGACAAAATTGACAAAACTTTAGCCAGACTCATTAAGAAGAAAAAGACAAATAAAAATTGGAAATGAAAGCAAGGGTGTTACCACCAATCTTACAAAAATTATAAGGCTCATCAGAGAACACTATAAGCAGTTGTATACCAATAAATTAGTCTTCAGGAAATGGACAAGTTCCTAGAAACATACAAATTACCAAAACTGACTCAAGAAGAAATACACATCCGAATAGACCTATCAGTAAAGAGAGTGAATCAGAATCAAAAACCTCCCAACTAGGAAAAAGCCCAGGCTTCATTGATGAATTCTACCGAACATTTAAAGATTTGACAATAATCCTATTCAAACTCTTCCAAAAAAAAAAAAAAAAAGAAGAACAGAAGAGGAAGGGACACTTCTAACACATTCTATAAGTCCAGCCTTACCCAGATACAAAGGCCAGATAAAGATACCATAAGAAAAGAAAACCACAGACCAGTATCCCTTAGGAATAAAGACACCAAAGTCCTCAACAAAATATCTGCAAACCAAATCCCACAGTACATTAAAAGGATCATACCACAGCCCCACGTGGGATTTATCCCAGAAATGCAAGGGTGGTTCAATATAAAATCAACCAAGGCAGCTCACCACATTAATAACAGAACGAAGGGGGGAAATGGTCATTTCAATAGACACAGAAAAAAGCATTTGACAAAAGTCAGCACTCTTTCATGAACAAAAACATTTAACAAACTAGGTTTGGAAGGCAAGTTCCACAATGTGATAAAGGGCATTTAACGAGAAACCCGCAGCTAATATCATACTTGGTGGTGAAAGACTGAAAGTTTTCCCCCTGAGGTGAGAAACAAGACTGTAATGCCAGCTCTCACCTCTGCTATTCAACATTGGAAGTGCTAGCCAGAGCAATTAGGCAGGAGAAAGAAACAAAAGACACCCAGAATGGGAATGGAAAAAAAAGTGAAAGTTTATTTGCAGGGTGATAGGATTCTCTCTATATAAAATCCCATAGAATGCACACACACACACACACACACATACACACACTACTAGTGTATAAGGAAGGAAGGAAAAAAAGAAAGTTCATTGCAAGATATAAGATCAATGCACAGGGGCACCTGGGTGACTCAGTTGCTTAAGCGTCTGACTCGATTTCGCAGGTCATGATCTCACGGTTCTTGAAATCAAGCCACGCATTGGGCTCTGTACTGATGGCAAGGAGCCTGCTTGGGATTTTGTCTCCCTCTCTGGCTGCACCTCCCTTGCTCTCTCAACATAAATAAACTAATAAATCAACGCACAAAAATCAGTGGTGTTTCTATACACCAATAATGGATTATATATCAAAGAAGTTAAGAGAAACAATTCCATTTACAATAGCATCCAGGGGCGCCTGGGTGGCTCAGCTGGTTGAGCATCCAACTTTCGGCTCAGGTCATGATCTCGCGGTTCGTGAGCTTGAGCCCCGTGTCAGGCTCTGTGCTGATAGCTCACAGCCTGGAGCCTGCTTCGGATTCTGTGTCCCCCTCTCTCTCCGCCCCACCCCTGCTTGTGCTCTCTGTCTCAAAAATGAATAAACATTAAAAAAAAATTAAAAGAAAAACAATAGCATCCAAAAGAATAAGGGTCCTAGGAATAAATTTAAACAAGGAGGTAAAAGGAAGACCTAAATAAATTGAAAGGCATCTCATGCTCGTGGATTGGAAGACTTAATATCGAGATGGCAACAGTCCCTAAAGCAATCTACAGATTCAGTGCAATTCCTATCAGAAGTCCAGTGGCCTTTATTTTTGCAGATATGGAAAAGCCAACCCTCAAATTTATAAGGAATTTCAAGGATCCTTGGAGAGCTCAATCGTGAAAAAGAAAAACAAGGCAGGAGGACTCACACTTCCCCATTTCAAAACTTACGACAAAACTAGAGTAATCAGGGGTGCCTGAGCCTGAGTGCCTCAGTGGGTTAAGTGTCCCACTTGGGACTCTTGGTTTCGGCTCAGATCATGATCTCACAGTTCATGGGATCGAGCCCTGCATCAGGCTCTGCATGGACAATATGAAGCCTGCTTGCGATTCTCTCTCTCTCTCTCTCTCTGCCCCTCCCCTGCTCACTCTCTCTCAAAATAAATAAATAAACATTAAAAACAAACAAAACTAGAGTAATCAAAACAGTATGGTAGTGGCAAAAGGGTAGACATACAGACCAATGGAATAGCATTGAGGGCCCAGAAATAAACCCAAACCTCTGCGGTCTATTGATTTTCAACAAGGGTTCCCAAACCATTCCATGGGGGACAGAATAGCTTTTTTAGCAAATAGTGTTGGGACAACTGGATATCCACATTCAAAAGAATGAAGTCAGGCCTCTACCTCAAACCACATGTAAAAATTAACTCAAAATAGATCAACAACCTAAATACAAGGGGTAAAATTATTAGAAGAGAGCATAGGTGTACATCTTCATGACCTGGGACTTGGCCATAGATTCTTAGGTTTGACATCAAAAACATGAGCAACAAAAGAAAAACATAGATACACTGGACTTTATAAAAACCAGAAAGTTTTATTCCTCAAAGGACATTATAAAGAATGTAAAAAAGACTGACTACAGAGTGGGAGAAAATATTTTCAAATTACTTCTCTAAGGATTTAATACTCTCTCTCCCTCTCTCTCCACACACACACACACACACCATATACATATGGTATACACACATATACCATTATATATACGTATATATATACACACACACACATATATGTATACCATTACAACTCACACATACATATACCATTATATATACGTGTGTGTGTGTGTGTGTATATATATACCATTACAATTCAACAAAAAGACCAACAACCCAATTAAAAACTGGGTAAAGGACTTGAATAGACATTTCTCTAAAGAAGATATACAAATGGACCAATTAGCACATGAAAAGGTGTCTCAACCTCACTGATTATTGACAAAATGCAAATCCAAACCACAGTGAGGTATCAGTTCACACCCATGAGGATGACTATGATCAGACAGATACTAACAACCGTTGGGGAGGATGTGGAGAAATTGGAACCTGCATATATGACTGGTGGGAATGGAAGATGGTGCAGCCAGCCACTGTAGAAAAGATTGATGGTTCCTCAAAAAGTTAGACGTAGAATTACCCTATGATCCAGCAATTCCATTCCTAAGTATACAGCCAAGAGAAGTGAAAACATATGTCCACACAGAAACCTCCGTAGACACGGATGTTTATGGCAACATTATTCAGAAGAGCCGAATGTTTGAAGCAGCCCAAATGTTCATCCGTGGATTGATGAATGGATGAGCCAATTGTGGTATAGCTATATAACGAAATATCATTCAGCCATAAAAATGAAGTACTAAAACACGCTACAACTTAGATGGACCTCGAAAATATTATGCTAAGTAAAAGGAGCTAGTGACAAAAAGTCACATATTGTATGACTCCATTTGTAGGATATCTGACAATACGGCGATACGTGTAGTATGTAGACACGATACTATCCTGTGTATCCTACATATCCAGGATACGTAAATTCCGAGAGACTGAAAGAAGATTAGAGGTCACTTAGGGGTTGGGCAAGGGGAAAATGGGGTGTGACCTCTTAGTGGGGATGGGTATTTTGATGGAGTGATGAAAAAGTTGTAAACTAGAACTATTGTAAATACGCTAAATATCACTGAATTGGATGCTTTAAAGTGGTTGATTGCATGTTATGTGAATTTCGCCTCAATAAAGACAATGTCCAACAGAGGAGGTGAAAGGAAAGGAGTGTCTTTTTACCTCTCAAGTCCCGCTTGCAGGACGCACTGTGTAGCCTGCCCTAGAATGAAGGGTGTTGCCTGCACTTGCCCAGACTAGGGCAGACCATTAATGATTTCTAGTTGGCCTTCTCCAAGTCCGCAGATTCTTCTGGAGTGGTACAAACCCAAATGGAGGAAGAAGGGGCCACTGAGGCCCATCTACCCCACTGGAGCCATCCCATCCTATTTGAACAACTGTACGAACCCCCTGCCCCCTTTTCAACCCCATCATCCATGTGTACCATGGACCACATATGCTAGGCAAGATCAACAAGGACCAAGTCACCAAGGGGCACAGCTTCATTGACAGAGGCCACGATGGCCACCCACCGCCATCCCTGACCACAGTTCTGGGAAAGGGGCCATCGCCGAGGCCTAGGCTAGCGGGGCGGCAGTGTCTCCATGCAGAGTTCCTGGAATTCGTTGGAATGTTTGAAGTAGAGAAAGTTTAGGGAAATGTTTGCATTACTCGCACTAGTCTTGTCCTTCAAAGAAAGATGGGGGTTTCCCGCCCTTTCCAGTGCAAGACACTCTTTCTACTCGGCCAGGGTATGTGGGAGTGGGCAATATGATTGCCCCATCCGGCTGTTCGGTCAACCCCCATCTCCTGTGCTGATACGCACAAATGCACTTACATGTGTGGACACATACCGTGTACCTAGGGTCATTCCAGAATGAATGTTTGGATGGAAATGCTAGTTCGGTGAAAAGTGACGATAGCAACTTTCAAACCTGCCTGCTGTTTCGGCAATGGCTGCAGCCCTCAGCAGCTTCCTGTCGGTTGAAATGTGATTTACACGTTCTATTGTGTACCAGTTGTGTTTCCTGTTTTACAATTCCAAATGTAATCCTGCCTTCCTGGCCTTTCCACATAGCAGGTGAAAGTCGCACTGAAAGTCACTCTGATTTTCCTCTCTGGGTCAGTTACCGCTACCGTCCTCTCTCCCTTCCTGCTCCACGAAGAGATTTTTCTTCCCTATGGGGTAATTTTTTCACCGGTAGGCATACCATAAGCTTCCTTCTGTACCCTGGCCTCCAGGCTTGTTTGAGCAAACAGCCTAGTCTCTGTTCTGTTCCCTCTCTCCTGGATACGGGAAGGGCCTGAAGCCTTTCAGAGGGCAGCTTCGTGGCACAAAGTAAAACTTTCCGCCACAAATGCCGTCCTGCGTGTACAGAAGAATCCTGTTTCTTTTATAGTCACGTCTTTTCTTTCCCAACCACCTTGCATCTTCCTGCCAGGGAACAAGATGGCCAGCTACATTGTGGGGACAGAAGCAGTCTCCTCCGCTCAGCAAATCACGATTGTATGCAGTGCAGGGTGCCGCTGACATGTTGGAGGGCCAAAGAAATGCCACCTGCCAACAGGGGAAGAAACCACAGTTCTGCCCTCGTGCCACTCTGGGGTGTAAGCCGTTTAGGGGAACCCTATAGAGCCAGCCCGATGTGGCCTGGGCTCCAGTCAGAATGGCTTTTCCCAACCAGACCAAACTCGTATGCCCCAACTCCTAGCTCAGAGTGGACTGTTAATTTGCCTTACAGGATTACACCGTCTTCATTCTCAAACCAAGCACGGTACCATACCTCTGTGGGGACGGGCACTCAGTAAATATTGATGGATCGCACTGAGCCTGACATTTGGGAGGAAAAGGCCAGAGTGGGAAAGGGAGGTGAAATGACAGCTTGCCAAAGGCTCTCAAAATAACAGCGTGTTGGGGCTCCAGCAGCGGTGTTCTGATTATCCTGTGGGACCTGGGGTTCTGTTCAATGGATCCATGCTTTCGTAAACACGTGATTCCAAAAGACGTGTGTGTACATGTACAGTATTTAAAAACTGCAATACAAAAAAAAAAAAAAAACCAACAAAAAAAACCCCAACAACCCTGAAATACAACTTGAAAAACATGACCACATACCTAACGTACATCCGGAATGACCATCGAAGGCCACCAGTGGGTTAGCAGGAGCTGTCGGGTTGACTCCTCTCTGTTCTCATGTCAGGAGTGCCTGAACTTCTGGTAGGCCTTGTCAGGCCTGGGTCAGAAGAAGGTTGTGACTGCACCAGGATTTCCCTGCTTGGGCCTGTATGCACACCCACGATGATAAAACAACAGAAGTAAGATCCCACCTCTTCTCCGTGCAAACCAGGACCTTCTTGCCGCCCAACAGCAATACAGAAACACACGGGGTGCCGAGGCTCTGAGTGCCTCGATGATCTGTCGCCCCGATTATAAGCTTTTATAGTCATCCAAGCAAGCCTCGTTCTCATTAGCTTTATACGTAACCGGTATGCATTTGTAATTTATCACAAACCACTGCTTCTAATCTCCTCCGTTTCACGTCATGAGACGTCAGCTGAGATTTGGATTAAAAAGCAGAGAGATTCTGGCACTGTGGAGGGAGACCAAAGGCTGAACAAATTACCGGCCCCTTGTGACACAGCTGTGTCCTTTTAGAATGGGGGCGTGAGCTCAAGGACGCTAGAGCCCTTTCGGTGAGCACGTAACGCAGCCACCACCGGCTGCGTGCTCCAGACTTAGTGCATCCTACATCTAACCTCTGTTGAGCTAATGTGATCATCTGTCACGATGGCAATCTGCAAGCGCAGGTCAGCGTTCAGTTCTATAAAGCGCACGGCCTCCGGGCCGGTTCACTGACGCGATTTGAGAATAGTACGATCTGAACAGGAGACAGTAAGGGTCAGTTTTCAACACAGTCGCAACCAAGTTCTTGGGGTGAGGTCGACTGGCTTCGGAACAGCGCTGAGGATCTAAGGCAATGTCCTCCCCGGTCTGGAAAGATTTCTTTCAACAGGCCCGGGGTTTGGAACGGAGGGTCGTACCCTGAGCGACGGGATCAAGGAAGGCCATGTAACGTAGTAGCCAAAGCAGCAGACCCAGGGCCCGCCTGAGTCACGTCCTCCCGTTCAGGCATTCCTCCTGCACGTCGAAAGCCTGGGCAAACAGGTGCGAAGCCATGACAGCTAGCTGAGCCCAAACCCACAGTCGTCCTGGCTCTTGTGGTCAGAGCTGCAGCCAGTGGGAGAAGCCATTCTCTGGGCACTCACTAGCTCCCTTGACTGGCAGCTCAGAAGCCGGGTGTGATTTCTGCACAGCGCACTTCCCCCAGCTCACACGGCTAGGACCTCTTGGGCACGAGAGTGTTTTCCATCAATAGGAAACTGCCGCATCCCATACAACCACACTTGTCCTCCGAGGTGCCTAGTGGGGCATGAAATCTAGAGAGGAAATGCTGGAGCTCTGTGAAGAATTTAGGTAGGTGGAGTGTGATTACTGAAGTTGAAATCTGTCCAGACCATTGAGTTAACCACTAATGCGATAAAAATGAATGCTGTGGGCTTGTTCAAGGACTTCATTCTACCTGAGCCTATTAATATTGTCTAAATCATTAAAAAATCCTGTGTACCATTAAACATGAATGATGGCACTGGGTAAACCTCGGGCAGATGGCCGCCTTAATGGAGCACCACTCAAAACCGCAGTGGCCCCCTAGGACCGGAGCTGGCTGTTTTTAGCTACTGTGATTGACATAAGCACATGTCCTCAAATTCACATGGGGAGCGGGGCTTTGGGGCAACGTAACCGAAAATTATCCCGCACATACTAGCAATTAATCCCGAGATATGTATGAGACGGCATAGGATTTAGTACTGAGACAAGCCAGTGATTTAGAAAAAGCCAGAGATATTTCAGCAATGTCCTCGGTAGCCTTTCCATAGGGAGAGAGATCAGGCAACAGCTGATGGAGGTGGCACGCCAAGAGCTTTCTCTCTCTCTTTTTTTAAGGTTTGTTTATTTTTGATAGAGCGTGGGCAGGGGAGGGGCAGAGAGAGAGGGAGACAGAGGATCCGAAGCAGGCTCGGTGCCGAACAGCAGTGAGCCAGATGCGGGGCTCGAACTCACGAACCGGGAGATCATGACTTGAGCCGAAGTCGGACGTTCAACCTACTGAGCCACTCAGGTGCCCCAAGAGCTTTCTTTCTCGACGCAGGCTCTCATCTGGCCCTGGAAAGCCAGCAGCGCCTGTTGCCCTGTGCTCAAGGCGTTCTCCCCAAGCCCCGGGTGGGAGGAGAGCTCATACAACTCTGGAACCAGAAAAGTAACTGGTAATACGTTTGAATGTGTGGCAGGGCCTGGTGTGGATAGGAGTGTGGATGCTCTCTGAGGAGCCACATCTTGGGCATTTTTGAGATTCTGTCCCATACCGAGAACCTGGCAAACCTTGACGGCAGAAGAAAGGAAAGACTTTCCACCCCGTGAGATGGTTCCTCCCGCTGGGTAGCACTGGTGTCGCTCCCTACCAGCTCACGAGGGGGAAACACCCATGGATAACACCGTGATCTGGAAGGAATTTGGAGCCGGCTTCGTGCACATCTACACTACCACCGGAACTCAAGCCTGATGCTTGCCTCAGACCCGCGGCCGGGGCGGACTGTCCTATAAAGGCTGGACTCAGTCGCCAAGCCCGGATTCAGGGCTGGGCAAAAGGATGGCCCAGGTGGATCACGGGGTAGCTAGGGAGCAGCTGCGGGCAGCTGAGCTTTCCCGAGCGTGAGTTTGGAAAGACACTGGCATCAGGGCCGAAGTGTATGATTTCAAAGTCTTCCACAGTTTGCGTTTTAGTCAGAAGCCCCCACGAGACCAAGATCCTCATGATGAGGCAGATTAAAGAAACAGACAACCGACGCTAACTCGGTTTTAACGTTTTATTGGGTAAATGATTTTAAAGATAGTAACAATAGTGTCAAAACTACTACAATATCTTTCCACAGCCATACCTTACAGACCCACTTAAACCTTCTCAAGTTTCCTTTCACTCAGTTTTAATATTTTCAAGCTATACATGTCATATAAAATGCCCATTTCCAATAGTTTCTTCAAACTATTAAGCAATTAAATGTGGAGGGCACGAGGATCTAGTTTATACCTGGAGGGGTGTCAGGTGATCTGTGATGTCTCACGGTAATCCAAAACCAGGGGACTAGGAAAGAAGGAAAAGGAGCTACTCCAGGTAGCTTTTGCTTGTTACGAGTCTCACCACTGTATCACCAAGAACTCAGTATGCTGGTGACCGATTCAAAGTAATTTCGGGGAACATATAAAACACTAAAATAACTTAGAAACTAGATCCAAATATTTCAAAAGTAATCGACTTCGATATACAAAAACAGTCAGAGGTGGTTACAAAAGTTTATTTTCTCAGTGCGTCTATGTACCAGCGCAGTTACTGGGTCCAGAGCAAAATAAAAGGCTTCTTTTCTTCTGAAACAGTAATAAAAAACAAGGAACACATATCTTTGTATATAAAGGATCGATGCTGGTCTTAATAATGTAATCGGAAACCCTTAAATCGAGAGGCACACAATGGGTTTCTGCTTTTAAAAAATAAAAGGAAAGTCACCAGTTTATTTCAATGGAGGAGGTGCTCGCACCACTCAAATAAACTTAATTCCATTTAACATCACTAGCAAAAATCACTTAGAAACTGTACAAAAATAAAAAAGTGAACACATTTAATCCTGCAAGGTTTTTGTAAGGACTGGAAGGCAGGCTTTTAGAGCAGCATTTGGGCATGGCTGGGGGCTTCTTTGGTTTGATCTAACACACGTTAAGAGACGGAGCCCTATTCCAGATGACAGTTTCAAATTTCCTGCACATTTGAAGACATGAAAAGAGGCCAGTATACAAACTTCCGGTGTGCTGGGCGGTGGGACTGTGTGTGCTGCGCTGAAAATCTTACAACTGCTTTACAAGGGGTTGGTGGGGGGGGGGGGGGGGGGGAAGAGCGAGCCTTGCACTTCCTCCATCAAATACACCGACCTCTTGCGGCAGGGGAGAGTGAAGCGGGTAGTAGCACATTCTTGTGCAGTCAGAAGGCCACTTAATGTGGGGGAGGGGGCACAATTGTTCTTTTAGAATCTGGTACCTGGCTAACCTTGTTTAAGAACAAGAAAACCTTCCAGAAACGGAAGCCTTTTGCTACATACCAAAAAGTAAAACGCGTTACTGTTTTCCAAGAGGAAAAATACCCAGTTGCATTTAAAAACAAAAAACAGAAATGGAACTAATTAACATTTAAAAGGGGGGGGCAGTGTAAACTTTGTGCTACTCAAATGAAGTTCAAGTATTACTTCCGAGCTGTTTAAAGATCGTTGACTTATACAATATTCTGGTGATAAGAGTGCAATTCACATTTGTGTTTCTGAACAAATAAACCACAACTGGCTAAAACAACCTGTGCAATCAGAATCTTCGTCTGAGTTAAAGACACATGCTACATATTTCAACATGTTCGAAGTGAATTCAAACCACATATTTGACAGCTTTGTAGTATACGACAGAGGTGAAAGGGTCTAGCGTTTGTTTGTTTGAAGCACACCATTACAGTTTGTATAACACCCTTTACAAAGCTACAAAGTCTTTTTAGTCAACAGCTAGAGACAAAAATGCACTGTGCATTAATTTGAAAACAAAAGGAGACAAAACTATCCTTTTCCCCCAAGCCATGGTGGGAAATATTGCTGACCTCGTCCTCTGAAGCCTGCAGGATGGTTATTTCTTCAGTATAACATTATTACACTGGTTTAAGAAAAATCTGTATAACATCTGCATATATCAAGAATTTTAAAAAATCTGATATGATTTTAGAGTCCGCATGACCAGTCACGTGACCTGCTCAAGATTGATTAGCACCGTTAAATACATAAACACACATATGTGTGTATGTATGTGTAAGTATATGTATATACACACACACATATGTATGTCATAGATCTTTTCTTAAAAAAAAAACAACAACTTCTAACCATGAGCTCACCCAGGACGAGGAGCCTGCTGAATTGATGAGATGATGGATAGGATGGGTCAATATTGGTCTATTTTGTCTTTTCAGTTTGCTTGTTTTATTTACCCTTTTTTTTTTTTTTTTTTTTGCAGCAGACAATAGCATTCAGCTTGTGCTCAGTTTCCCTATAAGGGCAAGAAATAAGTCTCTATTAGGTTGCCACTTGGTTTTACACTGAAAGACTAATCTGCTCCAAAATGCTACCAAGTAGAAACGAAAGGATTCAAAATCCCTTTCAAAAGACCAACAGCTAGCTTTCTGTGACTAATCTCGATGCTCAGTGAAACCGGCTACCGAGATTGCATTTCAGGCTAACAATTGGCTTCTTAGTTAAGGCATCACAACTGAAAATGGTTATTTCAATAACGGGGGCTGTGGATGAAGGAATACCAACCAACTTCTAAGAATGCTCATCAAAAACTAAAGCGGTGTGCTTTGCCACAGCGGCAAGCAGAAGGGATTCAGGGAGTTCCCTTGCAAGCTAGAAAAGGGTTTTTGATTTCTGAACTAGCAGTCTGTCGCTTGTCACCTAAGCTCTGCCATTTTGATATCCAGTGACATCTCGTAGTTTTGGACTATATATTCTGCACCATACTTCTATTCCTCATTTGACATATAGTTTCCTGTTTGAAAAAAAAATTACACACCCACCCACACACATGCGTGGGCATGCACACACACACACACACACACACACACACACACACACACAGTTATTATAGTAAAGTGAAGGTAATCTTTCTCCAGAATCATCTGTCATTTTTCCTGGGGATGTCCACACGGACTTCCTACTGATGGTAGGAAGTTCTCTTTGTATGCACCAGGGGAAGAACACCAGCCTGGCCAACGGGCTGGGCTCTGATGACTATATCATCTCTAAATGCCATTTTTATACGTGTGACATAACATCTTACCAACACAGTCAAGGTGTTTCTATCAGAAGTATGTAGTGCAGAAAGACTCCAGTATTGTCCCCAGGACAAACATAATCTGAAATCATGGCAATATATGAACTTTTGTTTCACTAGATTCTCTTTACTATTTTCTTTAAATAGTAGCTAGAATTGCCTCTGGCCAATCATGACTTCTTGAAACCTAAAGCTAACGAATTTAAATTAATATATCATAGACAAATGTCTCTTTTTGGTTAATTGCTCAAAATAAATTTTTTTCACCTTAAAAAAATACTTAAGAGTAAGGAATTTGTCTCATCTGCTGTTTCACATATAGAAACAATAAAATTTTATAAGAATATTTCTCTAAATTGCCTTCCCCACCCCAACTTCTCTCCTTTCCATTTAAGTAAATTCTTCTCAAAGGCACTAAATTCTGTATCTGCTCTCTTCCTGATATTTGTTGCTCTTCAAAATGATTTCTGTAGCATATTTGAAAGGTAGCTTGCACTTTCTTAAAACAGTGTTGTAGTTTTGCTTGTAAGTTGATTTTATAAAGTGATGAGGCCGTCTCTTCTATGATAACCAGCAAAATAGGCATAAATGGTTTCTCACTCTCTGTGACAAGCCCTATCATGGACTTTCGAATGTTCTATACTAGAACTAAAGTTCATATATTTCAACCATGGGAAAAACACACACCTAAGGAGTGAAGATCCACACACTAAGCTCTCATAGCAAAATGAATTGTAGGCAAATTCCAGAGTCATATACAAATACCTGAATTTGATATGAATTGCTCCCAAACTCAGCTATCAAAAATTATCTATCTCACTGAAGAAAACTAAAGAAAAACCTAAATAAAATCCTTAAAAACTGCACAATTTCTTCCATCCACAGTTGAAAGAAGGAGGGAAGAGAAGACAGAAGGGAGGAAGGAGAGACGACAGGGAGGAAGGCAAGAAGGACAGAAAGACAGAAACCTGATTGAGAGAGCAAAGCAAAATCCTACGCAAAATTGCGAGGAAAGAAAACCCCAGAAGTTATATATGCTGCAAAAAAAAAAAAAAAAAAATCAATGACCTAAAATAATAAAACAGAATCTTCTTAACAAATGCCATTTTCCTACCCGTTACCATGATGATCTTAACAGACGATGTCCAAGCTTCATCATGGCAACGGAAACTATCATCATAAAATGGTACAGTAAAAGAGATAGCTAGACCAAGAAGGGGTAGGGTCTCCTGGGAAGAGGTCTGCAGAGAGGCCCAGTGACTGGTTGTGCGGCTCAGTGTCAGGAATAATGGTTGTATGGCGGAAGGGGATGCCCAATGCCATTTTGGAAATGATGATGCTGGCGGTGAGCAAGGTATTCAGCATAGCTCAGGGTCATCTTTTCACTACGGTACCTGAAAAAGTCAGGGAAGAGACAAAGTTAACATCAAGAAACAGATGACATACTGAACTCAGAGCTAGGATGGACCTCAGAGATAACCTTACACAACAGGAAAAACAGAGGTCCAGAGACAAGCAAGCAACTCGCCCAATGTCACACAACTAAGTAGCAAGGCTGAGGTCAGAACCCAGGAATCCAAAGTCTGAGTCCAGCGCTCTTTTCTACTCTACCCCTCCTTGTTTGAACTGCTCCTGCTTGACCTCTCCAGTATGATACCACCCACCGCTCCATTTCTGAAGCTCTCCTGTGTCAGGGGTTCTACAATAACGCACTTCCCTGGTTCTCCCCCGCCCCAGCCCCCTGTCTCGCAGACTGCTCCTTATCTCTCTATTCCTCCTGCTCCTTCCTGCCTTGTCGGACTTTGCTGTGTTTCTGCCTTCGGCTCTTTTGACCCCATGCTGTGTGCCCCCTCCGTGAGCCCTACCTTTACAACTTCAACCATGACCTCTTGACAGATGATCCCAAGTCACCATCTCTGGCCATGACTTCTGCACGTGTACGTTTTCGGTGACATACTGGACGTTTCTACACAGACACCCCAGGAGGCGCTTCAACTCCAGAATCAGTGCCAAAACGGGGCTCTCCTCCTGTGGTCCCTCCCTGGGTCAAAGGGATTGCCTCGGTCCTTCTTTTCTACATAAAACCTTGACTTGTTCCTGTTCCTTACTTCTGAATGATGTTACTAAGTCCTGTCATTTCTTGCACAGTGTTTTCTCACCTCTTTCCTCCTTTCTTCTCATCCTCCCGCCACAGCTCTTAGTAAGGCTCCCATTTCACCTCCTTTGGATTGCTCCCACAGCTTCTTGGGTAGCAGTAACGCCTCCTAATTTTCCTGTTGCCTATTTCAGTCTTACACCTTCGCAAATCCACGTGCTTAAAACCCTTCAATGGCTACTAACTGCCTGTAGAATCAGGTCTCAATTTCTTCATCTGGAACTCAAGACCCTCCGTCATATGACCCAACCCACCTTCTCGGCCGTGTTTTGCTCTAATGACCACCTCCTTACAGATCTATTTGAAAGACCAGCCGCATCTTACTGTTGAACATTCCTCAGAACTTGCCTCGACTCACTAAATTACCCCCCCCCCCCCCCCCGTCCCTCAAAGAGTCTACCCATTCTTCAAGCCCAGCCTCAAAACTATATCCCTCCTGGAATATTCCTCTTTCCCTACTGTATGATCTCATACCACCCATCACATTCTGCCTTATATTAATAATTATTCTTGTGCATGCCCTTCTATTCTCCTAGGCTAAACCCGGGGAAGGCAGAGAGGAAGGCATTTTCAAATCTATAACTCCTCAGAGCTGAGAAAAGTCCGTTTTTAGACTACAGGCATTCAGTGTGGTTTTACGGAATTGAAACAAATGGAAACAGCAATCCATTTTCCTAAAATGTTGGGTATTTAAAAAAAAAAGTATCCCTATAATCCCACATAGAAATGTATTTGGCATTTGTAAGTCTAGCTCAACTGTGATTTCTAGTAAGCTTTCACGGTAGACTTCTATTGCTGCTCACATCCTAAGGTTAAATTCAAATTTGAGGACTGCTTAGCAGAATCCAGGGCTTCTGCTAAGCCATTCAAAAGCTAGCCAATCGCTAATTCAGGTGACTTTCATCTATAATGTAGTTGAAAAAGGCTCAGAGGGCTTGCTCATGTAAAGCCAGAGTAATCGCAGACAGCTAGAGATGGGAAGGATGGGTTCGTACATCATACAGGCCCTACTGCCCACCAGAGTTCACTGTATCCACCCTCAGTCCGGCCCTGCCATTCATTTCCATTCTGTTTCAGAAAAGAGAAGCAAGTAAGAGAGACCAAAGAAATCAAAGGGTTATAGACATACGCATCAAAATGTCCTGGTTAGCCTTGCGCTAGAAAATGCCTTCTGTACCTGGTCAGTTTTATGGTTTTCCTGAATTCATTAGTAATCGGAGCTTTGTAGCCTCCTTTCCTCAGCAAGGAGTCTATGGTCTGAATATGGTCCCATCCTGTGGAGAGCAGACCAGATAAAATACCAGTCAAACACATGCAACAAGCACTTTCGGTTAAATACAAAACGACTCTGTAGACGGCAGCTATCACTGTCACCAAATGCCATCATGTCCTTTGGTCCTAAAAACAATCACACAGAAGGGCTACGGTCTCCTCCTGTACGGAAGCACATCTACCATCACACACCTTAAATTCTAGCTACCCATGATGGCCAACAACATTCGTTTGTTTGTTTGTTTTTTAATCTCAACCACAAAGACCAGAAATCTAAAAGGCTGGCCGTAACTGCTCAGTCATGTCTAGGTAGCAAACCACGGACACCGTACTCCCCTCTAACAAGGACACCTCTAAAAGGGAGGGAAAGGCCTAAATGTCATTCTGCCAAGTCAGCAGTAATTCAGACTCCCACACTAACTCATGGTAATTATTGTTCTTAATGGTATCTTCTGTGGTCAGTCAAGTGCTATTTGTGTGAAGTATTCAGAGGCATTTTTATTGGTTCTGACATGGGATGGTATACTAATATCCGAGGCCCTCTCTCTTCTGTAAGCTTTTCGAAGCCAACAGAACTACAGGATTAAGACATTTTCGACAGCAACCCAGATAAATCTTCAGATAGCTGTCTTCAAATCTAACTCTCCTGTCTTGGGGATGGGGGTGGGCAAAGGAGGGGAATCTAATGATATTAGACTTTACTGTGATGTATCTCACATTTATATGAAACAAACGTGAGAAAACCAAATGACAGATGCTTTCTGATGAGAAAAATAAGCTTCATAAGATAAAGAAATATTCATTTCAACTAACATGACATTGGAATTCAGTAGTAGCTAGAAAGGACCAGATACTACAGAGTGAAGACTTATTTTGTGTTACAGTGGTGGTTCATAAAGGTTTGTGCTACATCTGCAAAAACAAAAAAACTTTTGATTAGGAAGCGCAGAGCAGGCATATCAGACACTAATACTTCATTTAATCTCAGTGCTCCAGATCTTAATGGGAAACCTACAATGCTAATAGTAGCAAATGAGTAACAGGCAACCACCTAAGAATGAAACATTTGATACTGACAATGAACTGAGTGGCTGGCTGACTGTCAAACAAAAGGCTTGTTTGTGCCAAAAGGCTATACAGCACAATGGAATATGGGAATATGGCACTTCAAATTCGTAGCAAGCCATCGCCTAAGAATAAAACCCAAAGTTTACAAATCTTTGCTTTTGTGAAAGTACACTGTTGTGTGTTTTTGCTATCAAACTTTAGTGCAGGGACTCGACTCTGTGTGAGGAATTCACCAATTTCATACAGACATTGCAGTGGCAGTGATGGAAGAATCACTTCTTATGATTTGACACTGATCAATTATCAGACATAACTGCAAGGTCAGATATCGCATTGCAATTTGTATATGTGTTCAAATTCTTCACCAGATCATACGAAATAAAGTACAACAATGACCTTGCTCCTTTGCAACCTCCGGTAGGTAGGTGGCGGTGCGTTTTGATCCTTTTTCATTGATGAATTCTATTCTAATGCCATGTACACCCACCTGAAAGAAATTGGCAGTTTTATTAGTACAGTCTTCTTCATAGAAACAGGAAGAAAAAGTTATAATTTAACTCTCAAGAGAATGCAATCTTCCTTTCCCCTTGTTTTTAGAAGGGCCTATCATTTTTCTCTTTCCAAAGCCCTGACTTTGGGTGTGAGGGCCGCTATGATGGCCACGGAGACAGAAAACATCGATTTATGTGTGCCCAACATGTGTTGGGCTATGCTACTCTGTTTGGAACCGGAACACCCATTCTGGGGCTTGTATGTAGAATGAGACAGCCGATGGCAAGAATCCTGCCCCTGCTCCCAAATTGTGGCTCATGACAGTAAGGAACTAGACCAAGGAAGCTGACTCCCAAGAGACAGCAGATACACATCCTCTTTTCAGGTACAGTCGCCACTTCAGATTCAGTTCTGAAACTCGTGGGGTTGCTGACTCCCTTCCCAAACTGTTGAGTCTCTTTAAAACCTTGAGTTGTATGTAGATGAGCAAACCCAGGTAAGAGTGAAAAAAGCCAACCACCACCAGATCCGACATCATCACCCCATTCCATATGATATCTCTAAGATATATGTCATGGCTTACGGTGGGCCTGTGGCAAGCCCTCACTGTCTGTCTACATCATTACCCTCACACGCTACTGCTAAATTTACGAGTGATAGGGATTTCAAATCGCTTTGGGGCAGGGCATTTTTGCAGTTTCTTATCTATTAACACAGAGACCACTATACCTCTATGTGAAGCATGCAGACTTTTGGCGATGCCTTAAGAGAGGGGGTTCTCTGAGTGTGGGCAATTTCTGGCTAATGTTTTAAGAAAGTAATATACTTTTTCTCTGATTAGCATCTCGTCAGAAGGAATCTGTCTTTCCCCCTCATATCCTGCAGACTGGTATACAGAACTGAGGATCACGGGAGTTTCTTCTTTGTAAATGCTGATAGTAAAAATGAAATTTCAAAAGTATAACAACTCCAGTCCATTCTCCCAAACCTACAGTCGCTTTAGATCAATGGTCCCCCAGTGGAGTGTAAGGTCACCCACCCGAAGGACTGGAGGGAGGATGTAAGACCAGGAAAACATTTTTATCCAGTAAAGAGGATTCTGTTCAGAGCAGGTGAGTGAAGTCATAGACCTGGACTCTTTCCATCGATATGCATGTTGAGGTCTAGAAGAAGAGCAGGAGTCCCCGAAAACCTCTTTTGCTTGTTCTGCCCTTAGCCTGAAGTTTCCCAGTTTCTCAGGGAAGCAGAAGTCCTCTGAAAAAATCCATTTTGTCCTTTCCCCGGGGCCTCTTCACACATCCATACATTACAATCTGCCAGATCTTCTGAGAAGTTTGTTTTATGAAAGGCTATCTGTGTGGCGATTTCTTCTATTTCATATCAGTGTTCTTATGAATCTCCTTCTGCTGAAAATGCACTCAGGGCAACTGTTTAGAAACGAACACAATAAGGCCTCCCATAACCTGTGGGAAATGACTGTGGACAGCTGAGAAGAAATATGAGGCTTAGCTATCAGGCATTTCCAGGATAAAGGACATCTACTAATCTCCCCAGTGTCTGACACGGTACTGACACAATGACAAATTTGCAACAGTTTCTGTATACGGACTTTCTGATCTGTGACTTTGAAGTCTCTTTCCTTCAACAAGATCGGCTCCGTCGTAACTTGTTTTTTAAAATATACAGTAGAAGTAGTTTGTGCTCCCGTCCTTCACTGCAGTGAATCTTTGACTCAATTTATCAAAAATCTGTCATGTTAAAATGGGAAAGAATTTTGGTGTTTATTAAGGTGTCTAACCAAAACTGTGAGAGGAAGAAGAAGGTTTCGCTACTTGTGAGATGAGAGTGTTACACAAAATCAGGGGTATTTAACTGGTATGGGGTGGGGGGAATGGGAGCCGTGAAGTTTATCAGAATCTCAGAAGGTTTCATGCTTCAGCAAGTATAGTTTGGAAAAAGAACAACTCTGCAGGTGATTTTTATTCTAGGTTAACTAGAAAGCCTCTAATAATCGGTTTAGCTCTGACAGATTGTGGCTGGGTATTGAAAAAAAAAGTGATTTAGGCAAATTGGAGGTGATTTAGACACTTAAATCCTTTCTTCACAGGAGTGCATTGTGTTTTTTAACAAAAATTTCAGAGAGTTTTAAGCCTAGTAATTTAACAATTAAAGGTGATTACGACCAGCTGCATGGTGTATGAACAGTAGCTCACTAAAGCTTATATATGTGTGTGTGTGTAGATACATTTACAGATATATATTTACATATTTATATATATATATGACTAGGTAAGTAAAAAGAAAGAGGTGACAGAGGTTAAGACTGAATTGGAAAGACATGCTGACCAAGATAAAAACGACTCGTTTACTTCTGTATTTTCAGAAGGGCCCACCATTGAACTTAATGTGACCAAAAAAATAATCAAACTTCTCCCATTTAGAATTAGTACCACATTTACAATTTTTAGTTCTTTTCTGTGTTCCTAGGATTCTGAACAGTTGAAAGTATCTGTAAATTGAAATGTAAGTATGGTGATTTTAAAGTGAACCTTTTGTGAGAAGTAACTTATTTCATAGGTAAAAAAAAAAAAAAAAAAAATACTCCAGAGTGACAGAAATCCAAAACCACAGTGACTCATTTCTTCAACCGTTGGAATCCAGGAGAATGGCAATAATGTTCTGACCAGAATCAAAGCATAATAGCTTTTTGTCACCTGTTGAGCAACAGCATTTTCCTTTACTCCCAGAACCACAGACTCCACCAAAGAGTCATACTGCGCAATCAAAACCGGGGAGTGGAACATGGCCTGCTGTGGAGAATGACCAAATGTGGCCAACCCGTGGAAATCAGTGGCTTTGCAAATTAATTCCTTTCAACTGCAATGAGCATGAAAACTAATCCCGTATTGTTTTGAGGGAGGAATGTGTCACCAGCTACGACTCCAAAATACAACCCTCATATCGTAATAATCAAACATGATATTCGTATGATAATCGAATCCTCTGTTAGACTGGAGAATCCTTCGGCCTAGCTGCATCCCCAGAGACAAAGGCTATAGTGGCAATGATCAGCTAGAGAAGAGATCAGCTCACCAGGGTACTGAGATTCCCTACAGCAAACTAAAACTCTACCTCAGCATTGTAGTTAACCTTCCGTTTCAGGGATGAATAAGGAGGTAGCACCAGGGAAACCTTATGTCACCCCTAGTACCCCTAACATACACCCAACTGCCACTGCCCGAAGTACAGCCAGGTGGACAAAAACTGGGGACTTGCAAATCGAGCCTTATGGGAGTCAAATGTTATTAGAAGGTTTGAGAAAAAAAAATGCTTTCAAGGTCCATCAGCTGTGATAATGTCCTTTTAATCAAGACTGTACTTTTGCTAAGCAAAGCTATAAATCAATTCGAATGGTAGTAAATGAAATGTAGGACTTATAGATAAGAGGATATGGAATTAAACAGAGCCATATCTGTGTGTGCCGAGAGGAACATTAAGGCCAGTTCAACAGACTCCTATTGCATGCTAAAAAGAAAGTCCTATTTGTTCGGAACCGTTCCATAGCGAGTGATTTTTATTAATGCCATTATACAATCTTTCGTTTTTAACATCGCCCAGAAAGATTAAATATCAAGATTAATGTTGAGACCCTAAAATGTATCTTGATTAGTCTAGAGCTGATTATTCACCTGGCCCCGTCCTCCTTCCTCCCTTGTCCATGCCACTATTTGTTCACTCCTCTGTCAGAGAGCATGTGGGCCCAGAGAGAGAGATACATGCAAATTAATCAATTTTGCTACATAGCAAAAGGTTTCATAGGAGAAGAGATTATAAATAATGGTTAAAATGAAGCTTCTAGACTGTCTGCAGCTTTCATTTATCCTTGTTATCTGGTCCCTTGTTAGAAATGTGGCTTCATTTAAAACTATTATCCTCTAATGCAGCGACTCTCAACACAGGAGCATTTAAAAAGTGCCCCCTCCTACCCCATTATGACACATGTCCATATTTTGCTCCTCACAACTGCACAAAGTTCGATACACCTTAGTCTGTCTGTAAGGCAAGTGTAATCCACCAGCAGCACTACCAAAGGGCCTCACTTGTACTCGCAAGGCTGATCAGCAAGCCAACAATCTGGATATGCTAAACCATAAGAAGGAGTCATCTGGCTAAAAGCATCAGTGAGCATAAAACGTGCTCTGGCTAAATCAGGTAGGCTCCATGCAAGCCGGGGATCATTTGGATCCACAATTACCTCCACAGTCCTGACCCTCAAAGCTAAATCTGCCCCTGAACACATCCTGGCCGATAAAACCAATCACCTCCTCAGGTTCGTCCTGCCTTAGCAAATGAAACAGTTAGCCCCAAATGTTGGGTCTTAGTGACCAAATGTTGGGTTTCCTTGTAACACTATGGCCCTAACTTAGTCCACTGATTTTCAGTGGATTCACTTGAATTAAAAAAAAACATATATATATATATATATTTATTTATGTGTATATATTTAAAAATATATATGTATATGTGGGTAGGTATATATGTATATATACATATATACATAACGTGGGTATATATGTGTGTGTGTGTGTGTGTGTGTGCGTGCGCGCGCATGTATGTGTGTGTGTGCATAGATATATAGATAGATATTCAGGAAGTCAAGGAATTGAAAGTGCTTTGACCATATCTTTGTTCCTGATATCATTTGGCAAAGTATGCTTTGCAATTAACAAAACAGCCAGTCACTGGTCATTCACATAAGACTGACCTGCCAGGCTCAATATGCCAGTTCCATTGAACTGAATAAAAGGACTCTGTTCCTAATGAGAGAAGCTCAGGATATTTGGCACACCCTCTAACCTTTAGAGGCTGGCATCATAGGAGACACACATGCTCTTTCACAAAACAGCCCGTGGTACCACGGACAGAAACAAGCACTGCATTGGACAGCCCATGGGTCTGACCCAGAGTCTCGAGTTTCTTATATTCTTGGGAGAAAAAAGCCATATGTGGTATTTCTCCTAAAAGCCCCAAAACCACAATGCCACACATTCCACTCTTTCCCTCATAGCCCTACAGAGGCTTCTGGACGCCTCCAGCTCAGCCTTCTGAAGACAGTGACTCTTCCTTCTCCCAGTGAAAACAAATTCACCGTAAAAAAGGAAAATATTCCATTATTCTTGGTCCTACTTTATGTGTATCATCTTGAATAATTCTCACTGGGGCAGGAAAAATTAAGATTTTAATCATAAAGGCTGATGATGATTTGTACAAATCCTAGTGAATCACTTTCCTCAATCCTGATCCTAAAAACAACAAAAAAAGTAGATGACATATTATCCAGATCTGCGCATCAAATCCTCAGAGTTGTGAATCTGCACTACTTCAATCCACCCACCAATTTCAGAAGTACGTCTGAAATTTGGAAGGTGCCCATCTGATTAATAATGAACGCTTAAAAATTGTTAGCAATTAACACTTCAGAGTCTGGCCAAATCATACATCTTAAAAATAGCATTGTTGCAAATCATTTTTTTAACTCAGTTTTACTTCTGTAAACCTCAACAATCATAAACATGGATTTTTTTTTCCTGTTTATAAGAAGAGTACACACATATTACCGGGGAGGGGGGCGGGGAAATCTCTTTAGAAAGGTACAAAAGAGAAAATAAAGATGTTCTGCAATCCTAGGACCACCTAGGAACAACTCTTGCCTTAGTGACTTGAAAAATAATGTCCTGGGGTGCCTGGGTGGCTCAGTGAGTTAAGCATCCGACTTCAGCTCAGGTCATGATCTCACGGTTTGTGAGTTCGAGCCCCGCGTTGGGCTCTGTGCTGACACCTGGGAGCCAGGAGCCTGCTTCAGATTCTGTGTCTCCCTCTCTCTCTGCCCCTCCCCTGCTCTCTCTCTCTCTCTCTCTCTCTCTCTCTCTCTCTGTGTCTCTCTCAGAAATAAACATCAAAAGAATTTTAAAAAAGAAAGAAAGAAAAATAATGTTCTGAACCAACTAAGACAACATCATGGACTAACCTGTTAGGCCGTTTTTTATTTTATTTTTTATATTTTTTAATTTACATCCAAGTTAGCATATGGTGCAACAATGATTTCAGGAGTAGATTCTTTAGTGCCCCTTACCCATTTAGCCCATCCCCCCTCCCACAACCCCTCCAGCAACCCTCTATTTGTCTCTTATGTTTTGTCCCCCTCCCTGTTTTTATATTATTTTTGCTTCCCTTCCCGTACGTTCTTCTGTTCTGTGTCTTAAAGTCCTCATATGAGTGAAATCATATGATATTTGTCTTTCTCTGACTAAGTTCACTTAGCATAATACCCTCTAGTTCCATCCACGTACTTGCAAATGGCATGATTTCATTCTTTTTGATTGCTGAGTGATATTCCATTGGATATGTATACTAGCCTGTTAGACCATTTTTAATCCATCAGTTGACCCATGTCTATAGCTGCCCTTGTTTTCAAATCTCCTTTAAGTGAGATGCTTTTAGAAATGGAAGAAATACTAGAAAAGTTGGTCAAAAAGGATAACCGATTGCAAAGCTATCATTCGGGCACAAGTAACCTTTTAATATATTCTACCCTGAAAACTCTGCTTTGTCGTCAACCTCAGCTGAAGTTATTTTTTTTTACTGTTATTTTGTGAAAGCAACCACAAAGGTCTCCTTGACCAAAATGCATATGTACTGCTCTTTTCTAAAATCCCTGCAAATTAGTCACCTGTAGATTTAGAAATTAGTTCAGTCTCCATGGACTGATTCTTGGCTTTCGCAGAGCTTACCAAAGGACCAATTAGTGCCAATTTTGATTCCTGTAGGAGCCTCGGACATCTTGTCTATCAGGAATGCAAGCCTGCCAATTTATTTCACAAAAGCCACTGAAAAATCTGATAACATTTATTTTAACTAATAACAGACACACAACTCTAAAATACCTGAGCTAGCTAATAATCACCCCCATGAACTTTTAAAGAATTAGCTAAGATTTTAAATAAAGCATGGCTAATGAGGAGGTGCTTTGAAAAGCTGTGAAGCCAAACATGTTTATAGATCATGTGCAATGAAAGAAACTGTTCTTAAGGTTTTGCAGACATGCAGTGACAGCTCAGTGTACAAGTAAGGAAAAAAAAAACCAATTCTCTGTAATGATTAATTATAATGAGCATTCCTTAAAAATTGAACATCCTGAAGCTTTCCAAGGAAAGTTCAGGCAACACAGGTGACCTTTAAATAAAAAGCCTGCTTTTCATCAAAAGTTAGAAAAATGCATTCCTACCATTTTTAAGGGGATGAGGAAGGGAGTGAATTTACAGGCAAAGAGAACTCAAGTCAAGAAATTTTCTTAAAATCCAGACATGTGAATCAGTGTGCTTTTCAAAGGCTGTGGAAGAAAAACACCTCTTGGCAAAGACTTAATATGAAATAATGTTGTTTGCCTGATAAGAGACAGAAAAATCTTATACAGGTTAGAACTGTACATGGAGTATGGGACTCGATACAGTTTTACTCAGGCTACAAAAGAGATTTGTTCCTAAAAGGTTACATATGTGTTGAATTTATGTAAATGGATTAATCTTGAAGTCACCAGGAAGGCCTTAAAGAAACTCTATAGTGAGTCCTTCTGCAAAGCAAAATATCTTTGTCAAGTGAACAGTCACTCCCTAATATATTTACATCATTTAGATTTATAAATATAATGTTGACTTAAAACAGGGGATGATGCAGTAATAAAATGTAGCATTAGCTGTTTAGAATAGTATTCTTCTGAAAGAGAAATCTTTGGTGGAAAGGAAATCTAGAATGTACAGCTTCAAAAACTGGACTGTTGTTCACCTTTGTTGCCACCCTCCCATTTTAAAAGGTAGGGCTCTGTTATGACTTCTAAAGGGCTAGTGGTGATTCATTCTCTGGTAGTAAAATCAAACAGAAGCCATTTTGAAAAGGGGGGTGGTCACAGCATCAAACGGAGGTCAGCCTCCGGAGAGACCTTAGGTATTATTTAGTCCAACTTTTCTAGCATCCTGGTGAGGAAACAGAGATCCAGGGAGGAGCAGACTATAATGCAACTACTAGGAGGGAAAAGGCTGGAAGGGTCTGTGGCTTTGGGGGAAGAAGCAGGAAAATGTCCCCCCCCACCAACCGACACGCTGGGAGAAAAGCAGGAAGCAAGTGGAGAAGGCCTGACGACAGACCACACTGTGCACGCCCATTTCACCAACGGTACCAATAGCTACAGGAAATTTCCATGCATCAAATCACCTTCTAGAAGTTACTTTACTTTGTTTGGCTTGCTTCCCCACTAGACTTCTAATACACAGAAGTGCTGATTCACAGCAAATGCTTTACTAGATGGCCAGGAAGCTTGAAGCATTCCCTTCCCAATGTTCCATGGCACTTGAAAATAATGTTTCAACTACAGCATCAGGACAAAGACTAAATTATTGTAATAGTGGCACATCTTATACAAAAATCTCAATGTCCCTGAGAAATACAAAGCATATATATATATATATATATAAGCAAAGCATGGTTATATCATAGTTAGGGAAAAATAATGAGGGGGAGGTAGAGAGAACATATCCAACGAGAAGCCGTTTCATTTCAACGTGAGTCATGCGAAACATCTGTGTCTGAATGGGAACTCTGTTTTCAGCAGTACATTGAGAGGAGCTAGAAAAATGTAAACCTTTAAGGGGGGGAAGGGAGGGTGAGAAGGAGATCGTGACCTTCTAAAATATATGAGAGATAATGACGATAGCCAATTTACTCATCTGTTTACGCCTGTGAAGGTGATTACAAAAGCACGATGTTATTAACTGCAATCAAACACGTCAGAAATGGAGCTGTGATCGCTCAGAAGGTGTGCTTTTTAAAGTGAAGTACACCACTCTGAGTACCGGGAGTCTCACTCTGAGTACCAGGACTCTAACAAGCTCACCCACAATGACAGATGTTTTGGTACTTTAGGAACAGAACGAGACTAGGGGCTTGGGGTCTAGCTCTATACTCTGGGGATAGGTTTTTGGTATCAGACTAGAATCATGCTGGCCAGCCCCACACACCACGGGTTGATTTCATGTAAGTGCTGGGTGCTAAAAAGGAACAGTCCACGATCCAAGTGACAGCGGTATACAGAGTTGAGGTATCAGTGATCCAGGGAGCTAGATATAACAAAAAGCGCCTTATGGTTTGTGAAAACGTTACTAATCTATTGAAATATGACCTAACGGTCTACTTTAGAATTCTTCCTCATGCCTTCAAAATGGAAGCACAGAAATAAAGGATGCTTGACTATAATCTAGAAAATACTTTGTCTTTTGTCAGCAAACTGCTACATGAGCTCCTGCAAGATCACTGGTTATATACCGGCTATACAAGTTCTCCTACAAGCAAAAAAGCTTACTCATTTATATCATCTTGAAAATGACACACTTAGAGTCACCCCTTAGGTCAGACTGCAGCTGTTGTAATGTCATTGGTTTGATATCCTTTCAGATCTTGAAAAACAAACATGGCTCCCAAATGGTATAACTATACATGTTCTAGCCTGTACATTATTTTCAAGGACTCCAACATACTGCCTGAGCGTTTCTTTCTTTCTGAAGTACCATGTCTGCCCATCATCCTGTCATTCAGAATTAAGAGAATCCTGTCAACTGAAGAACACAGAACAATGGTAATAAGTTTTTGTGTTCAAACACCAGGCAGATCACTTCATATTTCACCCTAGGGGAGCAATTTTCCTCATTTAACAGCCATTTTCGCCTCACAGATAGATATTTCAATTTATCAGTTAATGAATTTTTCCCCCATATCATTTACTCTTCATCCTTCTCATACATACCTACCAGGGCAATAAGTTATACCACAATGGGGACAAGAATGAGCATTTCTCAGAAGGGTGGGGCCAGAGTTCCAATTTGTCTTTATGGTCTTTGAGGATGGTTTTGTTGGTTTTTAAATCACTACACAGATTCCTTGACAGGCCACCTACAGACACTCATTTTACATGTTATGATTATTATTTGAGGATATATAACATGGAAGCATCACCGATCATTCTGTCAATTCAACACTGACTCGAAGTTAATTACATCTACTTGTGAAACCATTTATCAAACGTCCCTCACAGTATCAAAGAGAAGCATTCTAGCCTCTAAAACCACGTCCGATTGATGTAAATCCCACCTTCTTATTAACTTCCATTATAAAATTAGAGACATGTAACCAAAACAGAGGTCCCAGACAGGCTCAGTTAAAAACCACGGATGAAGAAAAAGAGGAGGGCAGTAGCTGGCTCTGTGGTAGCTCACTTGTTTCCTCATCATTTGAAAATTAGGTGGCTATTACCACCGGTCACGTCCCTCGTCTTCATGACCACAGGGGTGTCTCTCTTGTTACTGAAGTTACTCACCTCTATGCTTTGGGACCTCTAGACTTAGCCCTCGTCCGGCTTTGATCTGGGCATTTGCGCCCCTTTAATTAGGAATTCGATTGCAGTAACACGCTTCACCGGTGGGGGTCAACTCTCCAACTGCCCTTCTATCAGAAAAGCCCTATGTTAGAGGCTTCTGCTTATATAAAACATACTCGTTACTGATCTTTGACTTAAAAGTTCTCTATTAAAATTCTGTAATCATCTCCTGTTTCCCCCTGTGGCATAAACATATGCAGCTCTTTGCAGTTCAGGTTAAATTTAGATACTTATGGTGAATACGAGATTTCATTCTTGGAAGGAAAGGGATACCTATTTGACAGTGGGAAATTTCTCCAAGTGAAACGTATGCTCTCATAATATAGACTGACCCCCTTGTAAAGGAAATTTGCAATACAAGTAATTAACTTATATATAAAGATAAACCATAAACAAAGGCTTTCCCACAATCCTTTTTAATAATGACTGTATATTCGATATGGCCTCAATTACATGAATATGCACATTTATTGATACAAAGACACAGAAAAATAATTTAAAGAAATATTCCAAAATGTTAACAGTAGTTATCTCAGAACGGCGTAATTACAAATGGTTTGCCTTAATTTATAATTTTGGAATTTCCAAAGTTTTCTTGTTCAATAAATTAGAATCACTGTACTATTATGGACAACAGGTTTAAATGTGTATGTGCATAGGCATATATGCCTTTTTATTCTGGTAAAATACACATAATATGAAATTTACCATTTTCACCCTTCTTAAGTGTACAATTCAGTGGCACCAAGTACATTAACAATGTTGTACAGCATCCAGTTCCATAACTTTTTCATCGCCCTGAATGGAAACCCTGTACCCATTAAACGCAGTCAGCCCCTCCCCCAACCCGTGGCCACCACTAATGTGCTCTCTCTATGGAGGTGACCGTTCAGGGTATTTCATATAAACAGAACCACACAGTATGTGGCCCCTTGTGCTTAGCTTCTTTCCCTTAGCATAACGTATCTAAGGTTCCTCCATGCGTCACTACTTCATTTCTTTTTCTGGCCGAATGATATTCCATTGGATGGATACACTGCATTTCGTTTATCCATTCATATGTTGATATACATTTGTCTTGTGTCAATACCTTTTGGCTATTATGAATAGTGCTGCTATAAACATCTGTGTACAAGTTTTTGTTTCAACATCTGTTTTCATTTTTGGGGGGAGGGTATATACCTAGGAGTGCAAATGGCTTGACACATACTTTTTAAAAAATGCTTTTAATTCTACTTTGGTATTCTGTATTTCAAGTAACCAGTGTCTTTCCAGAATTATTAAGGATAACCCTTATGACAGCATCCCCATAATAATACCATACCATTTTTAATCACTGACTATGGTATATTTTTTTAAGCCCAAATCACATTCTTGTACTTAAAAAAACATAATTTTCACCTTTACTCTTTGGGAACAAATTTCTCTTATGCTAAATACTTCAAGCTATGATGAACTAACTAAAAAGGACAGTCTATTCCTCTAGGCATAGCCATTCTGACAGTCCCTAATTCACTTTCAAATACCTGTATGTTACAAGTACAAATATACATGTATTTTTGCTGTTATTAGTTTAACCAGAAGGTTATCAGTAAATAGATGTCAATATTCAAGCCTTAAGGAATGCATTAAATATACAATATACAGGGGCGCCTGGGTGGCTCAGTCGGTTAAGCGTCCAACTTCGGCTCCGGTCATGCTCTCATGGCTCCTGGGTTCAAGCCCCATGTCGGGCTCTGTGCTGACAGCTCAGAGCCTGGAGCCTGCTTCCCATTCTGTGTCTCCCTCTCTCTCTCTCTCTGCCCCTCTCCCACTCACACATTGTCTCTCAAAAATGAATAAACGTTAAAACAATTAAAAATAAAATAAAACAAATATACAATACACAACGTATGAAGGTTAACTTTAGCTGTAGACCATACTTGACATGGGCTAAAGAAGAGGGTGGTGCACTGTGCACCTGCCCGTAGTGATTTAACTACTATTGGATTCTCCCATTTTTCCTTCCCTCCAAAAGACATGCATGCATATTTATGCAATATACATTCATGCCATACACATGCACAATCGCGCATGTGCAAACTCCCACACACCACAACTGTACTTCCAAACTCAGTGATAGCAAATAAGAGTAGGAGTGGTTTTGTAGCTCAGTCATCCCTTAGATTTCAGGCTTGTCCCCCGTTATCGCTTCTACCCCTACCCCTACACACACGGCACTCTGCAATTCAGAAAGCAGAAATAAAATTCTAGCTAGAGAAGAGGAAGGAGTAGCCTTCAAACATTCAAAGAACCAACCAAATTTTAATATTTGTTAATAAGTGAGGGATATAATTTGGGATCATTTAAAACTAAAACACTGGGGAATGCTCCCGTGATATTGGTAGACTTCTCTTTAAGAAAAATTCAAATAGGAACGATGAACTTCTAGAAAACAATCAATTAGGACACTTTAATGCTATGAAAGGTTTTACACCATCCAACTTGGCTCCAATCAACAATAGCAACTGATTTTATTTTTTCCTTTACAAAAAAAAAAAAAATCCCCAAATGCTTTCATATTCTGATAATACTCCAAAAAAACCCCATGTACTACAAAACTCAAAAGGAACTCTTTTGTCCTACTCTCTGCAGAATGTCTTTTTAACAGCTCAGGTATAACAACAATAATTTATATCATAGAGATTTTTTCCAAGGAAGATTAGGAACTTTATAAATGTCACATTCTATAGGTGGAAAACTGAATGACAGTGGAATAAGTTGTCCCAAGTCTCACAAGGAATCAGGGCAAAGCCAAAAATAAAATTCAGGTCCCATCAATTATCAAGACAGTGATCTGTCCACAAGGAAAAGTATCTCAGTTACCATGGCAGGTAGCCATTCTAAAAAGGCAGAAAAATTAAAACGTGTTCTACCGTAAAGATACAGTCCCGTCATTCATGAGTGTTTATGTGAGAGGATGCTACGTGTATCACTGCAGTCCCATTGTTTCACTCTTGGAGTACTTATTTCTTTACGCTTTGTGCATACTTCTTTTTCTCTGCTTGTAGACTATAAGACACTTTATGGTGGGGACCAAATCTGAGGACTTTTGTGTATGTAGCACAGTGCCTTGAATGTAGTATGCATTCAGTAATGTGTGCACATTTGTGTGTGAAATTTCATGGAAATATGGTCAACTATCTCCTCCCAACCACCAAAACAAATCGTAGTGAGAACCTCCAAACTTCCTTAAAAAGCCAACCCGACATACTACACAATAAATATGATCGATGTAGGCTATTTCAATAACGACAATGCTCAAGAGATACCCGAGATGTGACCTTAATATTATTTGTCAGCGTGTTTAAGTGCATAAATTAAGGTAGCCCAGAATGAATTGACATGATTTAAGTGTACTTATCCAACACCCTGTGTGTATCCACATGCTGATTTCCCCAACTGCTGTATTATCCTGTCTTGCTCCTTGCTTCTGAGATATATCCTCTGACCACCTAGCTGCTTGGAGGCCGTTATGACCAAAATACATCAGAATGGGATTAAGAGGAGAAATAAATTCTAATCAGTCCTTCTTACTACTTATTAACAGCATTTGTGAGGTGCTGTGGTACAGTAACAGGATAGAAACAAACAGCAACTTCAGTTTGGGGATTAAAACAACACATGCATTAAAAAAAACAAAAAACAGCAACTCCTTCACTGATATCTCATTGATCAGATGTGAGGTTTATTTATCCATGTGACTCTCCACCTCCACCCCACTAGAGAATGGGCTGAAAGAGTTGTTTTCTGGGCCTAATTTTTAACATTTACTCAGGAATTACCTTCATTTTTCTTTAAGAAATTTCTATAGTCTTACCTCCCAGTCCAAATAATCACAGACATCTTCAAAGTTAGTGAGCAGAGACACTGAGCAGAACAGCCGTGGTAACTCATCCCTTGTCATTGGGGGAAAACGGCTATCTTTAAGGGCACTGTTGAAAACAAAGCAAATATTAAAGCAACCACTAGATATGAAAGACTCCTACTTTCAAATGCAATCATTTGAAAAAAGGTTAAGAGACACACAAAAAAATCAGTAAGGTGCCAAAGACGCCAATGATCTTCAAATGTATTCAAAGGTTTTAGAAGTCATTTTTTTTCATTCAATAGACTGTTTATCAGCCAATCCTGTGACCAATTGCAAAGAGTGAATGGTCAATTACATTTACTGTACAGTCATTTCCTGGTGCACTTCCTGTTACTTGTAGAATCTGAGAATATTTTAGCTTACTTTTGAGAAGAATAAAAACCAGACCGGTAGAAATTTTGGGGAAGACTTCTAGATCTAGGGCTGCTGGAAAAAAATATATATAGTTAAAAAAAAGTTCACACTAGGTTGGCCAGTTACCATAGAACAGCAGAGTTCAAAAACGATCAAAATTTCATTTTCTTCAAGCAAAAGAAATCAAAGAAAATTAAAATAATCATGCAAATTACTGACTAAAAATACAGGGCTTTCAGGCCCCCTATAAAGGGTAATTCAAGATATGACTCAAAAATTGTGAAACTGCAGGAAATTGGGCTAATCTAGGAAATAAAAGTATGATTAGGAGACCATTAATCACATCAATGGATTTCTGAGTACATCAACTCTGATTGGATCCTGTAATCAAGGGTAATATACTATAGTGCCAAATTCTAGAAAAACCCTTACTGTAAAGGACAAAGATGTTAGAAGACCATAATTCTCCCTGCAACAGAAGAAAAGACAGAAAATACACAGACATGCACACACACACGGAGACACTGTATGTTTCTTATACTTTTAAAAGAAACTACCTCCTGGTCAAGAAAAACAAACACACCTCCGATTATACTTTATGTTAGTGGCACTGCTGGCATTTGTGCCATCGATCTTCAAGTCTTCAAATCCAAATGTCCTATATAGCAGCCAGACTCAGAAAATGCTCTCACAGATTAATCCCTGGAAGTTCAAACTTAGAGCCTACAAACTGCATGGGGGTTATAACAAAGTTCCATGGCCCTTAGAAATCACTTAATACCTTTTTCAGGGACTTCCTCATTGCTGGATTTTTTTTTTCATTTTTCCATCCCTTTCTTTGCATTCTGAAACTCGTTTATTGTATTGTTAAAATATAACCCCTATGTTTGTATTGTTTTAATGTCTATTTATTTTGAGAAAGAAAGAGAGAGAGAGAGAGACAGAGACAGAGAGAGAGAGAGAGGAGCAGGGGAAGTGTAAAGAGAGAGGGAGAGAGAGAATCCCAAGCAGGCTCCACACTGTCAGCATGGAGTCCAGTGCAGGGCTCGAACCCATGAACCGTGAGATCATGACCTGAGCCAAAACCAAGAGTCAGCAGTTCAATGAACTGAGCCCCCTCTGGCGCCCCTCATTGCATTTTGGTGATGTGTTCTATCCTATTATTCAAAGGAAAATGCTTATAGAAAGATATGTACTATATAAAGTATAAAGGTGTTTTCCCATTCAAGGAGCCAAGATTAGCCAAGAAATTCAGGAAATCTGTGATAATTTATACTCTGAGAAGAGCACTTCACTATTTTATAATTTAACAACATAACTTTTCCAGAGTTTGGCCTCTTTTATCTTCCTGTTGGCAGATAAAATTAAAAATATTTTTTTCAGGCTCTCATCCAAAGCCAAGATAAAGACATGTATATGTGTGTATAACCAACACCCTTTCCCCTAACAAACACACATACTGAACAGAAGTTCTAAAACATAGAAGAATCTCACACATTACAACAAAAAGGCTGTTTTAACTCTTTTTAAGCATGTAGTTCTGTGTGATTAAGTACGTTCACAGTGTTGTACGACCATCACTACCATCTATCTCTAGAACTTTTATCATCTTGCCAACTTAAACACAGTATTCCTTCAATATGAACTCCCCACTCCTCCTTCCTTCCAGCCCTTAGCAAAAGTGTAATTTAAATATACTTTCATAATTTCAAATAATTATAATAATAGGGTCATTAATGTTTTTATATATATAACTACTTATGGAGATATAATTCACATACTGTAAAATTCACCCATTAATGTATACAATTTAATGGGTTTTACTTTATTCACAGAGTTATACAACCATCGCCACTATCCAATTTTAAAAGATTTTGTCACACGAAAAGAAGCCTCATACCTATTAGCAGTCAGTCTCCATTCTTCCCTGCCCCCAGCTCCTGGCAAGCATTAATCTACTTTCTGTCTATGGATTTGCCCATTTTGGAGTTGTCATGTAAGTGGAATCGTACAATGTGGGGCTTTTTGTGGCTGTTTTTTGAGCATAATATTTTGGACATTTCATCCAAGCTGTAGAGCTTGTATCAGTACTTCATCTTTTAATTGCCTAATAATATTCAATTGTGTGGCCATATCACATTTTGTGATCCGTTTCTCTGGTGAGAAGCATTTGGGCTGTTTCCACTTTTTGGCTACTATGAATAATGCTGCTGTAAACACACATGTATGAGTTTCTGTGTGGACATATGTTTGCATTTCTCTTGGGGAGAGACGTAAGAGTGGAAATGCTGGGTCATATGGTAATTCTATGTTTAATTCTTTTTAATGATTATTTATTTTTGAGAGAGAGGGTGCACGTGCACAAGCAGGGGAGGGGCAGAGAGAGAGAGAGAGAGAGAGAGAGAGAGACATGGAGACACAGAATCTAAAGCAGGCTCCAGGCTCTGAGCTGTCAGCACAGAGCCTGACATGGGGCTTGAATTCATGAACGGCGAGAAAATGACCTGAGCCGAAGTCAGGTGCTTAACAAATAAGCCATCCAGGCGCCCCTCTATGTTTAACTTTTAAGGAACCAGCAAACTGTTTCCCACAGTAGCTGTACCATTCTACATTGCCAACAGCAACGTATGAGGTTCCATTTCCCCATATTCCTACCAACACTGGTTATTGCCTGCCTTTTTAGGTAATAGTGCTAGATCTCCTTTAGTGAAGAGGTTTTAAAAAATCTATCTCTAGCTTTTACATTAAAACAAGACACCTCCTGAAATTAACAGTTAATTTCTCAATACTGACGCAAGTCATTTTGTTTACTTTATTTCTTAGAAAACCAACAAAAGGTAAATTTTAGCTTAGTGCAATTCAAACTATTTCAAGTCAATGAAATTTTCAAGAACCTAAAATGTAACTCCCATGATATGGAGCCTTGCTGCTCAATCATTCTGGGCAAAAAAAAAAAAAAAAAAAAAAAAAAAGGAAAGATTAATTAGAACAATGAGTAAGTGAGAGAATACTAGCATGGGTAATGAGACAAACTGATAATCATGCCTCGCCATACCAGGACTCAAATGTATTAACTTCAAAACTGAAATAGTGAAGGTACATTAGTCATGATAGAAACAGTCTGATTTTACCAAAACAGTCATTCAAACGAGACTTTTAATTCTGGCACTTTTTTTTGGTAACTCTAAGTAACTTTTCATTAATTTCATGAGCATAGAAAAATTCCAAAAGGTAGGAAGCCCTCAGTATTTCTAAATGCAAAATCCTAGGGAAAAGAACTGGCAATGAAAGCCTAGCAAGGGTTTAAGGGATTATAAAAAAGATGAAAAATGCAGCTGGAGACTGACCTCGGTCAGAGCTGCTAGGCTGGTGTGGTGTGCAAGCTGAGACTATAGAGGGGATATGCCATCCAGAGTTGGGCAGTGGCTTGCTCAAGGCGACCCAGCAAGTTAGCGACACAGGTGTCGAGGCGACCCAGCAAGTTAGTGACACAGGTGGAATACAACCCCAAATCTCTGACTCGGGTCCAAAATACTTTCTAGTATCCATACTTCAGTTGCCACCTGTCAATAGATTAGCATTTTCTGTAATTTTAAAGTTAAATGCTTGCCTTACTTGGCAATTCTGATCTCATACCTGTACTGCCTCTGCCTAAAGAAGATAAATAATAATTTAACAGCATTCATTAGTAGCCAAAGGGTAAATAGAGCTAGACTTCCTGTCTACTGGAAATCTGCAGGAGCAAAAAGGATTTTAAAATATTAATATCGTCCATGGAAAACATTTTATACCAAAGTAGTGTCTGCCAATTTAAATTCTAGGCAGTCTAAGAACCTGACAAACAAGGAGATCTTGTATTAAATTCATATGAAGTTCTCTTTTCTACAATAGGAAGCCATTTTCTCATGTTTAAATATTGCTAGGGGGAAAAAAAACCCACTTATATACAAAACCAGCTGGCTGCTCCATCACACATGTGATGGATGGGTAAGGTTTAAACAACAGTTTAATTCACATACCAAATTCAAATATATTCAATTCAAATTGGCACCTTACCAAGAATATATTTTACCTAATTGAGAAGCAGCATTAACGTCTGTCAAAGTTAATATCTAATGTTAAATAGCACTTTAATGAAAACGAACATTTAAAAAAAGGAATTAAGAGTTTAGCTATCAAAGAATCAAAGTTTGTGACAGTGCCTGGAAACTATGAAGGGAAAAAAAAAAAAAAAACAGCCGAAAGGAGACAAAACCTTAGATTTTACAAGGCTCATCATAAGCGACATAGCATGCAACAGAAGTGATTTAAGTGAAACTAGTGAGTTAGCCATTTACTCACTCGTTCCTTCATTCCTTCCACTTTCTAAACCTTTGAGGACTTTAATCAGCTAGCCAGTGGAAAGTTACCACACTCAGAAGGGCTTCATATTACAGGCCATCATTTTTCAGGACGAGGAAACACAATTAAAACCAAAATGAAAAAAATCTGTTTGGATAGGTGAAGAAAAGCAAATCAAGCATACATTAGTCTGAAATTAAAACAAAAAAACGTTTCTTTCATGAGGGGTTTCAATCATCTGGAAATTCTTCCATTCCTTATCAGAGATTCTGGAACACGTGTGGCTTGTCTGAATTTGAGAAACTTAGAATGCTAGAATCCTAAGCCTAAATCTCAAAAGTTATCCATAAGCTCTACTTCGCATTAAGAAGCAATTTTAGCTTCCTATTATTAAAAAAAATAACAGATGTAAACCAGAATGCAGAAAAGTGACTATGCATCAAACCTAAGGATACAGAAGAGCAACAGAGGACAGGATTATGGATAAGGAAGGAGGAAGGGAACCCTCTTTTGGTAAGTGAGGCCAGTGATCCAAAAGGAAATTTTCAATTGTAAGCCACAGGTAAGTGTTACTTAACTGGGGGACGCTTTTCCCCTTTAGACTACTAAATACAACCTACTTAGTGCTCAATGCATATTAACATTAAAATGTATTGATTTTAACATGTATTACAAAATGTGATACTATGGGTAATTGATGGGGAGTGGAGGAAAACACTAAGGGATGGAACAAAAGGAAGAGAAATGAGGGACAGAAAAATAAAGATGGAGAGGAAAACAAGAAATAGGAAAGGGAAGTGGGAGGCAAAAAAAAAAGGTAAAAAAAAAAATAGAGAGAGAGACATACACACAAAAGGACAAACAGAGAAAACAAGGAAGAGTGGAAGGTAGGAGGGAGAGAGAGCAAAAGTGCAATTGGTCCTGCAGGTTTTCATATATATTATTTGGCTCCTATCCTATAGGATTCACTTAGGCTTTAGCGTGGTATCATCCACTGCCTTCTGATTAGTGTAAACTTCTTTTTTTTTAAGTTTACTCATTTATTTTGAGAGAGAGCAGGGGAGGGGCACAGACAGAGGGAGAGAGGGAGAATCCCAAGCAGGCTCCGCACTGTCAGCACAGAGCCCGACATGGGGCTCAAACTCACGAACCACGAGCTCATGACCTGAGCTGAAATCAACCGACCAAGCCACCCAGGTGCCCCATGATTACTGTAAACTTCTTGAACTGCTCTAACCTCAAGTTCTTAAAAGGCTTTACTCTCTGAGATAGCTGTAGCTGCCCACCAGGAGGGAAAAATACTGTCTGAGCTGCATGCTGTGATGACCACAGCAATACTGTCAAGAATCTGCCTCCCTCACCAGAAGTTCCTCACCTCGCCTTTAAATGAGGAGACTGGGTTGAGTCTGACTTAGTGGAGCAGAACTACAACTGGAAAATATAAGATACATAAAGAAACAGATGGCCACATGTTTAGTGTGAATGGCAGGTGTTCTTCATTTCCCTCTGTATAATGCCCACCTAACGCCGTCTGCAGACTTTTTGGATTTACTCTATCCTGTTCTTAGAAATGAACTACCAGGAACAGTTTTTGTCTCAATTATTTTTTCTGCTGAAAATCCATTGGGTATAATGAACATAATTTATGACCCAGGTTCATCTTTTTTTAATTGAGGTTTAGTTGACATACAGTATTATATTAGTTTCAGGTATACAACATACTGATCTGACATTTGTATACGCTGTGAAAGGATCACCATAGTAAACCTGGTTACCATCTGTCACCATACAAAGTTACTACAATACCGTTTACTATATTCCCCATGCTGTACATTACATCCCATGACTCCACTCATTTCACCCCTGCTCAACTCCCCACTCCCCTCTAGCAACCATCAGTCTGTTCTCTGCATCTATGAATCTGGGTTTTGTTTTGTTCGTTTTCATTTTGTTTTTTAGATTCCACATATATGAAATCATATGGTATTTATATCTCTCTATAGCAGCATAATGCCCTTAAGTTTCATTCATGTGGTCACAAATGGCAAGATTTCATTCTTATTTTATGGCAGAAGAGTATTTCAGTGTGTGTGTGTATGTGTGTGCATGTTATTACTTCTTCCTTATTCATTCATCCATCAGTGTATACTTAGGTTGCTTCCATATCTTGGGTATTGTAAACAATGCTGCAATGAACACAGGGGTGCCTTTATTGTTTTGAATCTGTGTTTCCATTTTCCTCTGATACCTGGTAGAATTGCTGGATCGCATGGTAGTTCTATTTTTAATTTTTCAAGGAGCCTCCATACTGTTTTCCATAGCAGCTGCACCAATGTACATTCCCACCAACAGTGCATGAAGCTTCCTTTTTCTCCACATCCTCACCAACACTTATTAGTTGTTTTCTTGATAGCAGCCATTCTGATAGGTGTAAGGTGATATCTCATTGTGGTTGTGATTTGCATCCCCCTGATGATTAGTGATGTAGAGCATCTTTTCCTGTCTTTTGGCCATGTGTATGTCTTTGGAAAAAGGTCTATTCATATTCTCTGCTCATTACTTAAAAGGATTTTTGTTGCTATTGAGTTGTATGACTTCTTTATATATTAACCCCTTATCAGATTTATGATTTGCAAATATCTTTTCCCATTCAGTAGTTTGCCTTTTTGTTTTGTTAATAGTTTCCCTTACTGGGGTGCTGGGTGGCTCAGTTGGTTAAGCATCCGACTTCAGCTCAGGTCATGATCTCACAGTCCGTAAGTTCGAGCCCCGCGTCAGGCTCTGTGCTGACAGCTCGGAGTCTGAAGCCTGCTTCAGATTCTGTGTCTCCCTCTCTCTCTGCCCCTCCCCTCCTCATGCTCTGTCTCTCTCTGTCTCAAAAATAAATAAAAACATTAAAAAATTAAAAAAAATAGTTTCCCTTGCTGTGCAGAAGCTTCTGATATAGTCCCATTTGTTTACTTTTGCTTTTGCTTCCCCTGCCTTTGGGGTCAGATCCCTGCCCCCCCCCCCAAAAAAAAAAACTATCACTAAGACTGATGTCAAGAAGCTTACCACCTATGTATCTATGTTTTCTTCTAGGAATTTTATGGTTTCAGGTCTTATATTCAAGTCTTTACTCCATTTTGAGTTAATTTTTGTATATGGTGTAAGGTATCAGTCCAGTTTCATTCTTTTGCACATAGCTGTCCAGTTTTCCCAATGCCATTTATTGAAGAGACTGTCCTTTCTCCATTGTATATTCTTGCTCCCTTTGTCGTAATTTACCACACATGCATGAGTTTATTTCTGGGCTTGGTATTCTGTTTCCTTGCTCTATGTGTCTGTTTTTATGCCACTACCATACTGTTTCAATTACTACAGCTCTGTGGTTTAGTTAGAAATCTGGGCGTGTGATAACCCTGGCTGTGTTTTTTTCTTTCTCTAAACTCTTTGGACTATTCAGGGTTTTTTTTGTAGTTCCATATCAACTTTGGAATTATTTGTTCTAGTTCTGTGAAAAACGCCATTGGAAGTCTGATAGGAATTGCACTGAATCTGTAGATTGCTTTGGGTAGTATGCGCATTTTAACAATATTATCCAATCCATGAGTGTGGAATATCTATTTCTTTGTGTCTTTTTCAATGTCTTTCATTAATGTTTTATAGTTTTCAGTGCATAGGTCTTTCACCTCCTTGGTTAAATTTATTCCTAGGTATTTTATTCTTTTTGATATGACTGTAAATGGGATTGTTTTCTTGATTTCTCTGATAGTTTGTTAGTGTACAGGAATGTGACAGATTTTTGTGTATTAATTTTGTATTCTGCAATTTTACTGAATTCATTTATTAGTTCTAGCAAGTTTTTTGTGGAATCTTTGGGGTTTTGTATATACAGTATCATGTTATCTGTGAATAGTGATAGTTTTACTTCTTCTTTTCTAACTTTCATGTCTTTTATTTCTTTCTCTTGCCTAACGGCTTTGGCTAGGACTTCCAATACTGTGTTGTGAAAAATGATTAGAGTAGGAATCCTTGCCTTAGAGGTTTTAGAGGAAAAGCTTTCAGCTTTTCACCATTGACTATTATATTACATGAGGGTTTGTCACATACGGACTTTATTATGTTGAGGGTATGTTTCCTCTATATGCACTTTGTGGAGAGGTTTTATCATAAATGGATGTTGAACTTTGTTAAATGCTTTTTCTGCATCTTTTTAGATGATCATATGATTTTAATCTTTCACTTTGTTAATGTGGTGTATTACACTGATTGATTTGCAGATGTTGAATTGGAATAAATCCCACTTGATTATGGTATAGGATTCTTTCAATGTACTGATGAATTCAGTTTGCTCATATCTTGTTGAGGATTTTTACATCTATGTTCATCAAGGATATTAGCCTGTAATTCTTTTTTTGTGGTGTCCTTCTCTGGTTGTAGTATCAGGGTAATCCTGGCCTCATAAAATGAGTTTGGAAGCATTCCATCCTCTTCAATCTTTGGAAGAGTTTGAGAAGGGTAGGTATTAAATCTTCTAATGTTTGGTAGAATTCACCAGTGACGCTGCCTGGTCCTGGACTTCATTTGTTGGGAGGGTTTTGATTACTGATTTAATCTCCTTACCCTAGTGATCTAGTAATCAGTCTAATCAGATTTCCTATTTCTTCATGATTCCGTCCCGGAAGATTGTAAGTTTCTAGGAATTCATCCATGTCTTCTAGATTGTCCAATTTATTAGTGTATACTGGTTCATAGCAATCTCTTATGATCCTTTGTGTTTCGGTTGTATCAGTTGTAACTTCTCTTTTATTTCTGATTTTATTTATTTGAGCCCCTCTTTTTTTTCTTGGAGAGTCTAGCTAAAAATTTGTCCATTTTGTTTTTTCAAAGAAGTAGCTCTTAGTTTCACTCATCTTTTCTATTGTCTTTTTGCCTCTATGTCATTTATTTCTGCTCTGATCTTTATTATTTCCTTCCTTCTACTAACTTTGGGCTTCATTTGTTTCTCTTTTTCTAGTTACTTTAGGTGTAAAGCTGAGATTTCTCTTATTGTTTTGAGGTAGGCCTGTATTGCTATAAACTTCCCTCTCAAAACTGCTTTTGCTACATCTCATAGATTTTGGCATGCTGTATTTCTATTTTCATAGAATGGTCAAAACCTTGTATCCTGGAGTCAGATATACCTGCATGTGGATTCTGGCTGCATTACTTACTAGTTGGGTGGCATCTGGGCCGGTCTCTTAACTTGCATGAGCCTCAATTTCCTCATCTATAAAATGGTGATAATAATAATACCTACCTCACAGAGCTACTGTGACAAGTAAATAAAGTAGTAATACCTGCATAAGTGCTTTGTATCCACTAGGTGCTCAATAAGTAGTGACTGTCAAAGAACTTTCACTGTAAGTTTATAGTCACAGGACTGTCCCCATATCATGACTCGGGTGAAAGGAAGGGAGCCCCAATAATAAGAATGACCCTTCAACCTTGATACAGGGGAATCTAAACAAGTTATCTTCTCTAGGAATTAAATGTGGCCATCTCAAGGAATAGTGACTACTTTTCCAGGTATGGTATTTTTGAGAAGGCTTAATTTCATTTTCTTTCATTTTCTTTTTTCTTTAATGTTTATTCATTATTTCTGAGAGAGAGACAGAGTGTGGGGGGGGGGGGAAGGGCAGAGAGAGAGGGAGACATAGAATCTGAAGCAGGCTCCAGGCTCTGAGCTGTCAGCACAGAGCCCGATGCAGGGCTAGAACTCACGAACCATGAGATCATGACCTGAGCCAAAGTTGGACGCTCAACCAACTGAGCCACTCAGGCGCCCCTCTTTCGTTTTCAAAATACTTATTATGTACCTGTTATATTCATCTGATCATGTGAAGAGCCATGAGGATATAAGAATAGATTAGAAAATAATATATGGGTATGTGTAAAAGATTTATTAAAATCACATACAATAAGAATGCTGGAATGGTCAGATAAGGTTCGTTTCTTTTCTGGAAGGATCTGCTTTACACTCTCTGCTACTGGTTTACTGGTTAACACGTGACCCAGAATTATAGGTAAATTTACAGAAATGAAATGTATACATACTTTTCTCTAGTTAACAAATCTACTACATCAAGTAATGTGCTTCTTCATTAAGAACTTCTATTATCCTACAGGTATGCATTCCTATGTTGCTTTGTGACTTTTAGTGTTCCTGAGCTAGATTTTTAAAAATCTCCAGGGCAGGGATTGGTCTTTTACTTCCATACAGGAATCATTTACCAAGAAATGCAGTTCCCTGAACTGTTATCAATTTATCTTCAATGGATTTAAATATATTATCATCTACTGTACTGGTTATGCTACATCAAAATTTTTAGGAACAAAACAAAACACTTTCTGAATAACAGACACAGAATGAGATGGCTTTCCTCTTCTAAACACCTGGTTTAAATGTTTTGATTCTTATCAGTAAGAAAAGTTTGATCACATACCCCCAATATGTATATTTATTTATAAGTACTACTATCACTAGCTAATATATCCAAAGTATAATATATGCTTGAGTAAGCTTTGTTGTTAAAGATAGCATGTATAAATACATATTATAAATAATGTTCTTGATCATTTCTTATTGTGAGGCTGACATCTTGTTAGGATATCTTCATTCTTAGTTTAGGACTTGTCCAACCAAGTCATAAGGTAATTTGTAGAAGGGTTAGCTAGCTCCACCATTTTCTTGTCTTTGCCTTGTGCTTATATTGTTACTATTATCACCAATCCATTGTTCCTTTGCAGGCATCGTCTTAAGCTACTTGTCCATCCTGCATGGGTTAGTTTATCTAGCTTTAGCTAACCTATGAACAATGGTCAGATGGCTTCAGAAGACTCCTACAAAGAAACCACTAGTTGAAGATAATACTAAGAACCATGAATCCACTTAACCAGGTGCATGTAAACTAAAATACATTGCTATATGCTGAAAGTGAATGAAAGGAGTATACCACTATCAATTTCCATCAAATCATGGATATCATACATTTCCTCAAGATCCCTCATTTAGAGTATATGACAGTGACCTTCAGGTATAGACCAAATGAGGACACCAGGGGTCATCTATACATGAAATGTTAGTGGAGGTTAGTGGGTATCTTATTTTAGATAAAAGGATCATAAATAGAATTTCTAATTTTTTTATTCTCACCCCACAGTGGATGGTCTGGGTGCACCCCTCTTTGGAGACTGCAAATCTAAAGCTCCTAATCAAATTCTAGGAGACTGGTTCTAATATACGTAGACACATGATATTATGAGCAAAGTCAGCCTTAAATACAAAAGAGCCAATATCTGCTGAGTAGCTACTGTAAGCCAGGTACTATGCAAGTATTACCTTGCTGGAGTTTTCAAAACAACCCCATTTCGTAGATGAGGAAACTGAGGTTTGGTGAGATTAAGCAACTTGCCGAAGATCATAAAAATAAGGTAACAGAGCTGACATCTGAACTCTTCAGGGCTGCCTGTTTCTAGAGCCCATTCTCTTTGCATGGTACCACTTCTAGAATGTTAGCAAATCAACATAAATGTATACACACACATTTCATCAGTTTTAAGGAAATTTTCCCCCAATTAGTGCTGCTTCTCCTGGAGTTTAACTGGACGCTTTAGGTTATAACTGTGAGCAGGTTCTGAAACTAAGATAAATGGTACTTTTTTAGTCAAAGTATTAGCTTGTTTTTGTTCTCATTTTCTCCATTTTGATCTTGGTGATTCAGAGCTGCTGCCATTGAAAAACATGTTTTATCTAAATTTAATAAGCCCTATTAGTGAGACACTAAGCCTTCCCCTATTCTGAAGCCTTTCCACAATTTGAAATTTAATCTGCTGGAAGTCAATAATAGCGTTACCAAAGAACTAGTTTTGGACATATCTAGACTGGCGGGCCTGCTTCTGATTTTTAACTTTGCTTTTCCAACCTGAATGAAAAAGCTCTGTCATCCTCACCACAAGGGTCCTGCAATTTCTTTGCTCCCCTCTTTCCATGGTAATCAGATCTACAAATTAAACCCCAAACTGTGAAACGTATGTTGTCACTGCAACTTATGTGCCACGTTAGGGTGGCCTGGCCTTACCCACTGGCTAACTGTCCTCTCTGAAACTTTTGCCAGTCCTAAATGCTACAGGTCTGCTGAGAGCCGGCAGGCTAGTTCTTATTGTGGGATCTGTCATTTTCTCAGATGTCACTGATGGGGGACTCAAGGTAACAAAGGAGAAGAATGTCGTCGGTCTTAAAGATGAGGTACAAGGTAAACTTATCAATTCGGTCATGGTTGAGGGAGAGAGAGAGAAGGAATCCAGCCCTCCCCACTGCCTCACTGAGATGTCTTTCATCTTTAGTTTCCTTCTCTTCTTCCCCCTCCCCCCAACTTCTGGATGTTTTCCTCTGTCCTTTCCTCTTTCTACGCTAATAAGGTAAGGAGGATAGAATAGGAACATGTGTTAAGGAGGAGATGAAAGAAAAGAGGGATAGGGATAACACTAAGACAAAGGCACAGAGCTGCTGCCCCCAGCGGACACTGTAACAGGCCAGGGTGTGAGGCAACCGCAGGTTCTTATGCTCTGCCATGGGGTCAAGATGACTCATTCCCTTTGGTACTGGTTTGAAGGTTGTATTTGAGCCTTTGGCGAGTAGCCAGGTGACGGTGACAGAGAAAGGTACAAGATCCACTGCTTGGTTCTCTCTAGGGTCTTAAAGGTAATCTTGAAAAGCAGAAGGGGTGTTGGGAAGAAAAGTCGAGGGCCTCGGCCCCCTCACCGCTCAAACAGGCAGTGGGTCTAGAATCAGCTTCCTGATTTGTATACTTTCCAGTGGCAGATTTCTCTATGATGAATCAGAACCACGTGTCTGTTGTTAAGGCTTCTGTCACTTGCCTTACACCGACTGAAGTGGAGCTATTCTAATTAGTATCACTGTGTGGTACCTTCGGGGAAGAGTTTCAATCATTCCTGTCATCTTTGTTTTATATGATTCTTCAGAGTTTCCCAAGGGTCTTCACATCTTTTATCCTAGCTGACCCTCAAAACAGCTCCCTGAAGTGGACAAAGTGAATGCTACATTACATTAGAAACCGTACTAGATGCCCTTCAAGAACAAGGCCCCCCTACAGTCATAGGGTCATCCACTGTCAAAGCTACAAGCACTCCGAGATCATCCAGTTTGCACTCTTCATTTGACATTTGGGGCAAGTAGAGCAGAAAGTGACTGTACGGCGCGTCTCCTGACTTTCCTCGTCCCCCATCCACTGACCTTTCACATGTTTGTTGACCGCCTCGGTCTTAATCCAATAACATTCCAGAACGGATGTTCAAGGAGCAAAGAAGAAAATGATGCCAAAGGCACCAGGGAACAGCTAGGATAAAGCAGTGAGCTTCCCAGCATAACCCAATGCTGCCAGGCACCTGGCCCTTATCAGTATGCTGAAGCCATGCAGAATCTAGAAACTGAGCAGATAAGGGTGCAGGAGCACCAGAGCCAACACCCGTGAGGGTGGCAAATTCGAATAAGGTCTTCACTGTTCCCCTCCTTTGTGTTTCTAATTCACCCCCTCCTCATCCTGCTTTGCTCTCACACACTAGGACGTGTTGCTTTTTCCTGATTGTGCTTTTTCTTTGCTCTTTTTGCCCTTACAGTCCATCTATTCCATCCCATCAGTTCTCCATAGTTGCTGAGCTGCAGGGAAGGAACGTTCAGCGGAAAAGTTATGCATTTTATAAAAATAGCGTATTTAATGCCCTTTTCTCCAGCTCTGACAACTAGAGGCTCTGTCCCTGTTGTAAATGCCACCGTATGTTCTGGTTGTGCGTGTATAAATAAGTCAAATTTATAAGGCGGTCAGGGCAAGATAACCTCAACGCCCATTTTCAAGTAAATATCACAATGCCATTCGCAGATGGAGCATGAGGGAGATATGTGGCTCTTGATGTGCTGCTAAAGCTCTCGGACTTTAATCCAACCTACCTTCCAGTCTTGGAACAGGTTTTGCTTTATTCCTTTCAACGGATATGTTTAAACTGAGCCGGATCCAACGGACCAGGGTATTTTAGCTCTTCATCTCTTGTTTGGTCACATCTTGATAAACCCAATTTTCAAAGGCCAAGAAAACTTTCACTTGTATAGTGTTCCATTCTACTGCCATTAAAAATTACTTCATTCTCCCACTGAAAAAGGTCCTTACTCTGATTGTGTTTCCCTGAAACAAGCACATGGGGTAATAAAATACGCTGGAAAAGCTCTAGCAAAATGCTGCTGAAATCACGACAATTGCTGATTTGGTACTATAGTACGTATTAGGAAAACCACAATAGATACTAAAAGGAAACAGCATCATTTGGGGATGGAAAAAATGCAATGGATAAAAGGCACACAATTTAAGTTACGGTCAAGTGACAAAACGCTATGTCCCCCACAGCAGAGCCTGCCACGAATAAGTGGCAGCCCCAATGATTACTGTTGGAAGGGAGTATCTATGAACGTGAGTTAATGAATTCAGCAAATATTTATTCAGTGCCTGCTATGTGCCAAGCACAGGTATACAGCCAGGGGCACAGCACTGCTCAACTGCAGTTTTGTGGAACACCTGACTTCACAGAAGTCTTACTACACCACCTTAACGTGACCGGCATTTATATGAGCAACACGGAACACCTACCGATAAGTACAGATCTCACAAATGGACTCACGTTTTAGACATGTAAAGCAAAGAAACAAACAAAAAATCACCCCCCAAGAGAGGAAAGCACCTAAATTCACACGGCCTTACTACTTTTCACTCTACGGATGCTATCCTGTTTGCAGAAAATCTACCAGGCTTAGCAAGACCCTGTGGAAATCCAATAACTAAGTTTTTGACTCTTCCATACCCACATACGTGTTATACGTATAACTTCATTAGGCCATAAACTCCGTGAGTATGGCCGCTGTGCTCATTTTTGCTCACCACTGTATACCCAGTGCCTGGTGTTCAGTAGCTGCTGAGGAAACACTGAAGGAGTAAAAGACGGAATATAGGAAGGTAGTCCCAGATTTAATAAACATGTGCTGGTAATATAATTAACACTAAAATGGCCCTACTGCTTCTACTGTATTAAATAGCGAACATTGCCCTATACGCTAAATATCCTTTTATTCATCAACTTAAAAACTGTCTACACTAAAGTGTGTTTTCCCCGTCTCGTGTCTATTAAATGCTGCTCATTTAGGTGGTCACTCTTTTTCGTCCTTTTCGTCTTTTCGTCTTTTAGTCAGTTAAGTTGCTGAGGGCATCCAGAGGGCAGCATGGTTTGGCAACATTTTTCTACCTAAAACTCACGGACCACCGCTACAAACAGACAACAATGCACCTTCATGATAGAGTCACAGGCTTGCTTTGATCTCACAGGCCTTTTCCCCCAAAGAAAACACAGATGCCTTGCATCCCGAAGGAGCTCAATGGCCTCTTATGTTTCTGGGGTGATTATTACTATTCCGTTGTAGTTGGAAACATATAGGGACCCATATTCCTGGTCTATTTTTATGCCTTTCACACTTTCGGATAAAGGAACATCTTATGAAGTGGATGAATCACAAGTCAGCGAGGGCAGGCTCAGAGAAAAGAAGCACAAGGTAACGGTCCCTCAAAGAACACGGGCCTGAAGAAACTCAGCCATCAGTTCACAAATAAAAAAATCCTTTGAAAGATTCCTCTTCCCCCCCTCTGGGTTCTCTGTGGGATTTCAGGTGAGTAAGCATCCAAAGGGAAATGGGGACTTGATGGAAATCAACCCTCTGGAGCCATGAGAATGTTCTAGTGGGAGAAGGGCTGGCTCCAGAGAAGAAGACCAATAGACCTCTCTAGTAGGGCCGTCAGAATGTTTATCAACTAAGAGGTTCTACAACTTACCAGGCTGATAGGGGTTAAAGGATTAGTATGCACCAGCACGCGTTCTCTCAATCACATTAGACTTGTAAATTCCCAGGTCTGGTTTGCCTTTTACAAGGAATAATATTGGTTTAGAATAGGCTGCCCAGAGCCCGTTCCACGAATCTGAGAGACCAGGTGACAGCACCTCATTTTCCTTTGCCGCTGCCATGTCTTCTCCCTCCCCCATGGAACTAAAAGTCACTTCTCAGACTTTGGTAAACAACATTAAGGAAACTGAGAGAATATTTTCTGTGGACTTAACTTTCCTGGAAATAATTATCGGTGATGGAAAACAAACTCTTCGTAACAGAATAAAACATCATTAATTTGGGCTCCACTGATTCAAAATTTGTGCTAATTCAAACAGACCTAGGCTGACTGGAAAAGAAGGGTCTGCTACGCTAAACAAATCAACTTTGTAATTAAGGTTATGAGAGAAGTACAGGACTTGCTGAAAGAGAAACTATTTTCAGGACTAAGGAATTAGCCATCTCTGTGCACTGTAACATCATAATTAGGAACCTTTTGTTGTAGATGAAAAACCAGCTCTCTGAAGACATCTACTTGATAGTACTCTGCTAGCTCATTTCAAGTTCTCTGTGTCATTAAAACAAGCACAACTATTTTAAAAATACGCATTCATTCATTCTTTATTGATCATACTGGACTTCCTGCAATTATTTTGAATTAGGAAGCTTTTATGTCCACTTTGGTATTGCTAGTTCCTCGCCTACAGTCACAGTCCTGCTCAAAGACCTGGAAGTCCAAGTCTCCTGGTACATCATTAATAACTGAATCAGAAATGTGGCCCAAGCCTCCTGAGTTCGGCCACTTCCTGTCTGAACTAAAGAAGTTACAAACTTTTAATACCCTGGGTTACATCTAGTTGTAAAATGGGGGGGGGGGGGAACGCTTATATCCCTGAGGTTATAGACCCACACACCAGAACAAACAAAATGTGAGGCAAAGCAACAAAGTTCCTGGAAAATCTATAAGTACTAAATATTCAGTCGTTATGAAACAAATGTCAATTGAAAGCCCAACAAAGTAGTATCACTGTCCAAAGGGAACATCCTTAGACACTCCTCACACTTCCATACTGGCTCTCATTTTACTCTGTGAGCATGGCTCACTGTCTCAGAGGCCCAGTTACCTTATCACAAGGACATGTCTCACCACTCAGATTATACTGTATGCTCCTGGATTTGGACAGGTTTCCCTTAAGCACAACACACAGAATTAGCACGTCATGGATGGGTATTCCACTAATTTCACTTGGTTTGGGGTGATAAGACTCCCTCTTTTCATATACAGAATTGTAAATCGGAGCAATAAAAAAAAAAAAAAAGGCTCCAAGATTTCCAGTTTCTATAGAAACCTCGGAAAATAACCAGAACCACCAAATGTGTTTGCTTAAGGAAATTTGGGACACTAAAATTGATAGGGATCCCACAAGAATACTGAATAAAATAATCATAGGTCAATGTTCCAAAGTGAAATGCTAGCCAGTATATTTTATAGGGGAAAAAAAACCTCTTCAAAATGGTTTTGGGCAGGGCGCCTGGGTGGCTCAGTGGGTTGAGCATCCGACTTCAGCTCAGGTCATGATCTCCCGGGTTCATGAGTTCAAGCCCCGCATTGAGCTCACCACTCTCAGCTCAGAGCCCGCTTCAGATCTTCTGTCCTCCCCTCTCTGCCCCTCCCCCGCCTGCGTGCATGCTCATGCGCTCTCTCTCTCTCTCTTTTTTTTTTTTTTATCTTTTTTAATGTTTATTCATTTCTGAGAGACAGAGACAGAGCATGAGCAGGGAAGGGGCAGAGAGAGGGAGACACAGAATCTGAAACAGGCTCCAGGCTCCGAGCTGTCAGCACAGAGCCCGACGCGAGGCTCGAACTCACGGACTGTGAGATCATGACTTGAGCTGAAGTTGGATGCTCAACTGACTGAGCCACCCAGGTGCCCCACTCTGTCTCTGTCTCTCTGTCTCTCTGTCTGTCTGTCTCTCTCTCTCTCTTGCCTGGCTTAAGAAAATATTGAAGGTAGTCAGCAAACACAGGGCACAAACCACCTGCTCGGCAGGGTGAGGCAGCTTAGGGCTGTTCCGGTTTGGGAGGGTTTTTCTATGGAAGATCATCAACAGCATAATCCACACCTGGATAAAACTAAGCACTGACCATGAATTTGCTAAATAAATATTAAGAAACAAATGTAGTCATAACACACACTGGCCACTTGTCTAAAGTTTCACTACTTCATGCTAGGGAATTATAATACACTGACATTTTTAAAAGTTTGCCATCTCTTATTTGAAAAAATTTTTTAAACTATGTGCATAACAGCAACCACCCTGTCATTTTCCTTACATTTCAGGGCTTTTCTTCCCTCCAGAAAAGACAAGTCAACATCTGTACCTAGGGAACAATTGAAATCATCTTGTGGTGCTAACTGCTCATTTTCACAGCACTACATGAACATCACTCCCAATGTAGTGACCCCGGCTGCTACCTGGAAATGTTATTTTCTTTGTTAATGGAAATTACTGCCACAGGGGCTGGATTCTTTCACGCCAGGCATCAGCCCCCACAGGCAGCTTTGAGAATCTAGCCACGTGAAGAAATCCAAAGTGTCACCAGGCTAGCAAAACACCAGTCTAAGAGTTTGAGTTAGAACATCACTCAGCTACATTATAACAACAACTCTTCTAAATTGGAATCATCTTCACCAAACATCTGGGAAGCTCCCCACAGGAGAAATGATGACTTCTGGGTAAGAGAAGATGCTGACTTTTATCATAGTACAAAAGTCAGTTTCCATTGTCCTGGACAAATCAGCAGATGTGCTGTTTACCTTTAAGGAAGCCTGGAATCTATTTTAGCTCAGCCTTGAAACCCAGACATCTTAGGTAATAAGTACAGATATTTAAATTCCATAACAACTGCCCGGTGTTTACAAACATTTATTTCTTTATAGATTTCTCTTCCACAAAATGTATATGTGGTTGTAAGGAGGAATTTTGAGGGTTCAGCTGTACTTTAACAAATGTTATGATGTCAGTGTTCCTCCAAGCAAGTGGCAGCCCTATAAAAATTATTTTTTATTTTCTAAGCTTTGCTTTGTGGCATGGGCTAAAAGAAAAGAACAATATCAAGGGTCTTGCTCCTCTCTTTATTACACTTTTACATAAAATATTAAATGGTAATACTATATCATGTAATAATGTATTAGATCATAGACTCCTCTCTCACTACTGTATCCTGAAAGGAAGCAATTTTCAATCAACTCTTAATTTAGGAAACTCTTCAATGCTCAAATGGAGAAATAAAGCGACCCTAAGATGAAAGTCAAAATTACTCTGATGTTAAAAATGACTCTTTTGCAAGCAAATGTGTGAGAGGTATGCCTCTTTCTGGGCTGCCTATTGATGACGTCATCTCCCCATCATGGAAGAAGGAACCTTTGGAGCGGTCTTTAACCCGTCCCTTTACCTCACTCCTCACATACAGTCTCCCCTTGTTCTGGCACTACCCTGTCTCTGTTCTATGTCTCCTTACATCCTTCCTGTTACTAATCGAATTCACATCTGTAGCAACTCTCGTGTGGAATATTTAAAATGAGCCTCCTAACTGTTCTGTTTCTCATCCCTATCCTTTCCATTCCATCCTGTATATATAAGCAGCCAGAGTCATCCCTGAACGACATTATTACTTTGCTGAAAAGCTTTCAATGCCAATTCTTTGCTTTTAGAAAAAAAAACCCAGCCCTAGGCTATCATTGTATCTCCCACTCTCAGTCACGAGAGAGCTCCAGCCACACAGGGTTACAGTTCTCCCCTAAACAACATACACTGTTCCGTCCCCTTGTATTTGGCTCAGAAACTTTTTGGACACATAATGCATACCTTCTCCACGTCCTCACTTTTGAATGTGGAAATTGAGTCTTGAATGTCCACAGAGATTCAGCTTAAATGTCAGTTCTTCTGTAAAACCTTCCCCAGTATATCCGACCACAGCCAATTTCCCTCACTTTCCGGTTGTGTTGTGTATACGTCTAAGGTAGCACTTACCACACTCTTCTTTGTAGTTCTTTTGTGCACGCTGTCTCTCTTACAAGACTACAAGCTCACAGAGGGAAGACAGCACACAGTGTTCATCCTTGTACCTCAGCAGTACCTGGTACACAGTACCTTGCTCAGAGTGATGGGCACAATAAATGTAGAATTGAACTGAACAGACCTTACTTCAGCCTGATGTAATTGAGAAGCAAGACTGTCAGTATTTATAATAAATTCTATCTTTAACTACAGCTGTGTTGTTATAATTGCTGCTTATTTAGAGAAAATACTGAATGCATCTTTCAATCAAGCTTTGAAACTACAGTAACTATTCTAAGTTTGAATTACCTTATTAAGAAAAGAAGTCGAACAGCAAGAACACTGAAATCTGTAGTAAAATAATGGCGATGAACAAAGGCCTTTTACAGTAGATTCAGCTGTACAAGTTCAGCCAATAGACCACAAAGACAGTCTTTTTTTTTTTTTTTCTCCAACCAGAATATAAAAAGGGCAATATTAAGCGTGGTAGTGAAAACTAGCTAGGAGACACTGGGTAGAGCCTTAGTTCTCAATCAGTAACTGCTCCTTGCTCCAGATGGATCTGGATCTACTCCCACTGAAGGGCTGAGTCGACTTGATCCCACTTAATTTCCAAGTCTGACAAAATCACAACTTGGAAGTGGCTTAACTACTGGCAGTTGTTAAGCACAGTAAATCCCTTCTCCTTCTCTAACCCCCTCACAAAGGTCCTACATTCGCAACTTTTTTTTTTCATACCAGATGTTCTGTTGACATTAACACATTCCTATCAAATGCTTATCAACATTGCTTCTTCTTTTCCACTGCAAGCGGGCTTTATTATATGGAGCATTTGATTTAATCCCCAAACGGTTTATTCATTACACAGACAGTTCATTGCACAATGTGTATGGCGGGGAGGAATGACAAGGAAAGTCGAGCTCAGAATAGGGTGGGATCCATTCAGGAGTGAATATTACCACAGTTGATAATTGAGGACAAGAGCTCCTAGAGTCCCCATCTCTCAAAAGGACTTTTTGAAACTCGCTAAATAGAACGATCCAAATGTTGTCACCATCCCTAGCCCAAAGCTTCTTCCTTGGGAACATGGGGCAGGGGGCAGGGAAGGTACTGCTTTGTTGAATTCAAGTTTTATTTCTGTGTCAACACAGACTCTCTACGTGGCTTCATTAAAATAACTATTAAGCATAATTAACTAGATATTAATAAGAGGCACAACGCAGAGACATGAGCTCAGAATGCTTACCTGAAACTTTGGTCCCGCTCCCCCAAGGCATTCAGCCATCACAGGAAGATCATTTCTGACAACCCATCACCCACTCACCCAACCTTTTTTAAGACTAGGAACTGTAAAGCTTCACAGAAATGGCCATCCCTGTCTTATGAGCAGTAAAAAAACAAAAAACACATGGACACTAGTCCCACTGTGAATAAAGTGTCCTTCACGAAACAATTCCAGTAGGCAGCCTTATGGCACCAGGTGCTATAAGTATTACACAGGATCCTAGGCTATTTCTGTTCTTCATCTCATTTGTAGAATTAGTAAGTTTTTCTGGGAGAGCACATGTTAAACTTTTCATAGTTTCATTTTTTTCATAAGAGCAAACCTTCATGGCTACAAGTGGAATATCTTAAACATTCCGTCTAGCTAAAGTCTCTCATAGGAATTCAGTGCTCCCATCCTTTATCAAATGACTGCGGATGTGATTATAAGGCAAATCATGGGCAAAAAGTTCCTTGATCTACAATTATAAATAGAAAACGAAATACAGGTGTGTCTCACCTTATGCTTATGTCTAGGTTCCTAAAAACTTGAAACTACGTTGCTTTTTGCTTTGTTTTTTTTTTTAACATTTATTTATTTTTGAGACAGGGAGAGACAGAGCATGAACAGGAGAGGGTCAGAGAGAGGGGGACACAGAATCTGAAACAGGCTCCAGGCTCCGAGCTGTCAGCACAGAGCCCGACGCGGGGCTCGAACTCACGGACCGCGAGATCATGACCTGAGCCGAAGTCGGCCGCTTAACCGACTGAGCCACCCAGGTGCCCCGAAACTACGTTGCTTTTGAAAATTAACTGCGTTTTCCAATGGCTTGCATTTTCAGAGATCTTTATCCTTCATTTCTCACTTCCTTTGCATAGGCTGTGGCTCCTAATACTTTAATTACCTTACCCACCTAGTAAACAAATACTTTGGCATACTAAAGGAACTCTCTCTCTTATTCAAACATGGATTTTGATCCATGCCTAATCCCCCACAGCCACCAAAGGGATGCAAAGCGGGGAAAAATTTAGCTCAGGTCCTTAAGGGACTGCCAATCTAAGTAAGGGAGAGAATCGCATCCAAAATTAAGTGTGCGGCAAGGCAGTGTGTAATGAGCACACAAAGGAAGAAGCAGTAACTCTGGGGGTTTGAGGAAAACCCTGGGTGTGTCCTTCGGGAAACAGAAGAAATCTGCCCTGTGGAACTATAGAGCCATGAGTATTTTACTCACTTCGTTGCTTTGGAAATCTAAAATGTTCTTTCTGGACGGTTTTCAGAGTCTTGAACTTAAAATGGGATACACCTTGGGCAAGAGACAGAACGGCGGCAGTCAACTCTGACAGTCAGCTGTTTGGCAGAGTTTCTGCTCTAATAGGACTCGTCACTCTTTCCTCTCACTTCTTTGGCCTATGACAGAAGCCTACAAATGACCCTTAAGGGCACTGTTTAGCCTCCCTGACATCCCAGAGACTAAAAATGTTGTTCATTTCTGGGCAAGCACCTCCAGCCATTTGCTGGTTTCTCTTTCGCTGCATCGTTAATTTGCCATGGTTTGCTGTGATGAGTCTCTGGTATGTGCGACCTGAATACAGCTGAGGTGACAGCTTCTTGTGCTGGCAAAATTCTTTGAAATCCTATTAGGAAACACGAGGCATGGACAATGTATCCAGAAACATTGCTATTCATTTTATAATCATTAACAGGCAGTATGTGAATAAAAAATTTGAAAGCTATTTTCCTGCCAAACTTTAAAATACCTATCCTGGAAACAGACTTCTGGTGATGTACTATTTGTTTCAGATAAAGAAGATTTAAATTGGATCGAGGGCAAAAAACAAAAACAAAACCCAAGATACAATGCCCAAGGTTCTAGTTTTCATTACTTCTTGCCTCAAAATATTAAAGAGATAATGTGCCCATTAAAGACCTGTATACAGTAAAAAAAAAAAAAAAAAAAATACATTAAAAAAATCGACCTTGCTTTTCAAATACTCAGATCCCCAAATCCCAAATGAGGTAAGGAAGAGACACAATCTGGACAATTTTTATTATTATTTTTAAAAAGCCCTATGATTTTAAGAAATCAAAGAATGGAAAAACAGACAGAACCCATGACCAAATACATAACAGTTCCTTCTTAAAATCCCTTTTTCATTTCTATGAGAACAATGTCATCGTGTCCTCCATTTACATAGCTATTTCTTATGTTAAGTTGCCCCAAGGAACATCACATTGCAAAAATGAAAATTACAGCAATAAATTTGATATAAATTACCTAGAAATTTGGAATTTCTTTCCTTAATGACAATTTCTAAGGAACGGACTAACTTCTTACCCCTGAAATGTCTCCCTTTTGACCAGTTGTAGAGAGGGGCAGAGCCAGGGCCTTTATCCCTTTGTGGTGAAGCTTTCCCTGAACCCTTGCAAAAGGCCTACTAGATTTCAGAGGGTTATGCTGACCAGAAACCTGAAGGCTGAACTAGTATTCCATGTAAACTTGCTTGGGTTAAGTGCAGGTGTGGCACACACAAAAACAATCAAAGCTAGGTGGGCGGGGCGGGGGGGGTATCCCTGAGTAAATGAGCCATTCTGATGGGACTCGGGATTCGGACACCAAACGGGACTGGGAAGAAAAGAAGCATGTGAGGGAGATGATGTGTCGCAGGATTCTAAAAGGAAACACAATCCAGGAAAAGCTGAGTGAGAGTGGAATTTACAGACTGCAGGTATGAGATTTTTGGAGTAGTGAGTTAAGTAATTGAGTCCCTAAACGAAGGGAAAAGTTATCCAATGTTTGTTTGTTGGTTGGTTTTACCTTTGGGTGGAGGCCAGGGGATACCAGTTGAGTTAGTAGAGCAACTGGCTCTAAGAAGCTTTCACGGAAGAGGGAGTGAGGTTACTGGAGGAGAGTAGTCCACATACTGGTTGGGAAAACAGACTTTAAAGCCAGACAAAAGGAGGTGCAAATTCAGGTGCGGTCATGAACTCACTGTTATTCAGCAAGGTACTTAACCTAAGCCCTGTTTTTCACTACCTGTGATATACGTGAAATACCTTCAATATCACATAATGATTGAAAAGATTAAATGACGTAACTTATAGAAAATACCTCAGACAGGTCCAACACAAAAACACACAAATAGAAGTTATTAGTGGGGTGACTGAGTGGCTCAGTTGGTTAAGCGTCTGACTGTTGATTTTGACTCAGGTCGTGATCTCACGGTTCGTGAGTTTCAGCCCCCCCATTGGGCTGCATGGCCGATGCAGACCCTGCTTGGGATTCTCTCTCTCCCTCTCTCTCTGCCCCTCCCCTGCTTGCACGTTCTCTCTCTCAAAATAAATAAAAAAACATTAAAAAAAACTTTTAAAACAAGTTATTAGTGGTTACTGTGATTAGGAAATATAACTGCAGTATGTTGGAGGCCATGTTTGAGGAAAAGGGAAATCTAAGAGAAGGATCAACTTCGTATGTATACATAGATGAATACGTGTGTGTGTGTGTGTGTGTGTGTGTGCATCATATATATATATATATATATATATATATATATATTTGCTTTGGGTTCTGCTTTGGGTTTGTCTAACAGATTCTGTTACTCTTGTAGTTTTGGTTGAATAGCTAGCTCCAGATATTTTTCATTTTGTGGAAATATGCCAAAAACTTAACACAAGGCAGATAACGTGAGAGTGAGATTTTACCTTATGAAATGATTGTTTTATTATAGGGCCCCCTGGAACGGTATGCTTCCTAAAAAGAAAGTAATATAAATTCATTTCATGTTTTTATTGAGCCCTTCTGTCATGAAAATTGTAGTGACGGTCCCAGGCAATGTCAGAAGACCTGTGTTCTAACGCTAGTTCCAACTTGGTACTAGTTGAATTGTTAGAGGGCGCTAAAGGATCGAGTACCAGTTCTATCTCGGAATCTATGGACTCTCTGGCCCAGCCATTTCCAGAAGTCTAACGTAGGCAGTGAGGGAAGCCGTGGTGGCAGCAGCTTCAAAGGTTTCAGTAATAAGGGGCCAGTTAAAATTGTTATGGGTGGGTGGATGGGAGTCAGTTGTAAAGCTGTGTATCTTACCACTCCTCAACTTCTAAGGGCTCACACATTACGCAGAAGGTAAGTTTAACCACTGCTGGTTAATGTGGCTTTCTATAAAGAATAAAGTGCTAAATATCGGCAATCTTTGACTTCTGGCGCTTCAACTAAAGCTATGTGGTAACCAGAGTTATAGCAGTGGGTTTAGAGGTGTTCAAAAAGGAAATGGTTACTTAACTGGTAGGGAGTTCCGAGTCAGTGGAGACACTCAGATAGAAGCTGGATGCCCATTTCTTGGGAGGTTTTATGGGAGATTAAAGTATCTGATAAGGGTTGGACTAGAGGACTTAAAAGGATTCCTTCTAGCTCTATGGTTCCAGGGTGAGCACCAATCCACATTGTGCTTCTTTAGTCACTTCTAGCAGCCATCACAAGAGATCAACCTTATGTTAACTTGCTTTCTAAAGTGTTCTGGATAAGAATCCCTGTCTTCTGGATCGGTCTAACTCCAACTGGCCTTAAGCTATCCCTCTCACTACCAATCAGAATCGGAAACTTCCAATAGCTCAAGTACGGTGGCAGCAGGGAAAGGCGACACACCTAAGCCAACAGGAGCAGACAGAAAGGAAGAAAGGAGGAATCAGGATCAAGTGGCTACAAAGTGATGAGATTGTTTCCTATTTATCTGCTTTGATGTGGCTTGGTAAACTACTGCTGAGGACAATTTCAAAAGGGAGAGACAAACACTTAAAGCTAATCATTACAAACCAGCGTGTTAGGTGTCATCCTAGAGGCCTGAGCAAAGTGCCGTGTGAATACAGAGACTGGCCGAGTTTGCTGTGGGAGTGTCAAGGAAATTTCATACAGGAAGTAATGAGCAAGCTGCATCTTGAAGGGTGAGTAGGAGTTGGCTGGGTAGAAATGGAGAGAGGCGTGGTTGGCAGAGGAAAAAAACAATGTTCAAAGCCAGAGAGACATGAAAGACAAACTTGGAGAGTGGTGAATAATTGTGCATGGCTGCAGTGTGAGGTTAGGGCCTTGAAGGCCGTGCTTCTTAGGAAGGATAGGAGCAGGAGACGGGGGGAGAGGCAGGGGCAGACAGTGTGATGGCACTGTAGAGCCCTAACTTTAAGTGAAACAGAGCTTTTGGAATGACTTTGGTTTTTCCTCTGGGCAAGACGGGCAGACACAGGGGGACTTCTTGTCTCAGGCATAAGGGTTAACAGTAACTGAGGAGAGTTTAGTCACGGCCATGGGTGTGCTCATGGCCAGTAAGGCTCCCGGGGTTAAGTGTGCTGCTCTGCACAGTAATGAAAGCCCTGAAGAGGAAGCTACAACGACAGGAGAGGGGGTGCACATATGCTCAGACAACAGACACACACCTTAGTGAGCTCATACATGAGGCACAGGAGCATCTCCGTACGCCGCAGGTAACAACTTGACAATGCAGCCTTTTAAAAACATATACTTTTGGAAAGAGCAGTTATATCTTATAGCATGTACCTACACATCTGTGAACTTAACACAGTCCTTCCACTGTAGAAGGACTTAAGAGTGGCTTCAAGCTGGGGCACCTGGGTGGCTCAGTCGGTTGAGTGACCGACTCTTGATCTCGGCTCAGGTGGTGATCTCAGAGTTCGTGGGTTCGAGCCCCACATGGGGGTCTGTGCTGATGGCACAAAGCCGGCTTGGATTCTGTCTCTCCTTCTCTCTGCCCCTCCCCTGTTTGTGCGCTCGCTCTCTCTCTCTCTCTCTCTCTCTCTCTCTCTCTCTCTAAAAAAAAAAAAAAAAATAGAGTGGCTTCAAGCTGAAATCCACTATTACCTGCAACAACTCCCATTCCCAACGACTGCTCCCAGCCACTGCTCTGGATTAGAAGTAGAAACTCAGAAAAGAGGAACAAATAAACAAATCTTCCTGTGAGGCCAGGAACCCAACCAGAAATCTCCCCTTCTGTCCAGAACATTTCCAGGCCCAATGAAACCCATCCTGTGTTCTCAGTTCCACCTGCCACTCCAAAGAGCTTTACCCCCTGCCTGCCCCCCAACACCGTGTTGGCTCTGTCCAGAGGGCTTCTGAAAAGAAATTAACATTTAAAAAATATTCTCATTTTTTTCTGTTATATTCAAAGCAATTATTGTTAGAATGAACTATTTGTGAGAAAGCTCAGTGTTGGGTGCTCCAAATGCAGCATGTTTCATATGCTGACACGAGGCTGAAGTTTTGGGTGTGGTACTGAGTCATCCACATGCTCTTGTTTGAGCCCCCTTGTAACTGGGTGCAGTGTGTGTTCAGCTAAACAAAGCGAACTGGCCCAAATGACGATCGAACCCATGACCTCATTAGCAGTATAAGTTTTAATGGCCGTGTGTGGTTATTTACTGCTGCTCATATGCAACATGGCTCCACTCATTTCAAAGGCTTAGCAGACTTCTCTAGACCTAGGTAAGCAAATCAATCCCCCTTTGCTAGGGAGCAAGAGAAGGTCGTCTTAGAAGAATGGCTTAGGTTGAAAGCAGCCTGAGGATTTTTTTAAGTTTTTATTTCAATTTCAGTCAGTTACCATACAGTTACATATATTAGTTGCAGGTGTATGATATAGTGATTTAACACAGCCATACATCCACCCACCAGCCTGAAGAATTAGATTCTCTTTCTTCCTGTTCTCAGTGAAGTAGCAATATCTAGAACCTTTTGAATCAGCTTTGTGTCCCCTATAAAGCAGTCTTGAAAGTAGCTGTGTATAGCAAAAGGAAGTTGAGTTCTGGGCAATCCCAGAATTAATTAAAGCTTCTGAAGAATTTATTTTGTGGCTTTTTCGAATCTTTTCTTTCACCACTAGGAAGGACACAAAAGTTGGCATTTGAATGTATACACGTAAAAAGGAGGGTTCAAAATGGGACCAATATCGTGCTGATCCAATTTGAATGATGAAACCTATAGTTCTAATATGTGTAGTTACAGGATCATTTTCGGAGTTGAGGTAAATAGTATAAAATTAATAAAAATGAGTTTTCTGAACATGAGACAAATTGTCAATCTATGCTTTATGACTCTAAGGCATTTTCTTCACTTTAAAATTCTAAACATATGGGAAGGGCAAATGTGATACTCATTCTCAATAGAATGCATTAAATACCATTTTCCACCTTTAACAATTCTTAGCACCCATGAAACTCTTGCTCCAGTAGAACTTTTTCAAAAGTTACCATTTGTCCATGCCTATTTTATTATATAGTATGAGTTCTTAAATTTCTTTTGCTATGAAGCAGCTCAGATAATGCGGCTCTTTAGGACAAGCCTTTTATGGCAAATGTTTGCTCTTTATTTAAAAGGTGAAAGAGGGGTGCCTGGGTGGCTCAGTCGGTTAAGCTTCTGACTTTGGCTCAGGTCATGATTTCACGGTTCATGAGTTCGAGCCCCGCATCGGGCTCTGTGCTGACAGCTCTGAGCCTGGAGCCTGCTTCGGATTCTGTGTCTCCCTCTGCCTCTGCCCCTCCCCTGCTCGCACTCTGTCTCTCCCTCTCTCTCTCTCTCTCTCAAAAATAAACACTAAAAAAATTTTTTTTAAGTTGAAGAGAATGTAAAAAAAAAAATCTGAAAGTTGTTTCTACAACAAATATATTTATAACGCAAGATAAAAGGGCTAACAATAAGTGTTTAGCATTTAAAGAACATAAAATTGTTATCAATGATGAAAAGGAAAGTTTTCCAAAGGCCACTATTTGGGCCTTCCACATTTGAGGTAGTTTCAAGTTTGAGAGAAGGGTACAGATCACGGACAAGGGCTTTGTTGTCTTTGCCTTTTAAGGAAATCTTCGAAAAAGTACTTTCTCATGCTTATAAAATAGCAACTAAAAATTTACTATTATTTGCCACACAACGTCTAAACATTCAATTATTTTCAAGTACTCAAATTACTAGCAACATTGTCCTCTAGAAGCGGTAAGAACATATTATCTGTATGATACTCTATCTAGATGGGAGTAATCGCCTTGAGCATATATTGGTGTAAGCATCTTATTCTTCTAAGACAGTAAGACACAAATCTCTTCTTTTGTTCATTCAGGTCCTCATGATTCAAATACTTGAGATACTTATAAGGAGACTCAATATTTATTTTGTAAATGTGCAGACAAAAGTAAATACATTATTAAATGCCTACAGAGTGATTTTAGACTGCATCTAATATAATAATGATTTCATATAACATTTATGTTCTAATTTATCTCTACCACTTCAGTTTTTCATCTGAAAAAGAGAAGAATATCTCAAGCAATGCTTCTCAGGAAAGGAGGTAGATATCAATTTAGTGTACTGAAACAAAATATGAATTCATTTTCATGGGACAAGAGAGAAATTGAAACTAAACTATTAACCTTTAATTTTCTTTATTTGCCAAGCATCAGGGCTATAACCCAACTGGTTCTAGTTACACTTTGGTGAACTGTGTGAGTGTGTGGACACACACACACACACACACACACACACACACACTCTTTTTTCAGTGTGCTCTGTTTCTGAGGTTTTAATTTTTTCCACAGTAAGTTCATTTTTCTCTTTAAAATATGTGTTATTAGTCTCTCAAAAGAACTCAATACCTTGTATATGGTCCTTTGATATTAACAATTTATACTCATCCCTGGAATTTGGACTTCTTTATCCATATCGGATAAAAACAAACCAAAAAATGGTATAAAGTGTTTTGTTTTTGCTCAAAGTGGACAAGGGATGGGCCAAATGAAATGATTTCATAAGTTGCTTTAAATACATTTCTACTTTTATTACAGATGCAGAGTATCTGTTTATCCAGTGCCACCTCTGACTCTGGCAAATTTCACTTTCTATCTCAGATTATAATTATTCATATAACTTACCTTTCCTACTATATTATAAATTTCTAATGCAAAATTTAGACCAGATTTTCAGGATGAACTGTTTAAACATGATTAAAGGGGAAATAGCAGCCTCCCAGTACAAAGCAGTCAAGTTTATAGATAGATGTAATAGGGTCAATTTCTTGTAGTTTCCCCTTTTCTTATGAAAGGCCAAGAATCAAGAGCTCTGACATCACAAAAGCCTATTTTCAGCTTCTCTCCACCTTCAGTTCTTTACAGATGGCCTTTCGTGCTTTTCTACGCAAAGGCATTGTGCCTGTAGCTCTTTAAAGCCACCCGGGGATTCCAGCTGGAGACTATGAAGATCTGAAAGATGTGATAAGGTATTGGGAATCTGACATACTCACTACACTTAATTTCTGTGGTAGTAGGTGCTTTATGAATTCAGATAGTTCTCTCTAATTCAGGAGCCATTACCCATACTGGGAATGGTTCTTATTCTTTAGTTTCTCCTTCCACATTCTGCTGGCCACATCTCTATACCTTAGCACAAATATGCAATGATGATAGAGGGCATTAAACTAGCATTTAGAAAGAGGATTCCAGATTTCCACAGATTCTATTTAGCCATGCTAACTTATGAATAATTTTGAGTAAAGGGTATATAACAATTTAGGTTCCAAACTACACCTTAAATTAAATGCTTATGAAATCTGAGAAACAATTTCTCATTTGGTAATTTATACACTGAAACTAACAAATTAGGTACGAGTTTTAGAAGTCAGGCCAACCTGCCTTTTGTAAACAGGCACCAAAATGTAGGCTGCAAATTGAGCTAATTATTTTTGTACAGTGTTTTTGATACGTCTAATTTACTTCTCCAAAAAGTGTATTTTAGTCAGGAGTCGCCACAGACACTTGCCAAAAACAGTCTGGCCTTACCATCTCCAGAATAAGCTTCCGTGACAATAGTGCAGTTAGAAGTGACTCATGTACAGCTTTTCTTCTCAGAAGAAAAATCAATCTGAGTGATGCTACCATGAGGACTAATATTAAATGGGGGGGGGGGGCTTGTTTAAACTAATTATTCTCCATGAGCCAAGTCCAGTTACCTAAAATAATCAATAAGAATGATGACAAAATAGTCCACTCTGAGAGGGAAAAATATAATTATGCTGCTTACAGTGGTTTAAAACTCATACTGCTTTAGAAAAATGACAGATTATAACACTAAATACAAAAGCAAATTTGGTTTACAACAAATCTAGTCACCCAGAAGAACCCAATCTAGCCAGGACCTTTGAAAGTAATAAAGTAGGTCTGTTAGCTATTTCTAATAGCTCAAAAATCTTAATAGAAAACGAACATTTGTAACATGCAATTGATCGCGCTCTCTCTCTCTCTCTCTCTCTCACACACACACACACACACACACACGCATGCACAAAACAAACCTCACTCACACAAAACAAACTCCTAAACAAAACACATCACCTTTTATGTGGTCACCCTGTTCCTTAGAAAAGAACAAACCTCCATGGCTAATTCCTCAGAATTAAGTAATGCAACAAAGTAGCTTTGTTAAGAATCAAGCTCCAGACACTGCCCACACACCTGCATAATTATTTCACTGCTAAGAGGTGTAAGTACAACAGAGTAAACAAAAAGAAAGATCTGTTAACCTTGAATGGTAGACCACATTTCTGTTTTATGAAATAAGAGCACATCTATTAATCACTTATATGTTCTAGAAGAATTACCACCAACTTGAATTTACATAAAGAAATAGACCTACACTTTGCTGGGCAACTTAATGGCCAAAATGTTAATGAATCTTCTTTGTCTGAGACGTTTGTGTTCATCTATATTAGTTGTGATTCTCTTCCATATTAAAGTATATACTCTAAGTACTAAAAGAGAGGAAATAAATTTGCCTCTGCTTTCTAACATGTAACAGCCATAAATGCAAGTAGCTTGGCAAATACTAGACAGTGTTCTTCTTCAGCTGGGACAAGGAATATTTCTACTTTGAAGATTTGACCACTAAGAAATATAGTAATTTGTGGGCTTTAGTATGTCACCATGGATAAACTTCTATCAGTAATTTTGAGCTCTCCATCCTGCTTCCTATTTGCTCTAATCTTTCCTGCTTTTACTTAGTCTCCAAGGACAAGGAAGGAATAGTCTATTTAATGGTTCTACGTTATAAGTCTTCACAAAGTCTTTCTGCTGTCTATACAGAAATTATGCACTTTTACAACTGGGAGGAAATTAGCCTATTTATTAGTTTTTCGTTCAGTCTATAATCAAAGTTTCAATTAGGAGAACATAAAACTTGACTATGACAGGTGTTCAATTTTAAAACTGTGTGTTTATAAATACTTAATCGAGGATAGGCATTTCATTTAAAAAGTACCCGGTCCCTTTTTAGATTTAGCTTTTAGAGATTAAGGGACCACAAACAAACTAGATCACTGTCTTCTATAAAATGGTTAGCTTTTTAAAAGGAACAAAAAGGGTAGGGCACCTGGATGGCTCAGTTGGTTAAGTGTCTGACTCTTGATTTCGGCAGAGTCTGTGGGATTGAGCCCTGCGTTGGGCTTTGTGCTGACAGCATGCAGCCTGCTTCAGATTTTCTCTCTCTCAAAATAAATAAATAAACATTAAAAAAAAGAAGAAAAGAAAAGAAAAAAAAGGGCACTCAACCAGATATTTGTATGCCCATGTTCACCCCAGCATTATTTGCAATAGCCAAAAGGTTGAAGTCCCACAAATGCCCACAGATAAAGGGATAAACAAAATGTGGTAGATACATAGAATGAAATACTATTCAGCCTTTTATAGGGGAAAGATATTCTAACACATGCTACAACATGGATGAACCTTGAAGGTATGATGCTAAACCAAATAAGACTATCACAAAAGGACAAATACTGTATGATTTCACTTATATGAGGCATGTATAAGAGTCCTACTCACAGACAGAAAGTAGAATGATGGCTGCCAGGGGTTGGGGGGTGAAGAAATGGGAAGTCAGTGTGTACAGAGTTTCAGTTGAGAAGGATAAAGAAGTTCTGGATATGAATGGTGTTGATGGCTGCATATCAATGTACAGAACTATACACTTAAATTTGGTTATAATGGTAAATTTCACATTATATATATTTCATAATAAAAAAGGGTATATCTGAGTAATATCCTGAAAATAATAGTCTACCGAATCACAGATGAAGACAGAGAAAACCAGATATTCTACTTTTTTAAAAAGGACATCTCTACCCAGTGAATCTTCAATTTCACAGTTTATTTTTTATCTTGCTTTGTCCTTCCCTTTTATTCCTAAAGCCCAAAGTTCATTTCATTCCATCTGTAAATTTTGTGATTTATGGGGTTTTAAGATTGAAGAACAAACTTCAAGACCAATTGTTACATTTTTAAAAAATGTATTCTTCTCAAAGTCTAGTCTATTATTTACATGTGGCCAGAGAGTATAATTTTATATCATATAGAGGTATAATTTTGTAATAAGCATTGTCCTTGTCTACAGTATTAATCCAAGTTAGTTTTCTTCCAGCTAGTCTATACAGCCCTGTGTTATATACTTTTTATAATTCCATCTGTGGATTTTCTGGAATTTGACATAATGTTCCAAAATTTCAATCTTAACTCCTATCTAGAATTTGTGAAGAATTATCAATCCATGATTTATACAATTTATAGTAACTCTCTTTCAAGTTCAATATTTTCATGACAAAGCTGCAAAATGTAATTTCTCAGAACAATTTATTTTGTCTTCTCTTAAATGTCGTGGTTAAGAGCTTGGATTTTGCAGTCAGGTGGCCTAGGCTTGAATCCTGGTTCTACCACTTACCAGATATGGGAGTGGATAAGTTATTTAAATTCTGCACATCTCGGTTTCCTCATTTTTAAAACATGGTTATTAATACCTACGAGTTGGGAGTAGCATGCATATAAATCAAAGCCCCTGTGCAGTATCAACATGTAGCAAGTTTTAATAAATGGGCAGCTATTAATAATAATACCATCAACAGCAGCTTGTAGCAATGATAAGTGCCCCCTATTGGACCAAAAGATATTATACTGCAGCTTTTCTCAATGACTCCACAGTTTTGACTCTAAGATGAATCTAGAAAAAAGAGCAATTGTATATTGTAAGGAGTGTTTTCTTTTGTTTCCCTCTTCCAAATAACTCCATTCTTATGGTCATGTAAGCAATAGGAATGGAGCCAGACAAATATGAAAACACACACACACACGCACACACACACACGTACGTACGTCTTGTGTGCCATATGCTATTTCAGGAAGTTGTGTAAAAAACATGAGAAAAAAGGTGAAAAATAAACAGGAAGAGCCACAGACTGCAATGAGGGTAGCGACGTATACAAATGTAGGCAAATTTCCAAGCTCAACTATTTGACTGATTCACTCAGAATCACGTTGTTGTCCGAAAAATACACTATAATTCTTCTGGCAATACCCCTAGGAAACAGATCCACAAGTCCGGAGAAGTTGAATATTTTCATCCCTTCTTATCAATGGAGGCAAAAGAATTTCGTATTTTCTTTAAACAAAACCAAACCGCTACTACAGTTACCGCTACTAAGGATTTCTAAAGTACGTAATATTTGATACTGGGATTTCTGCCACAGTTTCATTACAACGTACAAAGGCTTTCTATACTCTCCACTCAGACTCCCCAACTAGAAAGAAAACTGGTAATTTTATGACAGACTTACGTTTTTGAAAACATGCTCATTGGGATACTAATGGCATAAGGCAATGAATGGAGTGGGAGGATAAAAGGGCTCTGTGGTCGAAAAAGTGGAAGTCTGGGAAACACAACATTCTAGATCTCACTCCTAGAGGTCCACAACACTATTAACATAACAGGTTCTAAGAAGTCCTGCAGTGAGCACAGCTGTTTAAATTTGTTTAGCCAGTGTTCCCCAAACTCAATTTGGCCACAGAATCCTTTTTTTCAAAGCAATAACCAAGGAACCAGGGCTCCTTATAACAACTTATTTTTGGAAAGGGATAATAAATTGCCTCTGATTAGCTATTGAAAGAGTAATTTCATATGTACCTGTCCCAAAGAAGCAGTCACTGGCAGAATTTGCTAAAGTCCCAAAACGAGTCCATGATGTTTCAGGTCAGGGAAAAAAAAATCCAACTTGCTTCAGCTAGCATTTACACTATCTTTAGCAAGTTCGAGTCATTTCCAGAATGTGTGTCTTGACCCCTTTACTACCTGTAGGTTTTTAATCAAGTCCAAACACTCAATTCTAATACCTGTGTCGGTCTAAAAATGAAGGTGACCCTCTATGCCTATGCTTTTCTTTCTGGGCTGCACTGTAAGCTAAGAAAACAGTACAGTTGTGAGCTACACCTTTAAATATAAGAATACTAAACTCAGTTACCAGCATTTTATGAATTGGTAGTATGAGCTACATTTATGCAATTCTGTAATAAAGTAATGAATGTTCCACAATGTTAATCCAGAAACAAAGCAGTGACTGAATACTACTACATTCCCCTGACACCTCCCTAACATCCCTATGAAGTAGATAGAACAAAATACTGTAATTACTACTTTGTCTATTGGAGGTTAAGCAACGTACACCAAGTACCAGTAGTCAGCAGGGACCAATTTCCTATTGGACAGATACATGTACAATATTACAGCCACAGAAACTATCAGATAATCACCCTGAAATGTGAGCAAAAACAGGAAATTCCTTTACTAATAGCTTATTATTTAAGGAGTTTTCTCATTTTGCAATAATTTTGGAACAAATATAAACTTGGACCCCCGAATATCAGATGGCATGCTCGATAGCTCTTTGTGAGTTTGGAAATTAAAGACAAAGTCTTAGCAACTGCAGTGGGGCATTCATGACTCTGTCCTCATGTTAGAGGAAACGAAAATAAGGAAGCTACAATTAATTCTGGGTGAGGTGAATGATTAGGGCTACCAGGCTGCGGTATCACTTTCTTCCTAGGTCCCCTCTTTCATTTCAAAAGTACATAAAGGTATGTAACAACATGTATAAGATGAAATAGACTTCAACAATTTTTAAAGAGCCTAAGAAAGGAGACCCAGTATTACTGTGGAAATAATACATTTTGGTAAGCTGCTGACATCTGGCCACTTGTTTTCGAGTTATACAAAATAAAGCTGGCCTTTGAAGGTAAACACTTCACAATGTCTACGGCAGAACACATGTAATCACGGTATTTTATATTATGGTAATATGTAGCAATAACATTTCACCAGAGATCAGGCAAATGGTTGAAGAGAAGAAAAAAATCTGATGTGAAAGGAGTCAAGAATGTTGACAATTTAGGACAGGCAAAGAAGTTAAGGTATCAGGTTCAAGTTTCATAAGTTTTGTTTTTTTAATGTAGAAGCAGAGGTAACGAAAATTGGTCTTCACCTGGTAAGTGTGTACTCCCTGAGTCCTGAATGCAAATTCATGGCAGAAAAAGTACCTATGCATCCACGCAATCTTTTGTCTCGACCGATCTTCCATGTTACAAACAGTGGGCTGTAATGGAAGATAAAAATAGGGTCAATCAATCAATTCAACTCAAGCAAGTTATTTATTGAATATTTACTATATGCAGGGTTAAGTGCCTGAGATATGAAGACCACATGAAAGGCCCCCAAGGGGCTGGGTCTAGCCCAATGGGACTGCATTTAACAATAACTATAGCTAGAATATATTGAGTATATCCTATAAGTTAGGTGGCACAATAAATGTTTTAAACAAATTATCTACGTTAATCCTCATCAACAACTCTCAGACGCTGAGTAATGCTATTACCAACACACCTATTTTACAGATGAGGCAGCTCCACAGTTAATTCATAATGAAATAGGAACATCAACCTGGGCAGTCCTGACTATAAAGCCTTCGCCAGCATGGCTGACTGCCTGAGTCCTCATTTAAACCTCAAGTTACTAATTGATTTGTTAAGTCCAGTTTAGAGAAACCAACCAACCAAACAACAACAACAACAGAAAACCCAAACCACCCAAATTTCAACAAATACTGAATATATCAGGGCAAAGTACTGTGAAAGCAGTTATGGGAAATACAAGGTTGCCTAAAGCATAGTCATAGGAGCCAGTACAGAAGGCAGGCATGTTCACAGCTAACTAACACAAGGCAAAAGAAAATAAGTATTCTCAACTGTGCCCAAAATGCCATAAATCAATCTATGGGGACAGAAGAAAATTTCATCAAGTTTGATTATCTTCAGCTTGGCCTAGAAAAACGAGTAGGGTTTGGAGAGGTAAAGGGCAAGAGCAAACATTAACAAAGTAATGCTCTGAAACCAGAAAAATTATTTTAATTTTTAGATAAAATTACTGTCAACAAATACAATCTCTCAAGCATCAAATACAATGGCATCAAGAAAGTAATATAGTTTTAAATGAAGTTTAGTACAGTAGACGTTTGGATGCTGCAGCAAACCAGCGACGGCCTGAATTAATGGGTAAGTGTAAAAACAATTCTTTTCTGGTTAGAAGAAACTCTGTATGTCACTTTTTATGAAATAAGTTAATTTACACATTTTAGCACATTGTGTAAAGAGAACTACCCTACAGTTGGGGGTGGTTCATGTTAATTTGAGTATTCACAGTATTATTGGTATAATATAATACATTTCTGCTTTCTAAAAATTTAAATTTTAGGGGAACATACCATATGTCATATATTTCTAATAATATGCTATCGAGTTGGAGAACACATTCTGTATTTAAAGTGCTCTCTAGTTAGCAGTTGGGAGAAAAGATCCTGTTCAAGTACTTCAATCACTCATCTCAAACATTTAAATAACGCCGAATTCTGACAGGTAGCCACAATGGCAGACAGGTTCCCAAATAAACAACGTATACAAAGCAGGGAACAGTACTAAGTACTACCTTCTTCCAAGAACCAAATGCCCAGAGGAAGTGAAAAAAAATGACTTAAGTATAAGGCCAAATTATTATCAATGTTAGTATTCAAGTTTTGGATGACCTACATTAAAGGTACTAAGATAAAAAGCAAACAGAAGATTCCAGGTTTCCTGTTTCCACTCATATGTACCTAAACATCTAATAACCTGAGACAAGATACTGATGCTCCAGTGGGACCATTTCTCTAACTGCTCTTGACTAAGAATTATCAGGAAGACGAGAATTAAACGTTTAACTCATACGAATACTACTATCCTAAAATCCACATATTTTCTTTACAGGTGAATTTCATCTCTTTACTTCTCACTTTGTAATTTGGTAGAGTCACTGTCAGCAACCATTACACAGACAGTAAGATACCAATCTTCTCCCATAACAGCACCTACACAAATCATCTCTACATAACACATCCTTTGGCAGATTCAGAATCAAGTGAATCACACTGTAACGCATATACGAACATGTCTTTAAAATACCATGATGGCTTCTCAACGACACAGAACTAAGTGGTATATTCTCTTCCTCAGTGACTTGAGAAACCTAAAGGTATGAGTGAATTCATTCCCTATCAAAAACCCGAGAAATGAAAGTCATCTAAAAGTGCTTTTACCTGGCACCTGGGTGGCTCAGTCAGTTAAGCAACCTACTCTTGATTTTGGCTCAGGTCATGATCTCATGGTTCCTGGGACTGAGCCCCACATTGGGCTCTGAGCTGACAGAACAGAGCCTACTTGGAATTCCCTCTCTCTCTTGCCCTCTCTCTCTCTGCCCCTACCCTGCTCACACACTCCCTCTGTCTCTCTCTTTCTCTCGAAATAAAGAAATAAACTTAAAAAATATATTTAAAAGTGCTTTCCCTTCAATTATCTTATTTATCCCACTAAAATATATATGCACATCATTCTTACTATAATCCTCATCTCCTCATTCAAAATTTGAAGGGTAAACAGAAGAAAAATACAAATTAATCACTAGGTTCTGAACTACATTGGAGGGCATTCAAGACACATAGTAGGGGAAGTTATATGTGGTTTCTTATAATGCTATGCTATCGCTGAATTCAAGGGGTAGGGGTGTGAGAGGGTAAGCCAGGTAGCCTGGGAGAAAAGGTACTCCTTTCCATCATCAGCAAGGGCATGAAGATGTAATAGAGCACAGCACTTTGAGGGAACGGAAAGTAGTCTGCGAATCTCGAGAACATGCCATGGTCTCTTTCATATTTAACATTTTATGAATTTTAGGCGCTGCGGACTATTTGCTCTCAAGAGCTCTCTTTACCTCACAACAGGTAATGCAGATGCAGAACTGTCCGTACTTCCCCTGTTCCTTACCTGCCCCGGGGCAACATCTACTCTGGGGGTTGGTATGGTGGGGAAGCATGTGTGTCAACGATGGGAGAGGCTGCTACTTTATAACTGCACTGTGTTTAAGATAGATGCCTGAAGATGGAAGAAACCAGACTTTTGGTAGACAGAATCAAACTATGCCTTCAAAATCTCGGGCTGTAATTTCTCATTTACAAATGCTTATCCGGTGTACTTTATAAGGATCACGTACATGTTCAAGCAAAACAAAACAGCAACAGACCCAGAGACACAGAGGACAAACTGATGGCTGCTAGAAGGAAGGGGGCTGAGGCAGATGAACGAAGCAGGTGAAGGGGGTTACAGGGTACAAGGCTATGTTATGTACACCATAGGGAAGATAGTCAATAATATTGTAATAACTTTGTATGGTGACAGACGCTAACTAGACTTCTTGTGGTGACCATTTCAGAATGCCTGTAAATACTGAATTACTAGGTTGTATACCTGAAGCTAATACAGTATTGTATTATGATTATTCTTCAATGGAGGATTTTTAAAAAGAACACACACATGGGATTAAAATAAACCAAAATACCTACACACAACATCTGATGGGGGAAAGAACTTGGGAAGTAAAGAATTTTCAAGTAGACTGAAACAGAATAAACATCACTGAGCACAAGAGATTGCATCTTGTGTGTGATAATGACTGTACAGGGGAATGACGGGAACATTCAATCCGTATTACCTAAAAATAGCAACAAAAATTTTTCTTTTCCCAATGCACAGAGGGAATAGGCAATTTCATTCTTAAATGTGTTATTTAAACATGTATGAGTTCCCAAAAGGACGCACCACATCAACATAATCAGAGATAGATCAACGTAGAAAAAGGGATTTGTGCCTGTGGAGAGGAGCTGCTTGGCGACAAGGAAATAAGGAAAACAGTTCAGAGTAAGACAAAGATTGAATGTTTTTGGAAAATACTTTTACCATATGGTTTGAAGCCACCTACATATACTAAAAAAAAATACTACAAACTAGAAGGGGGCTCAAAATGAAATGAAATATTAATGGAAATGTTTATCTGAGAGTAACCAGACAGAGCTTTTTAAGGAATTTTCCTACTTGTGAACATTTTGTACCATTACGTTCTGAGAAACCTTTTGAAGGAAAGTAAACTCTCTCCATTTTTCCAAGTCTACGGACAGGAAAAGGAAGTAACCACCTAATCTAGGTGAATCCTCTCTGCCAACTGGCAGCCAATAATACCATCAGGTCAATAGTAGTGGCTCTCAGGGAAAAGTAGTTGCATGGAATGAGCAAAAGTACAGAAAAGCAAGGTAAATCTGAACAGGATACTCCCAGTCCAAACTGCATGCCACTTCCCACATCCCTACTACTGAAGCAGACCAGAACAGATTAGACAGATTTCTGTGGGAGACATACAGCTATGAAAAAGGTATATTTACCTAACAATATTTTACCACAAATCTCCTCCATACCAAGGCAGAAACAGGTGAAAACAAAATAGCCTTAGACATTTGCAAGTCCCCGATCTGGCAATTTTCTCTTCCCTAGAATGAGATTTTTAGTTAGTAATGTTAACAATCTGGTATCGATCCCCACCAGTCTAACGCTACTGACTACAACAGAGTATTCCACAAGGCTATTCGTATTATACACAGATATGGGAAAAGAGAAGCTACCTAGTTATGGTTCTTTTCTTTTGCCATCAAAGAATGCTTGCTTCTCAACTATGCTCAGGTTCTGCTACGCAGTTCAATAATCCAACTGAAATACTCATAACACCCAACTCAATACCATAATTGCCCCAGAACTTAGGAGCTCATGGGAAAACAGAAATGGTGGAGTCTTCCCTCCACCACCAGGTTAAAACATTTCACTTCCTGTTTCAGCGCAGGGAAGTGACATATCTCATTTACAAGTCATACAAACTACAGATTCAATTTGTAAAAAGGCACTCAATGTGGTTAAATCCTGTATTAGTCTACTTGGGCTGCCATAACAAACTACCACAGACCAGGCGGCTTAAACAATAAAAATTTATTTTCTCATGGTTCTGGGGACTGGAAAGTACAAGATTGAGGTTCCAGAGGGTTCTGTTTCTGGTGAGAGCTCTTGCTGGCCTGCAGAGGACTGTTTTGTACTCACTTGGCCTTTTCTCTGAGCATTCAGAAAGAGTGAGAAGTAGCATCTCTTCTTATAAAGACACTAACCCCATTGGATCAGGGGCCCACCCTTATGACTTCATTTAACCTTAATTATCTCGTTACAGGCCCTATCTCCAAATACCATCAGTGGAGGTTAGGGCTTCAACATACTGATTTTGTGGGGCCACAATTCAGTCCATAGCAACCCCCTACAAGAGCTTGAGCACATAGTTCAAAGTTTATATAATTATCTAAGGTTGTTAGCTGAAAGAAATTTTAAGAGGTTGCCTATTTCCTCTTCATTGTACAGGTGAAAAACAAAAGTGATCCAGGGAGACTAAGTGCAGAGTCACCTTGCTAGTTAGTTGTAAAACCTGGCTCGTACTCCAAATTTTCTTACTCGTGCAGGAAAACAAAACTGTGAGTAGCAAGGCTAGATGTCTTCTAAGATACCGGAGAATAAGAAATTCTTAGGAATATGACAGAGGTAAACATGTAAGCACCAATCTCATTCTCCTCCTTCCAGGAAAGGAGAGATTAGCTAAGATGTCAGGACAAACTAGAAATGCTGGATCAGCCCAGAAACACTAGATACAGTTTACAAGCTTCTATACTATTCCCATTAGAAGCCCATAGCAAAACCTACTATTTTATCTTTGGGGGGTCTCCCAACACCCTTTCTGACTCCCTCTCAACCTTTTTCCTTCATTTTTTTCCTACTGTCTAGCCACCCTGGATCAAAGTCAACTGTTCTATCTAATATCTACAAATTTCTGCCAGGTCAAAATTCCCGCCATATGAAAATTTCCATTTACCACTGGTTAGCAACTACTAAGCTAGGTATTGATCTGTTTAATTCATATTACTTAATAAGGCTTTTAAATGAATGAATGAATCATTAATGAATGAATGAGGCTTAACTCTTCCAGATAATCTGAAATTCAAATTAAGAAACCCTGAAAGGAGAACAGTAGGAGGCAGTAAATGGAGGGGGGGAGGGTGCGGGGAGAAGGTAAGGTTCCAAAATACATCTTACACTTTTCTCCTCCTCACCAATCCTTTACTGCAGATAAGGAAAAAACACCAAATCATCATTGCAGCCTTATACAATACTCCTCTCTCTCCAACTTCTGTAAATAGCCTGTATCCCGTGGGGCTCAGGAAAATAAGGAGACCCTACATAAACAGACAGCATGGGTTAGTAGAGAAGACCACAAATATCTGAAAATGGGAATCGGGAATTACCAACCTTTCAGTACTTTTCTTTGCCTGGTGTTCCCAGAAATTCTATCATGGCAGCATTATATCCCTCCCTCGTTTTTATAATGCTAATTTAACTGGCAAATGCCAGAGGAAGAGAGACAGCCTGAAGTCTTACAGATGACTGGGAAGGTTGAATGGTGTGTGTGTGTGTGTGTGTGTGTGTGTGTGTGTGTGTGTGTCTTATAAATCAAGTGTAATGATCACCAGCAAACAACTAGCCAAATCACAAGCATCCTTTAAGGGATTAGATTGATTCTGCCAAATTCCTACCTGAAAGAACCATTTCTTCCTTTTAGCAAGACCAAATCAATGATTTTCAATAAACATAAAAAAAATTCAGTCTCAGGGGCGCCTGGGTGGCTCAATCGGTTAAGTGTCCGACTTCGGCTGGGGTCATGATCTTGTGGTTCACGGGTTCGAGCCCCGTGTCGGGCTCTGTGCTGACAGCTCAGAGCCTAGAGCCTGCTTTGTGGATTCTGTCTCCCTCTCTCTCTGCCCCTCCCCTGCTCGTACTCTGTCTCTCTCTCTCTCTCAAAAATAAATAAAACATTAAAAAAAAGTTAAAAGAAAAATTCAGTCTCAGACTTGATACATTGAGATAGCCTGTCTTATTTTTTAGGGCCCCAAATTAGATGAGAAGGTCTGCCTGCATTGGAAAAAAAAACACTAAATTTACACATATTTTCTAGTCTTAGTTTATACTGCAGTGAGTATTAAACTTAATATAGGTAGCATCTTAAGGATGAGGCTCATAAACTCATAAAATAAACTTTAAATGACAAATTGGTATAGATTTCCAAAATGAAATAATTTATATTCAGAATTCCTGTTCTGAAGCAATTTGCTCAAAGAGCTTTAAGGGTAGAGACTCTGCCTTTACTATGAAAAGAATTAATTATTTTAATATAAAACAGACCAGGCAAAAAAAGACCTTCTAATGAAGTCTTATGTATTCTAAACTCAATATAAGCAAAACTAAGAGAGCTAGGAGAACTGGATTCAGGGGTTTTAGAATGCTTTGATACAGTCAACTTTTATTTTTTATGCCAATTAAAAACTTTTATGGAACTGTATTTGGTACCAAATGTTTGGTTCCATTTTATAACTTGTATGGTGGGTGGTTAGGGAATACTTAATACTTCAAACAGTGAAAACAACTAAAGGTTTTTTGTTTTGTTTTGTTTTGTTTTGTTTTTCACCTGTATCTTAACTTCCCAGCTGATGATCTAGCTTCTCTACCATCTTGTCTTATCCTCAGAACCCACTCAATTACCAGAAATAGGAAATAAATAGGCTGAAAGATTTAAACACTAATATAAAAAGGGCTGTAAAGTAATCTATCTAGCTCCTTCATTCTAGATTTCCATCTTGTTTCCCATTCCAAGGAGATCCAGTGTAATCTGTCAGGTTCATAAGACCTGCAATAAATCTGTGATGTAGTTGTTTATGAAGTTTTCGGGGTTTAGAAAGGTTAACTGTTTTGATTTCAAGGTCCTTGAATTGGATTACTTGCTCCTTTGAGAGAAAAGAGCTGGAGAGACTCAGCTTATTGTAGCAGGAATTCTGCAAGCCCTTCTCATTTTAGGGGTTAGAAGAAAGGCAGGATCTAGGGGCAGAGCACTCAACTGAGACCATATTTTGTATCAGGGCTGCTTAGGTTGCCTTTACCTTCCCCTGTCCCCTCCCCTCTTTCACCTTGCAGGAAAGAGTTCAACCTTGCAAGAACCTCTATTTTGAAATGCCCAAGAGGGTGAGGGTTTGTTTGTTTGTTTTTTTTTTAACATGGAATTGACATCCTCACTTCCAAAGTGCTTTCTAAAAAATCACCTTTATTTCTACTTCCCACCAAAGTAGAACTTCTATACTATAAAAGCACCCATTTCAAATGTAAAATTCAATGAATTTTGACAAATGTGTACATACACATAACCTAAAGTGCAATTAAATTACAGAACATTTCCATCACCCCTAAAAGTTCCCTTGTGCCTCTATGCAATAAATTCCCTCTCCACACTCCTGGACTCTGGCAAACATTAACCTGCTTTCAGTCCCTATAGTTTTGCCTTTTCCATAATTTCATATAAATGGAATAATCCAATATGCACTCTTTTGGGTCTAGCTTCTTCCACTTAAAATAATGCTTTTGACATTCATGCATGTGTTTGGTCCTTTTTATTGCTGAGTAGTATTCCACTGAATAGATATACCACAATTTGGATATGGCTGATGGATATTTGGTTTGCTTACAGTTTGGGGCTATCATATATAAAGCTTCTATGATAATATCTACATTCAAATTTGTGTGGGAACATAAGTTTTCATTCCTCTCAGGTAACTACCTATAAAGAGAATTGCTGGGCTATAAGTAGGTGTATGTTTTACCTTTATAAGAAACGACCAAACTATTTAAACAGCCAAGTGGCTGTACCAATTTCCAGTGGCCATACCAACTACACTTCCTACCAGCATTGTAGGAGTGTGCAAGTTGCTACACATCCTCACCAACACTCGGTATTTTTTGTAATTCAAGTTAATGTGTGAGGGGATATCTCATTGTGGTTTTAATTTGCAATTCTCTGACAACTAAGGATACTGAACATCTCTTCAAATGCTTACTATTAATTCACATATTTTCTTTTGGGAAGTGCTTGTTTAACTTCATTGACTCATTTAAAAAAAAATTTAATGTTTATTTCTGAGAGAGAGACAGGTGAGGGGCAGAGAGAGAGGCAGACACAGAATGTGAAGCAGGCTCCAGGCTCGGAGCTGTCAGCGCAGAGCCCAACATGAGGCTTGAACTCATGAGCCATGAGAACATGACCTGAGCCAGAGTCAGGAAGCTTAACTGACTGAGCCACCCAGGCACCCCTGACTCATTTTTAAATTAAATTGGATTGTCTTCTTTTTACAGGAGTTGTAGGTTTTTAAAAAGTATGTTTTGGATACCAAGCTTTATCACAAATGTCTATTACAAACATATTTTCCTCGTCTGTGGTTTGCCGTTTAATTTTCTTAATAGTATCTTTTGAAGAGCACACAATTTTAATTTAGTTTAATTTAATGGATTTTTGTTTATTGGTTCATGTTTTGTGTCTGATAGAGGAATCTTTATCCAAAGGTCATGAAGATTTTATCCTATTCTCTTCTAGAAGTTTGGTAATTTCAGCTTTTACATTTAGGTTTATGATCCATTATGAGTTACTTTTTGTGTATACTGTGAGGTTCATTTTTTAAATTTGTTAATATTTGGTGGTGGATTTTTGTGTGTATAAACATAAGGAATACTGGTCTGTGGTTTTCTTTTCTTGTAATAGCTTTCTCAGTTTTTGATATCATGGTGATGCCAACTTCATAGAATGAGTTGGGAAGAATTTTGTCCTCCTCTATTTTCTACAAGTTTGGTTTGTTCCTTAAATATCTGATAGAATTCACATTAAAGTCATTGGAGCTTAGATTTTAATTATGGGATGATTTTTAATTACAAACTCGACTTCTTTAATAGATAATAAGGCCATTCAGGTTTTCTAGTTCTATTTGAGTCAATTTTGGTAATTTGTATCCTTTAAGGAATTCTTCCATTTCATCTAAGTTGTAGAATTTATTGGCATAAACTTATTCACAACATTCCTTTATCCTTTTCATGTCTGTAGGATCTATAGTGATGTCTATTCTTCCCTTCCTGATATTAGTAATTTGTGCTTTTATCTTTTTCGTATCAGTCTAGCTACAGGTTTATCAATTTTATCAATCTTTTCAAACAGCTAGCTATTGGTTTCATGGATTTTTCTCTATTGTTAATATTTTATTTCATTGATTTCTACTCTTCTAATATTTTATTCCTTTTATGGTTTAATTTGCTCCTCATTTTCTTGCTTCTTAAGGTGGACTATTAGATTATTGATTTTAGATCTTATTTTAAAGCTATATATTTCCCCATAAGCACTGTGCAAGCTACATCCTACAAATTTTAATGTTGTGTTTTCATTATCATTCAGTTCAAAATATTTTCTAATTTCTTTTATAATTTCTTCCTTGATCCATGGTTTATTTAGGGTGTACTGTGTAATTTCCTAATATTTGCGAATTTCCCAGCTATCCCTTTGGTAGTGACTTCTCATTTAATTCCATTTTGGTCAGAAAATATACTTTGTATTATTTCAATTTTTCTGAATAGACGGAGGCTTGTTTTATGGCCCAGAATGTGGTCTATTTTAGTAAATGCACTATGTGAATCTGAAAAGAAAATGTATTCTGGTAGTTTTAGCTCCAGTGTTTCATAAATGTCAATTAGGTACAGTTGATTAGGTATAGTAGTGTTGGTCAGGTTTTCTAACTCCTCACTGATTTTTTTTTTTTTTTTGGTCTACATATTCTATCAATTACAGAGTTAAGGGCACTGAAATATCCAAATCTAATTGTAGATTTGTGTATTTATACTTTCAGTTGTATCTTTCTTTTTTTTCCTTCACGTCTTTTGAAGATTTGTTAGGAGCACACATATTTAGTATTGTGCTGTGTTCTTGATGAACTAACCACTTTACCATGATGAAATGTCCCTCCTTCTCCCTGGTAAAACTGCTTGTCGTGAGGTCTAATTTGTCTCATATTGACACAGTCACTCCAACTTTCTTATAACTAGCATTTGCATATCTTTTTTCCATCTGTTTATTTTTAACCTGTGTCTTTAATCGTAAAGTTGGTTTCTTATAGATAATACATAGTTGGGTCTTGCATTTTGCATAAGTATTTGAACTACTTATATTTAATGTAACTGTGAAATGATTGTGTTTAAGTCTACCATATTTATATTTTTGTTTTTACATTCCCCATCTTTTCCTTGCTCTCCTTTTAACATAAGGACCTTAGCAGCATACTTCCATTTCATTCCTTCCATCCCTTGGGACTATTATCATATCTTTTAGATCTATATACCTTATAAATAAATTCCACAACAGATTATCAATTTTGCTTTAAACAATCACTTAACTTTTAAAGACATTTTAAAATGAGGAAAAAAGTCTTTATTTAATTACCCCACATTTACTGCACTTATTTGGCACTCTTCATTACTCTATAGAGATCCAGATTGCCATCTGGAATCATTTTCCTTCATCCTGGAGAACCTCCCTTAATATTTCTTGTAGTTCAGGTCTGCTGGTGACAATTCTTTCAGTTTTTGTTTGTCTGAAAAAAATATATTTCGCCTTCGTTTCTTTTTGCTTTAATTTTTTATTTTCATTGGAGACAGGAGTTGAGGTTGACAGTACTTTTGTTCTTTTAGCACCTTACAGATGTCCTTCCACTGTCTTCTTGCTTGCATTGTTTCTGATGAGGTATACAGGATCTCTTATCTTTGTTCTCCTGTATGTAATATGTCTCTTTTTTCCTCTTCTTTTCAAATGCTCCCTCTAACACTTGTTTTCAGCACTCAATTATAATAGCCTTAGTGTGGTTTCCTTTGTGGTTACCCCACTTAGAGTTCATTGAGCTTCTTGGATCTGTGGGAGTATTTTAGCCATCATTTCTTCAACTATTTTTTTTATACCTATCCTTCTCTCTCCTTTCCTTCTGGAAATCCAATTACATGTATACTAGTCTACTTGACATTGTCCCACAGTTTGCTGAAACTCTTTTTGTTTTTTTTTCCATCGTCTGTTTTAGATTGGATAAGTTCTATTGTTAGATCTTCAAATTCATTGATCATTTCTTCCAGAGTGCAATCTAATCTGCTATTCATCCAGTGACTTTCTCATTTCATATACTATACTTTTCAGCTTTAGAATTTCTATTTGGTTCTTTATGGGTCTTCAATTTCTTTCCTCATTATATTCAAGCTTTTCTTTCAATTGTTGAACATAGTTTCATAGCGGTTTTAAATTCCTCATCTGCTAATTCTATAACAATCATTTTCAGTTCTGTTACTATTGACTGACTTCTTCCTGATTATGGGTCACATTTTTAGTGCTTCTTGGACTAATAATTTTTGGGATATCTGATATTATAATCATTATATTTTCGAGTGTTTTGATTTTACTGTCTTGCTTCAAAGAAATGAAGTTTGTTTTGTCATGCATCTAAATTATTTGTAGCTAATTATTTTTCAAAGCTTGGCTTGAACTTTTGTTAGTTTGGGTTCCGAGTACCCTTTACTTTAGGGCTAACATTCACCCTATTACTAACGTATGACCTTCCTGGGGTCTCTGTTTAATACTCTGGGTGTTCAACAAGGTCTCCTACCTCTTGCTGTAAGAATTCAAATATTTCTCAGTCCTGTATGAGCTCCAGTAAATTTTCAACTTCCAGCTCCTGAGCAATTGTTTTTTGCCCAGCCCCATGGTGGTTCTCCCAACACATGCACAAATTCATATTCAGCCAAAGATAAAGGGAACATTTATGCAGATTTCTGGAGCTATTTCTGAGCGGGCCCCCACCCCCAGTCCTCTGCTCTACAAATTCCTGCCACCTAGACCTCCCGGAGTTCTATCTCTGTCTCATCAATTCAACAACACTGCAGGCTCTGCTTGGGTTCCCTCTTACAATGCTATGGTCCAGAAACTGCCTGTAGGGAAAAAGCCAGAGTGACTGTAGGGTTCATTTCATTTGTTCCCTTTTTCTCAGTTCTGTGGTACCTGTTGCCCAACATCTGAGAACAGTTGTTTAATATCTTCTGTCCAGTTCCTGGTGGTTTACAGGGTACGTGAGGCAGAAGGGAACAAGTCTTATACCAGTTACAACTTCTTGCACTGAAGTGGAACTCCCAAAGCCTTTTATTGTTTTAATTTTTTAAATAATGTTTACTTATGAGAGGAGTGTGCACACATGCGCATGTGAGGAGAGGAGCAGAGGGAGAGGGAGAGGGAGAGGGAGAGGGAGAGGGAGAGGGAGAGGGAGAGAGACAGAAGATCCAAAGCAGGCTTCAGGCTGATGTAGCAAAGAGCCCGATGTGGGGCTCCAACTCACGAGCCATGAGATCATGACATGAGCCGAAGTCCAATGCTTAACTGACTAAGCCACCCAGGTGCCCCCGAAGACTTTTAAAACTGAGTCACTTTAAGGGTCAAACTCTGTGATAGGCTTCACATATTAAATGTGGAAAAAAGCCTCCCACAAATAAAGTCCACAGTAAACAGGAAAATGGATTGGGAAGCAGAAAGTAAAAGGGACAGATCTCTTCAGCCATGACAGGTGGTGAACTCTTAGAAGAATATGAAGTGACTCAACCAATTTCAGGGGCAACGCACTGCTCGGAACCAAAAGGTTACAGATGTCAATCTTAAAAAATATCAACTCAAGAGCTCTAAAATCCAGAGTAATGAAATAAAAAAAAAAATCAAGGCAGTCAGGTTGAAACTGAACTTGACGCAAGTGTCAGTTAACAGTCACACTGGTAATTCTAAGTCGATGCCAAAAATAGCTCGCTCCTCTTATTCTCCCTCCATACAGGTTAAAATGGAAAAAAAAAAGTAAATGCAATTTGAACAGCCTTATTTACAACACCTAAAAAGTCTTGAGGAAGTTTTTAATAATCACGAATGATGTCTGATGTATGTTTGTTTTGTTATTGCTATATTCACAGGGCTATTTTTTCAGCTATGATGATTTAAACAATTTAGTGGCACAGCTATTTACCTCACTACTGTACTAGATAACACCAAGTTTATCATAGTCTTAACAGTACAACTCTTGCAATCACAGAGCCATATCTATAGAAGGGCAGTCACCTAGGAACAAGGAACTCAAATACGCCAACTTCTTTTATGGTAGAGCAAACAGAAAAATCATGTGGTGTGTGCCATGAAATTACATCAAAAATTATTTTAAAACCAACACATCAGGCAACATCATGATAGCTCGATGTTCAGAAAGGAAATCGAGGCAGCTTCTAGTTTGGGAGGTGCAAAATAACAGAAGGTTTCACAGAAAATTAGGATAGTAGTACGGGAGCCAGGGCAGAGCCTGTGAGAGAAAAAGCAAAATCCATGAATGGCACTGGCTGAGAAACCGAGGTAATAAGGTAGTGAAATGAGAAGAATAATTGTTGACCTTCTTGCCTTACACTTCTCTTTAGGTAGTCCTATAGAACTGCCTACTTCAAAGCCTAGAACTTTGTAAACAAATGAAACAGAAGCTAAACAAAGGGACCAAACTCCCTGGGAAGATAAGAAGGAACACAGCAGCCCTACCAAAGAGCGCCAGTACAACAACTTCCTCTGTATATTTAAATACTCTGGTTTAAAAAGCCTCCAGCTGAACTTCTAGGTACATGGAAGACTACAGATTAGCCAAAGGTGGTGCACAGGGTCTGGAAGTGATGGTGACCTACTCAGCCTCATTACAGCAATACAAGAAAGAAAGATTTGCCACCTGCATGAGCCACTGAACATGCTCATCTCTGAAAGCTAATTTTTTCCCCTTGAGCCTACCTAGTCCTCTTCTTTAAAACCAGCAAAAATACCCCAAGCCTTTGCTTTTCAGATAAATATGACAGATATAAAGTATTTTATTCGAGCTGTCTCTACTTCCAGATCTAAAAATCACCTATGGAACCTCACGCTCAATCCAGTGTTTCTATATAGCTGTAGAACCAAAGACCAGGGAAAATGTAATTTCTCATCGGGCTTACCTCTCCCACCCCTTCTTGACATTAAACACTAACCAAATTTCCAGTTAAAGATGCAGATCTCTGGACTCTACATGTCTCCACTGATTACTGCTAGACTGATGAAAAATCTTTTTATCTGAAAACAGTTCTCCAGTGACCAGCTTAATGCTTTCAAACTCGCCCAGCGTCTTTCCTCATTCTGCCAATGTAAACATGCCACAGAAGCACCTCTTCTTTAAAGAAATGAAACCGAGGGGCGCCTGGGTGGTTCAGTCGGTTAAGCAACCGACTTTGGCTCAGGTCATGATCTCACAGTCCGTGAGGGTCCGTGAGGGTCCATGAGTTCAAGCCCTGCGTTGGGCTCTGTGCTGACAGCTCAGAACCTGGAGCCTGCTTTGGATTCTGTGTCTCCCTCTCTCTCTGCCCACCCCCACCCCCCCGCCGTTCATGCTCTGTCTCTGTCTCAAAAATAAACAAACGTTAAAAAAATTTTTTTTAATTTAAAGAAATGAAACCGAGCAATGGCAACATTATTGTAATTAGCTATAAGGAACAGTTAATCACTTAAATCCAAGTTATCTATAGGAATACATTTCTCATTTTGTAGCGTACGACAACAAAATTGCCGAATGACTGTTCTACTTATAATAAAATAGTTCTCATATGGACTACAAAATTACATAATATACGTGCCTAGCCCAATGCATGATTCCCTAGAAGGCAGGTCTCCTTTCACCCCAAATATGAGAGGATCAATTTGAATTAGAGACATCCAGGGGCACCTGGGTGGCTCAGTCGATTAAGACTCTGACTTCGGCTCAGGTCATGATCTCGCGGTTTGTGAGTTCGAGCCCGGCATCAGGTTCTGTGCTGACCACTCGGAGCCTGGAGCCTGCTTCAAATTCTGTGTCTCCTTCTCTTCTGCCCCTCCCCGACTTGTGCTCTGTTTCTCTATCAAAAATAAACATTAAAAAAAATCTTTATGAATTAGAGACATCTGGATTATAGAGTTTCCAATGAAACAAATGTAGTTTTATTACTTCCGGGTAGCTCCTACTTAACCGCCCATCCCCTCCTTCTCTAAGGTGGTGTTTAATAAGGAAGGTAAATAATTCAACCAATGAGAATAACTGTTAATGAGTACATCAACTATCTGTATGTGAATGGAAGTTCTTTTATACCTAGAACAAAGCCAACCTTCATTCCATCCAGCCCACATGAACGATCATCAATTCCAAATATGGAAAAGGAAAATGTGATTGCAAGACAAATCAATAAGATTTCTATGGAGCTTGGGGCGCCTGGGTGGCGCAGTCGGTTAAGCGTCCGACTTCAGCCAGGTCACGATCTCGCGATCCGTGAGTTCGAGCCCTGCGTCGGGCTCTGGGCTGATGGCTCGGAGCCTGGAGCCTGTTTCCGATTCTGTGTCTCCCTCTCTCTCTGCCCCTCCCCCGTTCATGCTCTGTCTCTCTCTGTCCCAAAAATAAATAAAAAACGTTGAAAAAAAAAATTAAAAAAAAAGATTTCTATGGAGCTTTAAAAAATAATTTCAAAGCATAACAGGAAAACGAACTCTGACTACCTACGAATGAGACAATTAGATTAAAATTTTTAAATCACAACTGTATAAAGGAATAAAAGCCAGATAAAAAGCAGTATTTTGCAAGTGATCATGACAATATGTATGTGGTTATATATGTGTGCGGGCGCACACACACACACACACACACACACACACACACTACTAAAAATAGCTAACTTTTACCAAGCATTTATTATGTGGCAGGTCTTTCTCAAGTGTTTACATGTGAGAATTCTTTGAAATCCCTCCCACAACCCTATGAGGAAGATACTAGTATTACCCTCCATTTTACAGATAAACTGGGGATCAGAGGGGGCAATTAACTTGTCAGTAGTTCCGTAGCTACTAAGTGGTGGGGTCAGGATTTGGAGCCTGGTATTGTGGTGTGGCCCCAGGGCCACCTCTGTTTATCACATTCTATGAATGTGTGTGTATTGTTTGATATAAACCACCTGAAAAATAGTATTCCAACTGGGAACTGAATTACTGGCTTTAAAGAGGAACACCTGGAAACTAGCACAAGCATAAATAAAATTGTTGACACTGTGTATACCATAAAAATTAAAAGAAACAGAAGGTTCAAACATGAAACACTAGAAAGAAGAAGTGCTGTAAAGATGAAAATCTGCAAAGAATTATGTCATGATCATAAAAATGGACTGGGTATTAAAAGAAAGCATCCCACTGAAAGGATCAAAACACTTCTATAACATTTTTTAATTACTACAAATGTAAGGCATGTTCACTATAAGAACATGTTGAAGAATATGGAAAAGTAGAAAGGAGAAAATAAAAATCACACATAATCTCAAACCCAAAGAAAATGAAAATTTACATTTCCTGATAGTCATTTTCTATGAAAATGGGTTCACATAGCTAATGCCATACTGTATATTTTCGGATAGTTTGTTTTTCAACTGAATTGCATGAACATTATCTTACATGCTTAAGATTCTTCAAAAATATTTTAATGGTTCCATGATATTTCATCATATGGGTGTACCATAATCTAGACAATCATTTCCTTCTTGTTAAGACTGTACGGAACATCTCTGTGCATTAAAGTTTATCCAGATCTTAGATTTATTAAGGATAAGGTGTTTTTTTTTTTAAGAACGTAATTACCAGATCAAAGTGTATGAACATTTTTTAAAGCTCTTGATGCATTTTATCAAATTGCTTTCCAGAACGACAGTGCCACTTAAAAAAATTTTGACTTCATTGAGTTAAAACTTCAAGAATATTTATTTACAACCAGCATTTATGAATCATTTTAATTGGTGGCAGCTGCTTTAAATGTTCTCATTGTTAAACCAGTAAACCACCACAATGGAAACAGACTGTCTTAATTTAGGGTCAAACGGCAGTTATAGTTTAAAAATTAAACTCAAGTATATTTGCCTCATGGTAAGAATGGCCTCCTTCCAACTTGCAGACTCCCTGTTCTTCAAAACTTTTGAAACACTTATGTCCAAAAAAACCCCCAAAAACGTATTCTACAGTCTTATGCCATAAAACAAGAAGCATCTGAGGAGGCTGCTTTTTTATACCGTTTTCTTTTTTTTTTTCTTTTTTTTAACGTTTATTTTTCACAGAGAGAGACAGAGCACAAGTGGGGGAGGGGCAAAGAGAGAGGGAGACACAGAATCTGAAGCAGGCTCCAGGCTCCTAGCTGTCAGCACAGAGCCTTGATGCGGGGCTCAAACTCACAAACTGTGAGATCATGACCTGAGGCAAAATCAGATGCTTAACTGACTGAGCCACCCAGGTGCCCCTATACTGTGTTTGCTTAAACAGAGCATAGTTGAAAAATATTTAAAAATCTATCTATTTTCAATGTTTTCATGTAACACCCTATAAAGGCAAAACATTATGTTTAAAAAATAAAAGATGAACACAACTCTCAAAGTGTTTGTCGTGAGACTGCTTCTCCCGGAGGTGTTTTATACCTCAATGGCCTTCCTCTACCATCTGTCTTTAAGTACTTGGCCATGTGCTTACAGTCCAGCTCTACCAGGGTTACTCACAACCATACACAAAAGCAAGGTCTTAGTCCGAAGAATGAAAAGGAGAAATTGCTAAGGGGCGTCAGAGGCAATATTCCTTTCTGAGGCCATTTTCCAAATAACTGATTCTTTCAGGCAGTCTACCGGGGGTCACTGGTAACTATTACAATCTCATGGTTTGAGCAAAAATTTTAAGGTGTTTTCTTTTTCTTCACAGTGCATGCCACTATTTGTTTCCTGTTGACCTACTAGACAGTAAGCTCCAAGGGGGCAGTTTGTCTTTTGCATGGCTGTATCCCTAGCCCCTGGCACACAGTAAGGGCTAAATATATGCTTGGTGAATCAAGGAAATAATTTAAAAGATCTAATGAGGATCACACTAAAAGGGACTGTTGTTGTGGGTCTGAGCCCCACAAATATTGTTTTTAAGTATGTCGTGGGCCTCTAACCGTGACACACAGAATTGATATCAAAGGCATGAACAGCTTTCTTGGGCCTCTACATAGAGTTTAAAACTCATACTTTAGAGAGAAATCATAGGAAGATAAATGTCTCAGGGATAAACTCAGGAGGAAACCTAAGACATGTTTTATTCTTAGAATTCTAGTGATCGGATAAATCATGTACTAGGACCTCAGAGTTCCAATCAGTGTGGTATAATAGGATAAAAGTGCTGGAAGAGGGTGGGGAGGGCATAGAAATAGTGATGGGATGTCCAAAGACACAGGGCCGAGGCTCAACTCCACCATCCATTAATCTAAAGGCCTGGAAGGACTCATCCAATTCCCTCAGCTTTAGACAAGGATATGCAACATAGGGACGAGTGTGCTGTCTGCTTGATGGACTGCCACGGGAATCCAAAGACACTAGCCCTGTAAAAGGTCCTGAAGCTGCCAAGTATGATAATGCTGTAACAATAAAGGTATAATTATTGTTATCATTTTGACCAATGAGACCTCTATTAAGTAGCCCCTCAATAACTGTTAAATCCCTTCTTTGGATACCTAGGAGAGGCAGGGATCCTTGAGTATTATAATTTAGTGTGATAATTTGCTATAGTAAGTATTATAATTTCACAGGTGGCTCGTGAATGGACTCCATTTCTCGGGAAATGTGAGATTCTGGTGCTGACAGGTGCACCATGAGGGACTGCGCCTTGCTCAGTCAAGTGGTTCAGGACTTTAAGAACATTTAGGAGGGAAGTAAGAGCCGACATGCAGGGAGAGCATACTAGGGGCAAACAGGAATAAAACAGCATTTTACTCTTCACAAGGACACTGTTTTCAACAGGCATTTACAGATGAGAAAACAGGCTGAGAGGCTGGTTTACTTAAGCCTAAGACACTGCTAGAATGGGGCGGACCTGACATTATCACCCAGGGCTATCTGACTCCAAAGCCACAGAAAAGGTTTATCGTCTTCAGATAAAAGTGAGCTTATGCACCATTTCCTTTTTGTGTTATTTCAGTCATTCTTGTGGTTGATATATGGGCTAACAAAAAAATGCTGCTCCACTCTATACCATCAGGAACCAGATAAACAGTAAGAAAGTCTGAAGACGCAGGGAAAGGGTGATTCTCAATCTGGGGAGAAGTAGTTACATCTGGCCCCTAGGTGCAGGTGGGTATTCCTGCACTGGATGACTGTTTTAAAAGATTTCTTAGGTAAACTCAGGATGTCCTCAGCAACCAGAAAAGTCAATTTCCAGTATTCCCCATATGATAAACAACCTCGGGTTCAGGGATTTTATAGAGAGGTGACTAAGGAAGTCTGTTATCCCCAAAAAAATGCTCTGCCTGAAAATACGCACAGAAATACCTGGTAAGAGTCCCTTTACTTCTATAGGAACAGAATACCAGAGGAAATGTTTAATCAAAACAGAGCAAAACTGGACATCAAGGAAATGGTTCCAGAGGCAGAAGGTTCTAAGCAAAAGCTAGTTAAATCTTGGGGCACCTGGGTGGCTCAGTTAAGCATCTGACTTCAGCTCAGGTCATGATCTTGTGTTTGTGGGTTTGAGCCCCACATCGGGCTCTGTGCTGACAGCTCAGAGCCAGGAGACTGCTCTGTGTCTCCCTCTCTCTCTGCCTCCCCCACTCCTCAAAAATAAATAAAAACATTAAAAAAAAAAAAAGCTAGTTAAAAATTGACAGGGCATATCCAGAGCAAAAAACAAAACAAAAACACACAAAACACACAAAAAACAAACACACACACACACACACACACACACACACAAAACAAAACAAAACATGGTAAATCATCCAATTTCAGGGCTAAAAATCTAGAGCAAGAGATAAGGAGAGCTGGGAGCATAGTCATGGTCAAATGCCTAGAATTTTTCCAGGTTTGGTCAACAACTAGAAGCAAGGTTTGGTTTTGTGTTGCTCTGTTAGCCTTTTGGAAAGCAGAAAGCATCCTCTTAGACCACAAGAATCTGGGAGTTCTCTTTAAAGAAACCCAGCATCGGGGTAGCGAGGGAGTTGTGTGGATTCCTATACTGCCACTCCTTTCCAAGCAAATCTGCCAACTGGCAAATAAGGCAGAATCCTAAAATGTCACTAATCGTTACAAGGTGAAGGCAGTGACCATGAATGGTAGGTTCACAGGCCCAATCCTTGGTATATATTCTTCCCAAGCCATCGGATACCAAGGAATGTGACCTAGGTGGAGCCAGAAGACAAAATTAGCCTACCCTTCAAATTCCTCTGACCCCTGTATCTTTATTGGGTGTTGGTGGGGGGAGGCTGAGGTGAAGAGGAGGGAAACAGTCATAGAGCAAGTATGGAATCGAGCTTGAGCAAGGCCACAGAAAGTGCCCAAGGAATGCACTGCCCAGAGGTCAGTCTGGAATTCGTGGGGTTCTCCCAGGGTGGTCATCACCAGTGCCAGCAAGAGGTTGGAGCTGAGAAAACCAATGCTGAAAGCCATAGCAAACTCTTCACATCCTTTAAGTCTTAGACTAAACAGCATTTTCTCAAAATGACTTTCTCACAACCTATGTAAAGTAGAGGAGAGCAACTCTGTTACTGTGTTGAACCCGGTTTACTTACCCCCAATAAAATTAGTCATCTGTTTCCCCCACTAGACTATAAGCCTAATGAGAACAAAGACCCTGTCTGCCATTTCTGTTATTATATTCCCAGTGCTTAGCACAGTGCCTAGGACAGAGTAAATGCCAAATAATAATTTGTTTAATAAAAAGCAGCCTATTACAATGATACTCTAAGTGTGTTCCCTGGACCTCCAGCATTGAGGTCACCTGGGAACTAGCTGGAGGTTCCAATTCTCAGGCCCCACCCCAGACTTACTGAATCAGGAGCTCTGGGAGTGAGGCCAGCAATCTGCATTTTTACAAGCCATCCAGGTGATTTTTGTGCATGCTCAAGTTTGAGGACCACTGCTATATAAGAAGAATGTATAAAAATTCAACTATCAAGAGTACAGAAATATACATTTCCTGGTAGTGGGAAGTATAAAGGTAGAGGTTCTTTTCTAACATGGGGTTGGAATGCTTGACCAGGTCATCCACAATTCTGAGTCTGGTATGCACACAACTAATATTTTATCTGGAATGTAGCAAGGATTTCCAAATAGAGGCTACTAAGGAGAGATCTTGTACAGCTTACTTAACTTCTCTAAGCATGTTTCCTTATCTGTGAGGAAGGACTAATGCCATCCTCACAGGTTGTAAGGATAAAGTGAGATTAAAAAAAAAAATACTCAAGTTCTAGTACACAGTAAACACTCAATAAATGGCAGTGGTGCTTCTTCTTACTCAATCTGTTTTGGAGGCCTGTGAAGATGAGCATCTCCCAGGCACAGTTTTCAACCTCCAAGAATGCCCTGGAAAGAATGAAAAGCGTGTTATTTCCCCAAAGGGTAGCACCCAAATGCTACAATACAAGTAGCTTCGTGAGAATGTAAGGATACACCACTTGCTGGACTCCAGAGGAAAGAGAGTCCACAGGGAAAGAGGTAAATTAACTCCTGAAGGGTTAAAGTAAGGGAAGGAAGCAAGATGGGAACAGAACTAGCAACTGCTAGCAGTGGGTGAAAACCGCTGGCGGTAAAAATGATAGAGCTGAAAGAACAAGATTATGCTGTGATGGACTCTTCTCATTTGGCAAGAAGGAAGTCCTTATACGTCTGGCATCTATATTTTTCACACGAAAAATTGGTACAGTCTAATGAATATGACCATACTTATGGACACAATGGGCCAAACTGAAATCAGGGCTGCCCCAGGAAATCCAGAATATATAGGTAACTGTCTGGAAATGGTCTATTTTTAAAAGAACCCAATACCCGTATGGCTCAAGAACTGCACAGAATTTCACAATACCCTCATACAGTCTCTGGTTATGACTCACCCTGAATGATGAAGGCTGTATGGGCACATGACCCCTAAAAACTTAGAAGCATGTATGAGAAGTTACTTAGGGTCATCTTTTCTTTCTTTCCATTCTACCAGATCCTTTGGGTTTTATAAATTCATTGGCCAAAATCTGGAGACCTTAGTAAAAGATCATCAGGTTTATCTCAAGTATCCTAGAAAAGCTACTAGTGTATTTTAATACCAGTTCAAGAGTTCTGTTTGGAATATTTCATTGTCTTTGATGGTAAGAAGGGATACAAGGCCCTTCAGTACTGAATCATGTTCATGAGTTAGCAGTTTCTTGAGATCCAAATGGATAGCCAAGCAGCATTTTAGAACCATTGGTTATAAAAACAGGGCTGGTTAGAAAAGTCAAGGGCCTCACTGCCAGTGATTCCCTCAATTGTGAGACCTGCTGCTTTCAAGTCAGTCACAGGTAGGTGAGTTTGAACAATCTACCTTTTTGTGAAAGTAGCAGGTTTAAGAAAGATAAGAGAATTCTATCTACTAGAATTTCCAAGTAGGATGTCAAAAGAGGGGGATGAAGGATAAGCCACCTCTTCCTGTTCTGTCAATTTTCCTTCTGGGAATGCTCTTCCCACATAGAAATCAAAATGCAGAGACACCCTAACTGTGCAGGCATCTGATGTGCCTGAGACTGAGGAGGCCTTGTTGTACCAGAGGATCTTCCACTTCAGCAAAATGGCTATGTCTGCGGACCTAGCCGAGTAAGAATTTCAAATCGTTCTGGTTTCCTCTCCAACCGTGGAAAAGAGAGGCCACCTTGTTGTTGGGAGTTGGAAAGAACACAAACGACCATCAATTAGCAGGACTAGATCTAATTTCAATCTGGAGCCGGTTACACCTCCTTAGGTAACCCAGGGCTCCATGGTTTCCTGAGTACCATCCTTCTGAGGAAGAAATTAGCATGTATACTGCTGCTCAGAATTCCTCCCCTCAACCAGTTCTTGTATCTTGATCTTCCAAGTTACTAGTCTACCTGACACTGTGTAGTACAGGTTAGGGCTGGGTATACTATGCCCTTGGAGGACAGAGTCTGTTGTCTGGAGGCACGTCAGAATTAGGTTTTTGGGGCATACAGTTGTCTGGATTAAGGGAGACTACAAAGAAAGCTAAGAGGTTTTCCTTGCCCCATTCTTTCTCAACAGAAGGTGGGGGCCATCCCACAGGGAGAAGCAAGATAAGAAGCCAAAGTACACTTGATAGGGTCAATTTAGTGCAACAAACCATTATGAAGCACCTTCTCTACTATATGCTATGCACTAGGGATCAGAAATGAAAAAGACCAACCCAACTCGTCAGAAGCTTAGAGTTTGTTAAGTGAAGGAGAGAAACACATAAATAGAATTTAATATAAAACAGCAAATGATAAGAAATAGCTATGAATGAGAAGTGATGGGGCACAGAAGAAGGCCACTTAATGTGGAAGTTCAGGGAAGCAAGAAAGTATTGGACCATGATGGGGGAAATTACTTTAGCTCAAGATCTGTGACTTGTAGCCACCAGATAGTACACATCAAAGGTAGAGTAAAAGGAAGGGAGAAGGCTAGAAAGCTCCTGGTCAGGGCTGAAGGAGCACCACTGCTTCTGGACTTCTTTAGTTGACTAAGATTCTGACAGCGGGGAGACTTCTCTCAGCACAATGTCCACTCACCCATCCATCTGCACATATACCCTTACAAAAGACTTTTTGATTTGGTGGAGAAACGGGAAAGAAGAGTGGGTGTAAAACACTCAGCAGGGTGTATGCCACAGAAATGCCCAGCAAACATCACTGTTCTTGATTTCTCCTCCCAAGCTCTACCAGAATTTCAGGAATCAGATTGTGCACTCTCAGGAGTTGAGAAAAAACTAGAGATCTCCAAAGTATAGCTGGAGGAAAAAATACAGACCTTACTCTTCAGGGCCTCAACAGTGTATGGCTGACAGAACTCTTCAAAATCCATTGGGCAATGGCATTGCCCTTCTCTTTGGATGAACAGTGTGAGCCTAACATGAACCTCTAGATCACCACCCACGTTATTCAGTAAAAAGCCAACCTATACCATTTCATTCCTGCACCACTATTTGCACCTACTCTTTCATCTCAAACCTAACTTCACAGCAAATCTTTACGTAAACCAGAGTCCTCTCTAAGCTAACCTACTCCAATCTTCTCTTCAACAATGAGTCTGTTTTCAAATGTGACCATTCTTTCACTCTGGTTCAACCACACAACTCCTATGCCTGTATTTCCCAAAAAGTCAAAAAAATCAAGTCAAAATGAATGAACAGATGCTTTAATTCCAAGCCTCCTCCCACCCACCTATGATTCAAGATTTCTCAAACATCTTCATTTCCTGATAGTTCCCAGAACAAAACTACTCAATCAACTCTGTTTATGATCTTCACCAATTAGAATAGGTAGTCCATTGCCCCCAAATAAAATTCCACATCCCTATGATTTCAAACATAATTCAAAATCTTCAGTGAATTGGGGGCACCTGAGTGGCTCAGTCGGTAGAGTGAGTACCTGACTCTTGATCTCAGGGTCATGAGTTTAAGCCCCACACTGGGAGTGAAGCCTACTTAAAAAAACAAACAAACAAACAAAAAAAAAAACACACCTGTGAATTCAAAATCCTTCCCTAATAAGTCAGTCCATCAACTTTAGTATGACTAATATGCCTCCGCCATTCTCACGTATAATCATGAATACCCAACTCCCAAATATCCACATGTGACCATATCCCTTCTTTTCACATACTGGCTTAGGATATGCCCACTGCAGTAAATGTGCTAGATGGAGCATGACAGGGAAGGGACATATAGACAGCTTACAAAAAATGTGGGAAAAAGTCAAGAAAAAGGGGCAACGAAGTCACTATTTTGCACTATTTGCATTAAAGTCCCTTTCAGAAGCAGGGATAATGAGGGGTGATTACATATATATGTAAAATGTAATTACGTCCATTTATATTAAAAGTTGAAATATACCCCCTAGCCACGGAAATAGCCACCTGCTTAGGCGAAAAGCAAGTTGGTAAATTATTATAAGTATACTAGTAGTTTATAGGCCAAGATTAATATGAAATGTGTGTGCGCATAAACACACATACTTACAAGGTAAACGTGCCCATCCTGTTCATCCCTGTAAGAAGTCTTGCCAAACCAAGCTATTCTTTATACTCCTATTAGTCTGCAGTAAATTGTCAAATACACAGATGGCACTCAAGTGGTGGCTGACAGTGATCTTCAATACTAGCTGAATGGGAACCTATCCAGCCACGTGCAGTAGGAAATTAATCTTTAATCACAAAAACACTCAAGAAAAGGATCCTGCATGTTACAGCATTCTTATAATTGTACTGGAAGATATACTGTAATTTACTTAGTATAGCCAAGAATTTATAGAACCATGATTCAGAGTTGCACACAATCTGATTTTAGCACTAAAGCTGAAAATTAAAACCTACTGGACAATCCAACTTGCTTTATTTCCTGGAATACAGGTAAAAACCCAGTATAGTTAACGTCAGGATAACAGAGCGTCTAAATAACAATGCTCTTTCTCATAATGAACGCACAGTAGTTTGTTGATTCAGTTACATAAAAAATTATTTACAGCAAATCAAGGCAAACCAATGTTTTCTTCAATTATCTTCCAGTAACAGTCACTCCCTGTAATGAAAAAATATTTATGTGCTGTTGGCAAAGCAGTTGATAATTCTCTCAGTTGATAGTTCTCTCAGTTGATAATTTGCTGTGAACTTCAGATCTGAAGACATTCCCCTCCCCAGTTTTATTTGGCACACCCCCAAGGCTTACCTCCCTAAATTTATACACAAGCAAACATAACTACGATAGATGTCAAGTCCATTTATTGCCTATGCCATGGACATAATCTTCAGAATCCAGTGATTCCGCAAATACTGTTATCTATTTTAACTTGTCACTTGTTGAAGGTTTATGCCAATTAGGTTGTATGGCTGGTCTGCTGATTTTATTTAGTTACACTGTTTATATAAAGTCTACACAATAGAAGATGATTTAAAAATACATTTCCATTCTTCTTTGTGTGTTCATAGAAGCACTGATATGTACACGTATGGCTCCAATGATGGAAGTTTTAATGAAATATTAATGTAATTAACATTGCCTGAAATATTTCTGGCACTTAACAGTAATGAAAAGGCCAGTGGTGAAAACAGGCGATTTTCATTCTAAACCAATGGCATAGGAAGTTAAGACCTGATGAAATTAGGTATTTTTAGGGGATAAGGTTTATGCAACTTCTCAAAATTGTACTTATTAAACATAAGCGTATAAAATAGGTTCTTTGTTAAGAAAGCTTTAAAAATAAACTCTTTTATCTATAACAGCATATATTTCCTTTGTACCCATTATGAGTTCTTTAAAAAGCCGTTATCAGGGATTATTCTCATTGCTATTTTTTAATATTCGGTGGAACCAGACAGAACCTAATAACCTGCTTATAATTTCTCAAGGAGTTCAGCTACTCTATTTTCTTCCTTTCAATATTATAATGCCTTTATGTTTTTGAAATTGCAGTACCCCATTATTAGTTGGCTGACTTCATGACACACTCTTTTTCTCTCCTACAAATGTGGGATGTGTAGGTATTTTAATTCAAAATAATTTGGGTTTAAAACTTTTATGACACCTTCTGCAGTACCAAGAGGCAGATTAAAAAATCACCTGTTAACTTCCTTGGCTTAAGAAAATTTTTTAACAAAAATTTGCTCAACACTTTTATATAAAACAATATTCCATCTAGGTGGATAATAGTGGAGTGAGGAGGGGAAGGGAAAGAAGATACAAAGATGAAAATATCAGGTCTCTGTTATCAAAGGAGCTTACCACCCAATGTGGGAGATAGACATGCAATTCACACAGAGGCAATATATGTGCTAGCAGCGGCGCTGAATACATGGATATTTACTGTCTCCTGTCTTTATACCAGCAATGCCACAATCTACACGTCCATCAATAAGGCACTGGTTAAATGGTACATCCATACAATGAAATATCTTGCAGGCATTGAAAAAAAAGAGGCACTATAGTCTAATTATATTGTGGCAATCAGTTTTTTTAAATTGATAATATACTATAGTTATATCATTAGTGGGGGAAGCTGGTGATAGGTACATGGGACTCTGTACTATTTTCTTAACGTTTATTTATTTTTGAGAGCAAGAGACAGAGAGACAGAGTGTAAGCAGGGGAGGGGCAGAGAGAGGGAGACACAGAACCCGAAGCAGGCTCCAGGCCCGGAGCTGTCAGCACAGAGCCCGGCGTGGGGCTCAAACCCATGAACTGTGAGATCATGGCCTGAGCCAAAGTCAGATGCTCAACTGACCGAGCCACCCAGGCACCCCTCTCTGTACTATTTTTGTAACAGCCTATGAGTCTATAATTATTTCAAAATTAAAAGTTAAATGAGAAAATAGAAGAACTAGGCATTTCTAGGTGTGCTGATATAGAAGTATGTCCAAGATTGACTCTTAACTGCAAAAATGATGTAGAAAAGTATGTATACTATGCTACTCTTTGTGCAACACAAAAGGGTATGTGTATATGCATGTGCTAGTCTGTGCATAGGCTATCTCTGTAAAGATGCAGAAGAAACTGGTGGCAGCAGTGATTGCCTCAGGGGAGGGGAACTGGGAAGCTGGAGACGGGGGTGGGGGGGAGGGAGAGCTCCATGTCACTGTCCCCTTGTGATGTCTGAATTTCATACCATGTGCACATACTACTTCTTCGAAAAAGGTTCATCCTGGGGGCACAATTTTCTGACCAGAAGGTTTTAAAGTATCCCTTCTATCTGATATATTCCCCTCCACCCAGTTTAGAAGGCCTAGGGATTATGGAGTGGGATTTAGGGATAGGTTCTTCCATTGATCCAGCATTCTGGGTTCTCCTGCCAGACAGTGAGCTAGCTGCTCAAGGGCAAGGGACCATAGCATTAGCTGTACCTGGCACAATGCCTGTCATATCTAGGGACACAGACTATCTTTGAGTTAATTTGACCTATTATCCTGTCCCTTTTGACCTACTCTTAAAACCCCAGGCCTGGAAGGATTCTTTACCATTGATTCTGCCCCTGCCCTGGCATGATGTTTAGAAAATTAACTTGTCATTAGCATGATGACTGCCTATCCCCAGACAGCCATGCTCAAAAAGATGCAGGCTTATTCTGGTAAAGCCAAGACTTTTCATGGGAATATAGGTGGTTTGTAAATTTCCTTTTTCTTTTCACCTCTGTATGTCTGTGAACCAGATGACGCTTCAGTCATCTTAGCTAAAATCTTCCATCCACACCCCTCACTCTCTAACCTCTGTAGGGTTTATTTGTCCTTCTATAAGGTGTTTACTTATTTGTATTACAGTTATCTCAGTGCATAACTTAGCTCTTTTACTAGAGTATAAACTTCCTAAGGGCAGGGAAGCTGTATCTATCTCATTATTCCCAAAGTAACTAATGTCTAGGTCAATCATCTTTGAACAGTTCATTTAATTAAGACTTGCCAATTTAAAAATTAAATAACTTAAAAAATAATTTAATTTATAACTGAACTAATTTGCTTAAAATAGCACAGTGGGTTTGTTGTGAGGGCAAATAAAAGACTGTTACAAGTATATTATAGACAGGAATTGTGCTATCATAAACAACCAGCCGCATCACTCGAGGGTGTTGCTCTGGCCTTGTGGAGGTAACACCAGCACCTTCTTTATCTGTATACTGGAACTGCCTCCTTTCTCTCTTCCTCAACCACGCACAGCTTGCTGCTAAGCCCAAACATTACTACAAAATTGCTAAGCTACTCCCTTTAAGCTTGGTAAACAAATGTTAAATAAGGAGACTAAGATCCCTTGGGGGGTGGGGAGAGAAGATGGTAGTCCCTTCTGAGAGCACGGGTTCAATAGCTTCCTACTTACAAGGAATCCCGCTTTTTCTGCTGGACACCCCAGCTCTGGACAGCCAGCCCCCCAGAAGCAGTGCACTCCTGGTTTCCTGCTACTGGTGGCTGCTTCCAGATCCATTCAAAACTGTTCGGAGCTTTGAGTCATTGTGTCGGCCACATTACTTCTTCCTCAAACCAACAGAACTGAAAGCGAGTCAAAGTTACAGCTGATTTTCTCCCAGTAGGAACAAGTCACCAGTATTATAATGTGGGTTATAACAGAATTTATCATCTAGACCTGTAAGTCCATTCCGTACTTTGTTAGTTAGGTTATGAACATTCCAAGAGGTTAGGTCATACTACAACTCTACAGTTCTTCTTTCTTGTTTTTGAAGTCAGCATTAATATAAAATTAATTAAATATTACAACACTTCACACTTGTCCTAATAACAAGCCTTGATGAGGGCAAGAAAAACATCTTACCTATCCTTGAATCTCCTGCAATGCCTTGGTCATAGTAAATTCTTAACAAATACTTATTTGCATTAACTTTTTCAAGGATGCATTTAATTTGCAGACTGACAGATGATTTATTTCTAAAATTCAAAATTTCTGTGAAAACACTTCAACATTTTTTTAATTGATGTGCTATACTTATTTCAGAAAAGAAAAAAATTTTTCTCACAGTCTCTTAAGACCTCTACTTGAGCTAAAAGCCACTTTCTTTGAATTTTTTTAATGTTCATTTTTTGAGAGAGAGAGTGTGTGAGTGGGGTAGGGGCAGAGAGAGGGGGAGACAAAGAATCTGAAGCAGGCTCCAGGCTCTGAGCTGTCAGAACAGAGCCCGACGCAGGGCTTGAACTCAGAAACCGTGAAATCATGACCTGTGCCGAAGTCAGCCACTTAAATGACTGAGCCACCCAGGGGCCCCTAAAAACAACTTTCTAGGCAATAGATATATACTTTTTGTGACAGATGCTACACATCAGACTGAAGGTCTCTTTGAATTAGTTCTAGAAGAGAGGGAAGCAAGCTCAGGGAGAGATTTTTAACTTGTCAGTTAACCTTGAGAGGTATCATAAAATTCTTAAACATATTTTTATTTTTTTAAGTTTATTTCTTTTGAGAGAGAGACAGCGTGAGCATGGGAGGGGCAGAGAGAGAGGGAGAGAGAGAATCCCAAGCAGGCTCCATGCTATCAGCACAGAGCCCAATGCAGGGCTTGAACCCCCGAAGTGCAAGATCATGACCTGAGCCAAAACCAAGAGTCGGACATGTAACCTACTGAGCCACCCAGGTGCACCTTAAATATATTAATTTTAAGTACTTATTTTATTTTTTTATTTTTGATAGAGTGAGAGAGAGAGGGAATGTGAGCAGGGGAGAGGCAGAGAGACAGGGGGACAGAGGATCCGACGTGGGCTTCCTGTTGACAGCAGACAGACACCAGGCTCAAACTCACAAACCATGAGATTGTGACCTGAGCTGAAGCCAGATGCCTAAATGACTGAGCCACCCAGGTGCCCCTTAAACACATTAATTTTAATATCAAAAGATAAATATGTGCCATTAACCACTTTTAGGAGAGGGGAGGACTAAGTTATAAAACCAAAGCTTGAGTACCGCAACTTTCACAATGTTAGAAATCCTGCTAAGAAGAAACAGGCAAGGCTTAAATTCTCTTTGCTATAGTTTTCCCATCTTAAAAACTGGGTAAGAACAAACTCTTAGTTCATGAGATTGTTCTGAGAATTGGTAAGTATGAAGTTTTCTTAGTATTTTATTAAGGTTTACCTGGAAAGAGCCCAAAATATGCTATGTAGGCAATATACTTCAACCTGTTTACAGCATATGAAAAACTTTCAAATAAAACTTCACTTTGAAAATAAGGAATCTATCGGGGTGCCTGGGTGGCGCAGTCGGTTAAGCGTCCGACTTCAGCCAGGTCACGATCTCGCGGTCCGTGAGTTCGAGCCCCGCGTCAGGCTCTGGGCTGATGGCTCGGAGCCTGGAGCCTGTTTCCGATTCTGTGTCTCCCTCTCTCTCTGCCCCTCCCCCGTTCATGCTCTGTCTCTCTCTGTCCCAAAAGTAAAATAAAAAAAAAAAAAAAAGAAAATAAGGAATCTATAATTGCACTCCCAGAATCTAACCTGCATGGCAAAGTAATGAGATTTCTAAAGCTAACTACCAATTCTTTACTCTAGCTTGAGTCATTTTCTCAATGGCTGCCTTGGGAGCTATAATTAACATCTAATTTAAAAAAATCTAGTTCAGATTAATAGTGACCAATGTCAACAGTGTACAAAATGTCTCTTCCATTATAGCTCTGTTCTCTACCCTGCTCCTTTAAGCTACTATCATCATTAAAATTACCTTTGTACATGATAAGCCAATCAATAGTTTTATAATTATTGCTTCACTTGGCTGTGTTTTATTTTACTGATTGATTGATTGATTGATATGAGAGAGAGACAGAGAGCACAAGCAGGGGAGGGGCAGAGGGAGAGGGAAAGGGAGAATCTTACGTAGGATCCACACCCCACATGGAGCCTGATGCAGGGCTCAATCTCACAACCATGAGATCATGACCTGAGCCAAAATCAAGAGTCAGGCATTTCACTGACTGAACTACCCAGGCGCCCCTGAGCTGGTTTTTAAATCAGATAGAACAAAAGTTACAAACAAGGATACCTTTACACTGTCTTTTATATTTATCTATGTAGTCACCTTTACCAGTGCTATTTCTTTGTGTACATTCAAGTTACTATCTAGTGTCCTTTTATTTCAGCCTGAAGGATTCCCTTTAGTATTCCTTGTAGAGCAGATCTGTAGCAATAAATTCTCTAAGTTTTCATTTATCTGGAAATGTCCTAATTTTTCCTTCATTTCTGAAGGACAGTCTTGCTAGATATAGGATACTTGGTTGACAATCCATTTATTTCAGCACTTTGAATATTTTATCCCACTGCCCTTCTGGCCTCCATGCTTTCTGATGAGAAATCAGCTGTTAATCTTATTGAGGATCCCTTGTCTATGCTGCATTCAAGATTCTCTTTGTTTTTGGCTTTCAACAACTTGACCATCAGGTGTCTAGGTGTAAATCCTTCTGAATTTATCCTACTTTGATCTGAGCCCCTTGGATGTTGTAGATCGATGTGTTGTTGTTGTTGTTGTTGTTGTTGTTGTTGTTTTAACAAATTTGGGACATTTTCAGCCATTATTCCTTCAAATATTCTTTCTGCTGCCCCACCTTCTCCTTCTGGGACTCCTACTATATATATATTGGTATAGTTGCTGGTGTCCCACAGGTCTCTTAGGTTCTGCTCATTTTTATTCATTCTTCTTGATCCTTGGAGGATATAATCTCAATTAATCTATCCTCAAGTTTGCTGATTCTTAATTCTGTCATTCACATCTGCTGTTAAACTACATCGGTAAATTTTTCATTTCAGTCATTGAAATTTTCAACTCCAAATTTTCCATTTGGTTCTTTTTAAAATAATTCCTATCTCTTTATTGATATTCTTTACTTGATGAGACATTCACATACTTTCTTTTAATTCTTGAGACATGATTTCCTTTTAATAGATTTATAATAGTTCATTTAAAATTTTGACTAATAAGCACAACATCTGAGTTTCCTCAGAAACAGTTTCTATGGACTGTTCATCTCCCTGTATGTCATACTTTCCTAGGTCTTTGTATTTTATTTTTTGTTGTTGTTGAAAAGAGGACATTTTAAATAATGTAACATAGCAAGTTTGGAAATCAGATCCTTCCCCAAGGTTTGTTGTTTGTTTAGTGACTTCCCTGGACTAACTCTGTCAAATCTGTATTCCCTGTCATGTGTGGCCAATTGAAGTCTCCACTCAGTTAGCTTAGGGGTCAGCTAATGATTGGAAAGAGATTTTCTAAAATGTCTTGAACCAGTAGATCTTTCATCGTATGTCAAGAGACCGTGTGTGTGTGTGTGTGTGTGTGTGTGTGTGTGTGTTGGGGCATGCCTTCCAGCAGTTTACAACTCTGCTTTAGCCTTCATTTCCTGATTCCGTAGGTTCTTAAAGTCAACCAGTGGTGAGCAAATAGGGCCTCCTTAAGTCTTTTCTGGGCATACACACAGCCCTACACATGATCTTCTAGATACCCAGGAATATCCTGGAGCTTGTTAAAGCCCCCTATCGCACCCCCAGATCCTCCTTTTAAGTTTTTCGGCCAGCCTCTTCTTTGCCCTCTCCGGGGATCACTAGCTCAGGCAGACGCGATGTTAAACAATTGCCCTTGCCTGTTTTCAACAACTGCCCTGAGGATAATGCTTTTCCAATGAGCAAGGATGAGTCAGGTCAAATAAAGACAAGCCTTGTGAACGGAGCCCTTCCAGGAGCTGCTCGGCAGGTCAAATAGTGATAATTCTTGGTGATAGGGATATTTGGGGAGCTTGACCCCTCCAGTGGCTACTGGTTTTCACAGCTACTGTGGTTGCATGGCTGCTGGTTTCAAGTGGGCAAAAGGAGACAGGAATAGGGCAAGTTAAAACACAACAAAGCTCACTGTTCTCATGGAAATCAGCTGTTTTTAATGAGTAAATGCTCCTCAGGTTGTTGGAAGTCTTTGATTAATTTCAAGAATTCTGAAAAGGTTAGTCTTGAAAAATTTTGCCAGTGTCCATGCTGCTTTTGTAGAGGAGTAGATTTTCTGAGATCCTTATGCCAATATTCTGGAAATCCCCTTTTGAGTTTGAAAATCATTCTGAGACTGGTGTCTTCTAAAAAGACTGTAACCTTCAGCTCTTAAAAGTACCCAGAAATATAGGGGGGTCCTTGGTGAGATCTACACATAAATTGCTAGGTTAAAGCATTCATCAACATCTATAAAATTAGAAGAGAGAAAATATGATCAGCCTAGATTTACATTCCATTTTACCTTTGGTGACTACCAGGAAATAAATGTGTTTTTTGATAACAGGTGTGATAAAAAGGCATTTATTATTATCAACATTTGGCTGCATTTTCAGTGTTATTTAAGTATTACTTTTTAAAGATTCACATGTTAATTTTAAATAAAAGGACAAGAGAGACGATGACTTATCCAATTCATGGTAAGACTGAAAGCACAGAATCTAGTTCAATGCCTAGAGTTGTAACAGATGAAAGGTTACTAAGAAAAGGTCTCAATGTATTCCATAGATGAAATGAGGTGGATGGTGATTATAAGCTCTAAGTCTTGAACTCTCTAAAGAATCATAAACATTTTAAAACTCATTTTAATAGAAAATTTACTATTTTACTCCACACAATTGATGATTCATTACAATGTTGCCAAACCAAACTCGAAGTTGTGAAAAAGTTTGATCTCAATGGTAGCATTATCCTCATACTAAATTAGGAGATGTCTAGTCAAACATATTGTAAGTGGTTCTTCATTTAGGTAGTTCTGGGAGTCCTGAATGAATTTAGCTGCAGGTATGATATGAAAACAACCTGTTCATACCTTTGTGTGTGTATGTTTGAGAAGGGGAGGGAGAAGTGGGGAGAAGAATGAGAACAAATGCATAATACTTTCAAAGTAACCAACCTTCCCCTCTTAAAGTAGCACCTGGAATTGTATGCGAAACGCTGGGTTTGGGAATTATGCTGCAAGGCAGAGTCATGTTTCAGGAAGAAAAATGTTGAGAATCACTCACTAAATGTTTGAAACACTGTAAGAGTGACTACAAAGCCATTCAAATCTTTTCTAAGAAAACCAATTTAAATTGAGCAGATCCTTAATATAGAGGAAATCACTCATACAAATCCACAGTAGTCTCAGTGATACTTATGATGCTATCATTTACTTTCCCTGTCCTATTGCATACATATTTTTTTAAACCAACATCAGCATACAATGAAGGTATATAACATGGCAGGCTTTTCCTACCATGTATCTTTAGAATTCATGAACTTAAAATCTGCAATTTCAGGAATTTATGAGCAACCATTAAAGTCCTTGATTAAACGATTTTTCATTTTGCTGAGATGGTAATTGGAAGAATCTGAATCTTGTGTACTTTAAGGCTAAAATGGGTGAATAAGTTGCTAAGTTAGTAACTATCCTGTTATCCAACGACGCTTGGATGTTTTCTTTGCATTGTAAACCATGCAGTAACTCAGGACGTGAAAAAATTTTTTCATTTTCTTTCTTTAAATGCCCCCCCCCCAAATAAAGCACATTTCTACAGCTGGTGATTAATATAAGGAAATGGTTTAAGAGTCATGAAGCAGTGTTGGTTCATAGCCAGAAGATATTAATTGTGGATAAGTTAAAGACTAATGTGTTGAATTCAGCTTTGACTCAGAACTATGACATAAACAAGTCTGCCATAAAATATTTTATGATGGAAATTACATGCTAAAATATTATTTGTGCTTTCAGGATAACTTAAAATCCCTTGGGTCAGGCTTCTTCAAATCTGTTTTCCTTCATCTAAATTATATTAATGTGAGAACAGACACATCAAGAATTTCCATAAAAACAAATAAAGGTATTCCTTTTTTTCACCAAATGTAAGATATCCACTATGGTTTGCTGACCCCCTAAAATCCATTCTTAGACATTAGATGAAAAGTTCCTGACTGTAGAAATATTAGGTAGGAAGCATTTATCTAAACATATGGGAACCTACAGTTTAAAATAAAACACCAGAAAATAAATAGTACCAAATAAAAACACCAGAAAAATAAATAGTACCAAATAGCCTTCCAAGTGTTCCAACATTCGATATGAATGGAATCATAGAGTAAAAGATAAGCAGGCAATTAAAGCCTATGCTATGCCTCTTTAAGAATCATAAACACATGTCCCTCCTGTGTATAACTACATGTAGCCAGGTCAGTCTTCAAATAGTAAACAATATCAAATAAATCCACAAAGAACTTTTGGTGTTAGTTATGCATACAGACACAAAGATCCTCACTTTCAGGTAAGGCATAGGAAGGAACCCAACGGACCATCTCTCATTCTCTGCTTTAAAACCCTCTTAGAAAAACTTCTAGAAATCTCTGAGATCTAGCACTGCCCCAAATTGAAAATCAGTCCAGTTAAACACACTCCTTTAGATATTCAAATCCACTATTTGAAAAAACTTAGAAGTCATCAATTTACAATCTCTTATTCCTCATCACTCCACCACCTCCCCAAATTGGAAGACTAGCAGAACCAGCAAGCTTTCTAGATAATGCAAAGTGGTAAACACTACTAGAATTTAAGTGGCAAAAATTACTTAATGCAGTTGCTATAAAGTCTTCAGATATTCAAGACTGCTTCTCTCAAAAGTGACAAAGCTCCAAAGAGAAATTATGTTGAGGAAGGGGAAGAGAAGGATATTCCTTGACTTATACTTCAATTTTGGGGTGGGAGAGATAAGGAGTCAAAAATACACAAATAAGTATAACAATAATTCTGAGAACAAGACAGCACCAGTGGCTCTGCTGGGCTGGTGCAAGTTAATTAAGTTAGCAAAGGGTTAACACATGGTTATGATGGGATGGTGAATAATTATACTCTTCATGGAAGTGAAAGAAAGCTTCAAGACTGAAATGCTCCTCTTCTGTAAAAACTGACTTGAATTTCTCTAGACTGTACTGAAATAAACACAGCAAAGGTTCTAAGAGCAGCCAACGGAGACAGGAACCAGGACCCTTTGGACCCACACCCATTTTTTTCACTTTAAAATAGGATTTGCTTGTTCTCTTGCCATAGCCAAAACGGAAAACCACTGCCTTTTTTTTTTTCCTTGATTGTGCTCCACACTATGGAGGCCACTGCCCATTTAACGTGCCTATTGTTTGAAGCCTGTGAAAAGTGAAATTGGCATCTAAATGGTGCAACCCTGTATAAACAAAATCACCTCTCCTTCTCTTGATGAGAGTGTTCACCTTTATTAATAAAGGTCTACGATCGTGTCCCTAGGTCAAAGTCCATGTCTTCTTCAAAAGCTTGGACACAAAAAGACTTCACTACCACTCTTTTCTTTTAACATCTGGCATTCCTTTACCTCACTGTAGTAACATGTAATTCAAATTACATATTATTCATACTTCAAGGCTATGACATGGAGAGCTCGTTTACTTATTAAAAAACAACAACGACAACCCTGAACTGACTAGGCAGAGAACACTGCTAATAAGCACTGTGCCAGTGTTGTTTTTTTCCTTCCTGAGTACGTTGCCACAACACTCATGGTTATGTGGCTAGACCCTGTCAGAGATCAGTCTAACAGTTAGGAAATAATTTTCTTCTGTTCTGAAACACAGTCAGGAGGAAAAAAAGAAGACAGTTACTAAAATAAAATGAAAGGAAACTAAATTTTACAGTGATCACTGAAAAAGTTGTTTTGGGTCCTAAACGTATATCTCATATAATTACAGACAAATCATCAACAAAAATACTAAGAATCTGCTCTTTCTTCTTCAACGGGTAAATCTTGTTCAACATAAAATAAAAATATGTTGTTTTATTGTAATTCAGGAAAACCATTTTAGAGTTTTGTTTTTGGGTAACACTATAAAACTTTTACAGATTTTGTTTATCTAGTTTGTGTCTTAGAGTTGTAGCATTCTAGAATAGGGCATGTTAGGAACCAGAAAGAACATACCCATTAGACTAATCTATGTTGAAGCTAATTTGATAAATAACATCATTCAATGATTAGCACACAATTCTCCTATAATTATTATCATTTTCCAGGACCTACCTTATGTGAGTTACAATTGTAACATCCAAGTAAAATCTCTTCATTCATTTAAGGAGAAAAAAGTGGTTTAAAGCCATTTAATTCTATAATAATTAGGGTAGCTTATTTTTTAAATTACATAATCTTTGTTGGTACTCAACTTTCTCAACTTCACATTTGAGACACTGAAGTTTTGAAGAAAAAAAGAACACTGAATGTAGAAGGCACTCAGGCAAAGGGTGATGTAACCAGTGTTAATCTAACTGACTTATGCTGAATGTCTATTGATAAATGAAAGCACTTTGTCTACACAGCAGACTCCTGCTTACGTTATTTCCAAGTCTCTTGTCCAGGCTTCATGACATTCATGACATTAAAGGAGCTGCTGAGGCATAATTAACTGGACAAAAGGGAAACTTTACCAAGAAAGAAGCAATTCACAGGCCATTAATAGTTTAAAATTGTCAACTGGAAGACCTTCATTTCCCAATGTTTGAATTATAGCAATCGCTTGACGAGTCCCTTTTCTTGCTACGATCTCCCCCACTTCAATATACCTTTGATTGGTGCCCACTGACTACTGTATAATGCTCTTTCTGACCTCTGTGTCTTTAAGTTGTTTCCCTGTCTAGAATGCTTTATCCATCTGTGAAAGGTCTTCCCAGCCTGAATCCTACTTTGTCCATGAAGCCCTCCTGTATAATCCAAGCCCACATTAGTCTTTGTCCAAACTCTTACAGACCTCATTGTCTCCATCTTTTATTCAGCCGTTAAATCATGTGACCCCATTATCTGTTTAATGAACCTCCTCAATATGACTGCAAGCTTTTCAAGGGCAGGAAGCATGGCTTATGCCTATTTTATAGACCTCTACCTTATACCCATGGTGTTCCACCCATAACCACTATATGACTTGTTGAACTGAAATATGAGAATTTACAATATGAAGAGCAGTACCAGGTGTGAATGATAGGTTTTGATGTAAAATACACCATCTTAAGATAATATTGTCAAATAAATCTTGAAGCTTAAACAAATATTCATTTTAAAAGGTCTGCAAGGAAAGGGATGATCATAGTGGAAATTCTACTTTCTTCTCTAAAGCTGCAAAGCCATCCCTAAATGGAAGAAGTTAGAAACTGCTCCACAATCCAAATTAATGCATCACAATTGAGGGAGAATATTAAAAAATTTCTATACCTCCGCTAAAGAATCTCGCATTGGTTGCGTAGACAATGAGGCAAATAAACAACTTTCAAGACCCATGACTTGACCATACCTATTATTTCAGATTCCACTACCACACTTAGTATATGTGCTCCCAAAGTGAGTACTCCACTACTGGCTTTAGATATGAGCTTTTCATTAAAGCAAATAAGAAGCAATTTCAAGAAGTGCTTAACTAAAGTGGTTTATATACACACATATGGACTTAAAAGGCCTTACTTATGGTATCCCATTAGGCAACGTGTTTTCCAATTTTCCATCTCTCTAGAAAACACATTTCCTCAGATATATCAGGTTCAGTTGTCAAAACGAACGTTCCCCTGTAATGCCTTGGCCCTTGGTCCTTTCGCTGTTAAGACTGAGTAAACAATGGCAAAGTTCCTACCTATCAAAGATGTTTCCTTATATGATCATTAGCAAATTCATTAGAAAGCCATAAAGAACAGAGGAGAGCAAAAAGAGAGCTAGAAAATCAAGCTCTATTCAAATACAGATAGGTGGTATTAAGTATACTAATAAAGTGAATGATAAATGCCACGTCAAATACTGACACCCTACTAGAGTGAAACATTTTTTAACGGTTCTTTCTGACTCTAATGCCTTTAATCTAGTTTACTCATACTGTTCAGTAAGCTTGGAAAAATAAATACTTCAAAGCCTCAATTAGGCTCTCCTGTCAATAAGCTTTGTACATCTCTGATACATGTTTGCAAGATTAAGTTTTAAGAGATTTCCCAAATTCTAATGAAACATTAGTTGCTTTGGGGTAGAGCCACTACCACGTACCTTAAAAAAAAATCAGCTAGGGGCACCAGGGTGGTTTAGTCAGGTAAGCGTCAGATTCTCGATATCAGCTCAGGCCACGATCTCCCGGTTGGTGAGAAGATTGAGCCCTGTGTCCTGCTCCACACTGAGCTGAGCGTGGAGCCTGCCTGGGATTCTCTCTCTTTCTCCCTGCCCCTCCCCAGCTTGTGCACGTATGCATGCTCTTTCTCTCTCTCTCAAAACAAATAAATAAACTTTAAAAACAATCTTTAAAAAATAAGCTAAACATGGCACTTACAGTTATCAGTACTGTACTGTACACTTAAAAATCTGGAAAGAGGGTTGGTCTCACGTTATGTGGTTTTTTTAACCACTAATTAATAGATATATCAATTAATTTTCTAAAAGAAGCATACATCTGTATGATTAAAGAGAAACTGATTAACTGAAAATGGTCGACCCTCCAGTTATCTGTGAGAATGTAGTCGGCAAATTAGATGGACCATAGTATGTCCTGTTGAGAGACACTGGAGAAAAGGTATAGAAGACCGGAATCTGGTCAACAGAATGCCTTCCTATGCATAACCGCATTCTGCAGTCTGAAATTATGGCTGAGTCTATCCTTTAATATTATCTGCTCCATAATCTTGGTTATGGAGAATAACTGCGCAAGCTATAAATGAAACTTCATACATCTCTTACCACTAAAAAACACAGATCTAAAAATAAGACACATCTGAACACCTGAGGATTTAGAACTATGTTTGGAGACAAGCCAAGAAAAAAAGAAACAATGATGATCAGAGAGTGCCTACATTTTATCTGTTTGGGGTATACTTAGGCTATCTGTCCCATGGCCACCAAACTTGCCCAGAGACCTCATTCTCATTTCAACATGGTCTCTTGGAAGTACTCAGGGGGTGCATATACAAGTCTTCTAGTATTACTATATTTTACGCTGTGCATCTCTTTCTCAGGAATTTTTTTTTTTTTTTTTTTTTTTTTTTTAACGAGAGCACCATGGCCACTGGTTCTAAAGGAGGTATCCCCGGGTTTGTAATATTGCAAAATATGCCTCTTGGGGCAGCCCTACTCCAGACCAGGCACTAGGTCTTCTTTTTCTTCCCTGAATCCAGGCTTCACCTCACTTGACGATAATCGCATTTTTCTCCCTCCTTGGCTCCCATGTGCCCTCCATTCCTGCCTCCAGCCCTCTGTGACTCTCTTTCTCCACAGAGTTTCCCATGGTGAAAGAGTAGATTTCTGCAAAAGGACTTGCCAAACAGAGCAATGGTTTGAGGAGTCGGTGGGGTAAAACGCATCAGAAACCACACATCATCACCTTATTAGTGTCAGAGAAAGAGAACAGTAGCATTCCCATTTGTTGTTGTGAGAGCTTTTTGAACTGACAAGAGGGTGGGGTAGATGCAAAAACCTTTACTCACTGATTACCTGACACCTAGTCCTAACATCAAACAGCTACTCCATGAACTAAGAAACCAAGTATGCCACGCTGATGGCAAGTCTTGGGTTTGGAGTGCCAAGGAAGCATGGAGAGTTGTCGATTTGTTTTAATCATGGGAAACTTCGTAAAATGCCTTGAAAGCAATGCTCTAACATGGAAAAAGGCCAGAAGACTTCGTGAGATTCTCCCTTAGTGACCAAATTACCAACATCAGCTTCCACTTACCAAATAATAATTTGAAAAGGATGTAAAAAAGGACCCATCATCTAAACACTTACCTCACTGTTGTTCAAAATCAGGATACAAAAGGTATTTCTCTTACTACAATGACATATATACCGAGACCCAAGTTTCACCAGCTATATCACCCCAAACATCTATGCCTCTATGGTTGTTAGGCTACATAGGCCATAATAATGTCACAGAGAAGCAGCACACTAGTGTGGCTAACACATAAGCATCTCTTTGAGGCAGTCACAGGGCTGTGGGGCCTAGAGGCTGACAGCACAAAAACCAATTTTTCATAGATTCCATTCAATGAGAATGACTCAGAGATCAACTCATGCCTGAAGCAAAGCAGAGAATCTGGTGTTGACACCTTGCAGCAATCCAAAATCTCAATACAAGGTACGTTACTAGAACTGCGTGTCATATGCTTACAGAAAATATATGGAATGGCCAGGCAAGCTACATAGGCTGTTAAGTCAATCTCACTACTTTCCATTACTAGAGAGCTGGTCAGCATCTTCTGGCAGGATATTGCATAATACAGTCAACTGTGCTCTCCCAGCATTGCATGTGGCTTTGGGTCACAGTGTGGATTATCTGTAAAATGAAACAGATAGAGGAAAGGCAAGAATCATCAAGACTATCACAGACCTCATTTTTTAAAAAACTAATATTAGTAGGCCTGGACTCAAGCAGAGCTTTCACATTTGCCCATCCACTGAAGATCACAATGACCATGAAGCAATATGGCCAGTCCTGTCCATTGATAGCATCTATCATTCACTGTGAGCAAAGCTGCAAAATGGATCCAGTTTGATTTCTTACTTGCTAAGCCTGAGGACACAGGACCTAGAATCTAGTACCAGACCGTACTTCCAGCCCTTCAGAAATTTCCTTTAATCCAAGGTTTGAAACTACAAGTTCTTGAGATGGTCCTCCATGAGGCTCTATTTTTGCTGAATGCTCTGCTATGATATTCACATAAGGAAACATAAGAATCGCTGACTGCTCTACAAATGGAATATATATATATATACACACACACACACATAAATATACATATATATAACATATATATATACACACACACATACACACACACACACACATACACACACACACACACACACACACACATATTATATATATATATGGCTACATTCAGGAGACCCAACATTCTGTCAAGTATTTTACTAGCAATACAAAGCTGAAAACTATCATTGATCTCTACTCATCTGAGCATTCAAAGTCCCAACTAGGGCAGGGAAGGCTGTAGGGATCCAAGAGACTGACCAAACCCTCACAATAGCTCTGTCGCTGCTCTGTGGTTCTGTTAATTGAAAAAGAAATGACATTTGATAACTGCCAACACTCAAAAACCACATAATGAGAAATCTGATTTCACCTGGCCAACTATTTGTTTTTCCCATACCTTCAGCTCCATGTTTTTAGTGGGACCACCATCCTCCTGGTTCCTCAGGCTTGTAAACAAAATTATGTTCAAAGCCTCTCTCCCTTTCACTTCCCCCAGCAATGGGAATTTGGTAGAATTTTCTTTTTCTGCAATGCCTCTTTACATGCAGTCAATTAATTTCAGGTCCTCACCCAAAAGCTATCTCAGGGATATTTACACTTGATCCAAATTCTATAAACCAACGTGTCTTCCTCTCCTTTCTCTCAAATTTAGATACAACTGGGAATAGGTGAAGGGGGAGGGAGGTTCTTACACTTGTGATCAAATTTCATAGCCATTCCAACTAAGCTGTTGAACAAACTTTTCCTGAGCACAAGAATAGCTAGGCCCAGAGCCAAGAAAAGAGGAGGCAAGGATGGCAGCCAAAAAACAGGTGAGCTGCAATCTTTCCACTCCCACACAAAACCTGGCCCTGGAGTGCGAGTCCCTGCATATGCTGATACCTTCTTCCACGTCTTGCTTTTGCCACATTCCTATATGCATGAACTCTGCCCCTAGGGTGGCTTCCCCACTTTTCCAATGCCAGTCTTCCTAGTGCCCTCAGAACCTCAAACCTAGCTGGTATCCCCTATCATGAGACTCTTCTCCTTCCAATTCATCTTACATCCTGGAGGGCTCTTCTGTCAATACTGTTCTTTTCCTAACACGAAAAACAACAACCAGATCCACTTATCGTTTATCCAGCCTTCCCACAGGGTTCCCAAGACAAAAGCCTACTTGGAGCTTCCTTGAAGTTTTCTGATCTTTGAGACCAGAGCAAGGGAAGTGGTATGAAGAATACTGAGGGTGCCAGCTGGCAGCTGAAGACAGCTGCTGGGAATCCCCACGTACTGTGGCAAGAGGTGTGGTGATGACCAATGAGTTCGAGAACCGCCAGTAAGACTTCAAGATCTACTGGTCACACCAGACTCTTCACCAGTGATCTCTGTACCCTTGCCATTTCAAAACTTGGCTCAGGAGTCATCCTCTCCCAAAAGCCTTCTTCCTAACCACTCCTTTATTCCATGGCATCACCATGCTTACGTACAGTGTTTTCCATTTTGTTTTAATTCATATACAATCATGTATATATTGCAGTGTCAGCATTTGAAGTGACTTTGATGTCTGTACCACACCTTGAACAAGACTGTAAGCTCTGTGAGGACAGAACTGTTTCTTCGCTTTCCAACCAAGGAACTCGGCCTAACGTACAGGCTACAAGAAATAACAGGGTTTTTTTTTTTATTTTCCATAAGATAACATAAAATGACATAAAATTTCCACGCAGCTTTTCAAAACTAACACTTTTAAGGTTGAGCAAGTTTGCAAGTATGGTACATTAAGGGCTGCAGAAAATACACCCACACTAGATAGAAAAGATGCCACTTATTGTTGGACCAAACATAAACTATGCTCCACCCAACCAGCTACACTATTACACCACGCTTCTTCCTTCGGGCTCTTTTATTTCTACTACGTAAGCTTGTAGCTCATTTTTGCTCTTAGCAGCACTGTAACTACAGAAGCTCACCTCTAAGTTTGCTGTTGGGGAATCTACTCTTCCCACCTGCACAACCGCTGGCTTCCCACACTGTCTCCAGTGTCCTGTGAGCAACCGCCCAATTACTGATTGGGGAAAGACAGCTTACACATTGACAGTCCATTCTTGGCAGCCCCTGGCTTTTACTGCTGGTCCTCACTTACTTAGCTTAATTGATTCAGAACAGTATCAAAAAGAGACATTATTACACAAGTTCTAAAAGAAAAAAAAAAAGACTATTGAAGAAAATTTAAATGTAAAAAGCCCCGGTCATTGTGCGGCTTTAAAACAGGCAAGCATGTGTGACATCGAGAGAACAGAATAACGCCTATTGAAATAGGGAACTTTGACTAATCTCATTGCACAAGTTTTAGTGTTTCACACATACACATTCTCAGAAAGTAAGATGGTCTCTAAGTGGGAAGCCCAACTGACTTCAAAATTATAATCCTTTGCAATAATAAGGTGTAGTGTTTCAACACAAAAACAATTTCAAAAAGTGTATACAGTTTTTTAAAGACAGCAATGTGAACGTTAGCGTGTCTCTGTGAAACCCGTACTTAGGGAAAAACACCCCAACAACTCATGCGCATGGGCTAACAGAGCATTTGTCACTTTCTCAGCAGTGGTCTTTCTTCCTATTGGACTGAGAGATCCCAGCAAAGATCCCTGCTTGGTTGCCACCCACTAAATGGGACCTGATGCAGCACAAACACTATTCCTAAGCAAGCAAAATTATGAGCTAGATGATCACTCCCTTTGGCCACATGGGGGAGAAGGTAAAATAAGCTTTGAGTTTTTCTTTTTAACTAAATATACCTTGTCCTACATACACCTTTATGCATGGATATAAAAATAATTTTGTAACTTATATTTCTACATCCTTCCATTTCAGTCACTGGCTGTTTTTTTTTACAGAATACATGACAAACTGGGGGCGTGCCTGCTTTCTTTTGTATAAGACACGACACTAGATTGCCCTCCAATGGAAATCAACATTGTTGAAGAAAAACCTGCATAATACCTTCAAAAGTGCTCAACAATTTTCCAGACAAGATGTGTGGTGTTTTTTTTTTTTTTTTTGAAGAAAAATTATGCCAACCACTATGCCAACATAGGTAGGGAAATCTGTACTGGCCCAGTAGCATCATCTGCAATAGACAGATAAACCTTCTGGCTATTCTGGTCAGTCTTCATTAAAAAAGACACAATAGAAATATAATAGCTTGTGTTTAAAATGCTGCATTAATATCACTTTGACCTGAGCTGCACTGTCCAATCACCTTTTTAAACATGTCACAGGACTGTTACTACTTCGCCTTTCTAAAACAACCCAATTCCTCCCAAGTATGCTGGAAAACAGTAATTTGACTGCTGTGACAAGACAAGAAAGAGTTAACTGTTCAAACACCTGATTGGAGTCTCTCAAGAGCTGCATGTCCAGGGGTGGATTTTTTAAAACTATATGTCATTCACTGCAATGGAAAACCATAGTATTGATGTTAATAGTAAAGTATCTTTTATGAGCCATGGTCTATACACAATGTAGGGCTGCATTAACTTCAAAGGTGGTAAGGAGATTAAAACAAATAGTTCATGGGACGTGACATGCAACACAGCATTAAACATAGAAGACTGAACAATCCCAGTGCCTTGGCAGGATCCTTTTATACTTCTTTGTTAATGAGGGAAATTCTTAAAATCCAATCCGGCAAGCATAAGTGTAAGGAAAAGCTTTTAAAATTTTATCACAACGTGTTAGTTGAGCTAATCATCAAAGCATTTTTTTATGGCAACAAAAGGGGGCTTTCCTTACCAAAATCAATACAACTCACTTTAAGATACCATATTTGTGCTGTTTTTAACCCCTAAAATGTGCCCCTCACGTTTAACATTTCCGGGGGTGGGGGGAAGACCGAAAATCACACCACCGGTTTCTAAGAGTCACCCCTCCCCCCTACTGCAGACAGAAACCATCCCAAGAACCTGGGACTCTTACTATGATCTTGGCAGCATTCAATCTCCCTGGTGCTAGGTTAGAAAGAACATGACAAAGGATAGTGACATGGAAGCAGGAAGTGCTTTACTGGAAAACTGGCGGTGGAAACTGCCCTTCCCTTTACAGTTGCTCCAGGACTTTCCTGGGGTCCCCACAACTCTATAACCCAGTGGGTCTCAGCCCTGTGGTCCTGGGAACCGCAGGAGCGCTTCACCAGGGAGCTGGTTAGAGATGCAAATTCAGGGCCCCACCCCAGGCAGACTGAATCAGAAACTCTGGGAATGGGGCCCAGCAATTTGTGCTTTAACAAGCACTACAGGAGATTCTGATGTACTTTAAAGTTGGAGAACCGCTCCCCTTCAAACTTTAAAGTGCAGACGAATCACCTGGGGAGCTTGTTCGAATGCAGATTCAAATCCAGCAGGTCTGAGGTGCGACCTGAGAGCCTCCACGTCACACAAGCTCCCGGGTCAAGTCTTCAGCAGGCCACACTGCCAGTGTTTCTGAAACCGGTTGTTTACCAAAAATACACCGGGCTGCTTATAAAATACGGGTTCCCAGGCACCACCCCAGACCAAGTTCATGTGAATCTCAGGAGACAGGGCCAGCTGAATATTGTACAACAGGTGGTTCTCTGCCTCAGCTGCACAGTAAAATCACCTGAGGAGCATTTAATAATCCTGATGTCCAGGCCCCATCCAGGACCAACTCAATCCGAATCTCTGGGATTGTGGGGTGGGTATCCATAGGTTGAATAATTCCCCAAGGGTTCCACTGGGTGGCCAAAGTTGAGAACCGCCGCTTCGAATCTAACCGGCTCAACACTTGGCACAGTGGATCCCTTTATTGTAGCAAATGGTTTCCTGTAACATGACTGTCTGGGTTCCCACATGAGTCCAAGACCTCGGATTTTGAATAGTAAAAAGCAACCAAAGTCACGTTTAAAATCATGTCTTAAACCTTATTTCTGTGGGCAAATGGGCCTGTACAATGGAGACCAGGGATTTAGTAATGCGTTCCTAACTTTTAACATGAATGTTATCTGTCTTCCATTAAACAAGTTTTCACTGTCCTCTCAAGCTGTAGCTACTGCCACCTCTGTGCGGTGGATAGGTACTCCAAGAAACAGCCACCAACAGTGAAGAATTTGTATCCATACAGCCTGTTCATATATTGGCATCCTTTCCCCAAACCTGAAACACATAGAGGAAATTTCTAATAATCTTTCAGAATGGAAGCGTAATTTGATCTAGAACTTCTAAACCTGTAAAAGGCAGATTTCACTACGTACAGACATTGTGACAGAAAGGCCCCAGGAAGGGGTGAAAGCCATGTGCTTTTACACGTGAGAATCTGAGTTGTTGAAAGCATGCCTTTTGGTGGACAGAGACAAGACCTCAAACACTGCTGCTCATGACGTGATACTAATAACTCGGGGAAAAAAAGAAGTATGTCCATTTACAGCTTATGCCCCGCCCCCCCAGCACAAAGCCACTAATAAGTACACGATGCTGTTAAATACGTAATATGTAAAACAGAAAATGTGTGGTGGTCATGAAGGCGCTGTCAGGAGATTAGTTACTTCACTCCCACAATCAAACACTGCTTTTAGGAAATTTTCTCGAATTTTCCACAGTACACCTCAAAAATGACTTTAAGACAAATGAAAATAAGACGCAGTCCTCTTTCCCCTTAAGTAAATGTTTGTCTTCCCTTTGGTCGTGATCAGTGTCTCTTCTAAATCAGTTGTTTTGTTGAACACATGACACATTCAAGGCCTGCTAGATGGTAATGGTTATGATTCTTCCACCACTGTTTCAACATATCTGTGATGGTGAAAAGTGTGCCTTATCTGTTTAAGTCCATGAAAAAGAAATCCAGGGGATGGGGTATTAGAAGACAAGCAATACCTTAAAAACATGTGCCAAGTGGCCACTTAAAATGACAGCGTCAAAACCCTTTTCTGTGTGAACTGGTCAAGCTCACTTTCCTTTTAAACTTCTCGTTATAGTCATTCAGTTAACCCAAACTCACTTGAAAATGTGTGAAAATAGCACCTCCTGAAAGTGTGTTCTCATATGCTTTGGAGCAACGGAGCGTGAATAGTAAAACAGCCTTTGCCAAAGTCATGTAACTGAACAGGAGTGAATTTTTGCAGTCCCATGACTTTGCAGAGCCAACCTATGTATCATCCCACGACTGGCTTTAATACATCATAGACATCCAAGAGAAGGCAGAGAAGTCACAAATAAGTGACTCAAGCTAATAAATATTTCACAGATCTTTTTTTTTTTACATGGCAGTTTCTTTCAAATGAATCTGACTTCTTAACCAAAAAACAAATTGGCTAACTAAAGGTGTGGGTTTAGGATGTACATTCCCAGAATTAAAACTATGAAATTTCTAAAATATTTAGTTTACTGGGCAAAGTGTCAGTCTGGATGCTCTTTCATGCATTTTTTATGAATAAATGCCCAAAGATGAAGCAAGTCAGAATGAAAATGCACAGACCACAGAACAGTGGCAAAAATACAAAATTAAATACATTTAAAGTACTAAGCCAAAGAAAACAAACAATACAAATTTAAAATTACCAGGACACTTTATTGCAATTTGCACTTTACATATTAATTTAATATTTTTAGTCTAGGCAGAAGTGTTTATACTTATCCAATAGTAGTCTAATCCCCTAATCTCACAAAATGAAAAGAAGCAGTTTGAAAAGAACATCAATTCAGGTATTTATGATATGGCGACAAGGGGCACTTGTGTTAGCTAGGAAAAGGGTTGATGGTTTTCACTAGAAGTTTCACAGAAATTTTTCTCTATTATTTTTGTTGTTGATGATGCTAAGAACTCATAATAAAAACAATTACCCTCTTTGTCATTCTGCCCTTCCTTGGGCTTTACATTCTGTCTAGCATTTAACTCAAAAAATCAGTTTACACTCAGTTTACACATTAAAAAAAAAAACCATATGCCCCATCTCCCACACATCCAAATGGATGGGGATTAGAATTAACCTGCTTTTAGCTGTAACTGCTATTTTAAACAATTTCAACCACACTTGAAGGGTAAAATAACTTAAAGTACACAAGCCAAAAGAAAGCATAAAAATTCCTACACACTCACTGTTGGGATTGTTTAATTATCTCTCAAATCGTGGAGCCTAACATAGATTTCTTACAAGTGAAATCGACACAAAAGCGAATGCACGCTTAACGTACAAACTGACAGTGACTGTATAGGGGACAGCTCTCTCTGAATGAGCTATTACGCAGACGGTGGAATTAACAAAAAAAAAAAAAAAAGAGGTCTCACTCTTCTGTGAGAGAGCTGGCGGTGCGCTTCACTAGAAACACATTTTAATGGGTATGTTCGGATAAAAATAGGTAGGAAGGGAAAATGTGTTTTTCAAAAAAAACCTCCTCCTTCCCCCGGACTCAAGGAAACCCGAAGGAAAAGACGGGTAACCTCATAAGCTCCGGAGCTAAGTTCCATCACTAGCAGAAGTTGGATAGTTGCTTTCACCCTGCAATGGGATGGTAACTCTCCTTGTGCAAGGTACGCGGGGCGGGAATACTGGCGGGGCTTTCACGTGGGGTAAATGGAAACCAAAGTGAGGAGAGGTCAACACCTTGAGTAATCCAGATCTCCAAAACCAGGGCGGTGGGAACGCGGGGTGGCGAAGGAGAGAAGGAAAGGGTCAAAACTCCTCGAAGTTATCGCAAAGAGAAAGCGAACTACCTTTGGGAACCAGTGAGCCATCTCTTGCAGCAGCACCCTGCTCCAAGTGTGGGGTGCTTGCCTCGGAGGGCAGAAAGCGCGGGGTGCCCTCCCTTACTTAGGTCGAGTGGCTCCGGGGACCCGGACAGAGAGAGAGGCAGGGGCCACCGCCGGCGGGCAGGCGGACTCGTACTTTGCTTCAACTCTGAGCCCCATCCCGAGCGCAAGGGAGAGGGCGGCGGAGGGCACGGTACTCACTAGGGCTCGTTGGTGAACCGGGGGGTCCGGGGCTGCTGGTATCCGTACAGGTGACAGTAGAGCACATCGAAGCAAAAGCAGCACATCTCCGCTGACACCACCATCTTCCGGGAGCCGGGCGATGAGGACGAGGCGGCGGACGACAAGGAGGGCGAGGAAGCGGTGGCGGCGGCCGGGGTAGAAAGTAGGGTCCCCACTCCGCAGCTCGGAGGTGGCGACAGGGAAATCCCCCCGCCGCCGCCGCCGCCGCCGCAGCCCTGGGGGGGCGAGAGGGTACAGCCACTGCCGCTACCTCCTCCGGCTAGACCTCCCAGCCCGTTGAGCCGCGTGCCGGCGCCTCCTAGTCCCAGCTCCCCAGCTCGGCACTGGCTCTCTCCGCTGCAGTGGGAGGAGGAGGAGGCGCCACCACCGCCACCCGAGCCAGAGGGGGGCGAACTGGACAGTTTCTGCTTCTTCACCCCGCAGCAACCCGCCGCCATCTTGGAACAGTCTCCCCCACGCAGAGCTTCCGACCCATAAGTGAGGCGAGCTGGCGGCGGGGGCGAGCACGCTGCGGCCCCGGCCGCCGGGGGCGCGCCAGGGGCTCGCGGGGCGCGCGCGCGCCGCTTCCC